>NC_052149.1:26242730-26550932 GCF_902713615.1 Scyliorhinus canicula
GGAGACTGGTGGGGAGGCGGGTGATTGGGGAAGGCGAGACAGGAAACTGGGGGACATTATTTGACAGGCTGGGTCCGCGTACCGCCAACGCCATGTTGTATGGCACAGCCGCCGCAGGCTGCTGTCGTCCACATGTGCGACCACGGACCCAGCCATTCCCCGGCCGTATCCAGGGGCTTTATGCTGCGCGGCTGCTAGACCCCCCCCCCACCGGACGGGGAATTGGTGCAGTTGCACCATTCTTTCTGGCGTAAAACGCCACTGTTCCCACGCCCTCGTCAGCACTTAGTCTGCAAATCGGAGAATCCAGATCCATATCTCCTGCTTCCTCAACTCTATTTTTTCATAAACGCCCATCCGTACAACTTCGCTTCCTGGGTGGAGCGGTTTCAATCAAAGTAGTCACAAGGGAACTGATACACACCAGCCACATTCTATGTACCCTGCCCATTACCATTATTGTTCTACCATTCCTTGTTCTACTTGGAAGAGTGCAACATCAGCCTCTGATTGTCCAGCATCTCCTGGGTTGGGATTGCTACCCTACTGGTGGCTGTCTTTTTTATTCGTTCATGGGATGTGGACGTCGCCCATTTGTTGCCCATCCCTAATTGCCCTTGCACTGAGTGGCTTGCTCTACCATTTCAGAGGGCATTTGAGAGTCAGCCACGTTGCTATTGGTCTGGAGTCACATGTAGGCCAGACCGGGTAAGGGTGGCAGATTTCTTTCCCTGAAGGACATCAGTGAAACAGATGGGTTTTTACAACAAATGTAACCATCTGCCGTGGTGGGGTTCAAACCTGTGTCTCCAGATAATTACCCTGGATCTCTGGTTTACTAGTCCAGTGGCAATACAATTATGCCACCGGCTCCACTGCAATGAAATGCCCCTGGGGAGCCAGTTAGGGACTTAATTCACTTGGGGTTCCCAGACATTGGGTTGGTGGGTGTGCTGCCAGTTTTGGCACCTCTTGCCACCTTCATAAAATTCCACCCAGAATAATTTTCATCAGGCGCTAAGACGAAATAACCCATGCTCCAGTAAATCTGGTTTTGCAAATTATGGTTTTCCATTTTCCTGAAATTTAGCCTGGATGAATCTTGTGCAATTTTTCTAGCTCAGCCTTTTCTACCTGCAGTCTAACAGATAAGTGCCCCATAAGTGGTCACCCTTTGCAATCTAAATTGTCCTTGCTTACTGTCCTTGCTTACGTCCTTTGTTGTAGTTTTGCACCAGAACACAACATTTCTTTCTGAAACGAATACAAACACGGTTTGCAAAACGTAGCAAAGCAAAGCATCAGACAAAGAGCGTAGAATGTGTAGAATGGATAAACTACCTTTAGCAAAAATAGCATATTTTGATTTTTGTTTTATAAATTTAGCGTACCCTATTCATTTTTTCCAATTACAGGGCAATTTAACATGGCCAATCCACCTAGCCTACACATTTTTGGGTTGTGTGGGCGAAACCCATGCAAACAAGGGGAGAATGTGCAAACTCTACACGGACAGTGACCCAGAGCCGGGATCGAACCTCGGGCCTCGCGCCATGAGGCAGCAGGGCTAACCCACTGCGCCACCGTGCTGCCCCGCATATTTTGATTTAATTTAGGGCACCACTGTAATTTCTTGTTGCTGTAGGGAGAATTTAAGACACTTTTCTTCCCTCTCAGGCGATGTGATGCTTGACACTATTTTGAAATAAAGCAGGAAAGTTATCCCCAAGGTCCTGACAGATATTTATCCCTCATAAAACTAATTATCTGGCCATAATCACATTGCTGTTTCCATTTGGAAACGGTAAGAGTACTGGGCAGCATGGTGGGGCAGTGGTTAGCTCTTCTGCCTACGGCGCTGAGGACCCGGGTTCGATCCCGGCCCCGGGTCAAGTCTGTGTGGAGTTTGCAAATTCTTCCCGTGTCCGCGTGGGTCTCACCCTCACAACCCAAAGATGTGCAGGGTAAGTGGTCACACAAAGTTGCCCCTTAATTGGGTCCTTTAAATTTATAAAGAGAAAAAAGGAAATGGTAAAAGTATTTGAGAACCAGGACCTCAATGCCTTCACAAGATGCTCCAAATCCAGTGGTAAGGTGGGTGGTCCAACTGCAGCATCCTCTCCCAAACCAATATGTTCAGCGCCAGCTCAGTTGCTCAGACATGTCGTTTGTACACCCGCCACCAGACTCCTGAAGCAACTTCTCTAATCGGTCGCGGCAGGAGACTCCCTGGAGGACAGTAGAAACACTAAAGGGAGGTCTTCAAAGCATCGCTGAAGACTTCAAAAATCCCACTGTCTCATGGGCGACCCTAGCTTGTGACCAACCAAACGGAAGAAGGTTTATTCAGGAAGGCACGAAAACACATTGAGAAACTTCAGCTGGAATCCCTCCCGCCCCACAATGGGTTTTCCTGTGGGGGTGGCAGCTCGCCATTGCCACCGGTATGATCCTCTGGTCCCACTGAAGTCTACGGCATTTTGCATGGCTCGCCCACCCCCGCTGCCGGGAAACCCACCATAGCGGGTTGGCTTTGGTGAAACCGGACGATTCCACCGGCGTGAACAAACGGAGGATGCCGCCCTTCGCCCGAACACACAAAGATAAAGTCTAGACGTTCAAAGGGAATGCACAAACCTCCAAACACCTCATCTGTCCGACCCTTCAAGCTTCAACCTTGCACCCATGTGGCAGTGTCTGCAGATCGCACATTAGGCCGAGCCATCTCAGACTCTATCAAACCAGAGTGGAAGCAAGTCACCCCCTGTCTTGGGGTACTACCTAAGAGAAGAGAGAACTGTTCCCTATGTTGCAACCATGACTACACTTCAAAATACAAATCTTCATTGGCTGCAACGTGCTTTGTGGCGTCACGAGGTTGTGTTGTAAGTCTAACTTTCCTGCTCACACTTTAAGCTCTCTGCTCTTCAGCATCCACTTCTTTGAACAAGACTTCTTCTGCTGCCTCACAACTCTTGCTTTTAACTGTGTATGATCCAAAAATAGCACTTGAGCAAAGTTCTCAGTAGTTTTATTTTCTCTGATCAAATCAAGCAGTACGTCGCACAACTTTCTGATTGGTTTGATATTGTTGCAACAAATCACAAAACCTTTCATGCCTTTATCTAATTAAGCAGAGGAGGGTTTCCAAAACAGAGGGCTTGATTTACAGGATGTTAAACGTGAGTTAGGACTGCTTTATGTGCTATATTAAGCATTGAATTTTTATGATCTGCAATATAAGACCAAAGACACCATTTGCACCTCACAATCAGAAAAACATATGATGCAAATAACGGTGCAAATGACTGACTTTCAGGTGAATTGTGATGTTAAATGGATTGAAGATCTCTTCATATACAAATTTGATTAATTTCAGAATACTTATGTTCTGTGGTATTTATAAATACTATTTACTGTATCACAATAAAAATGAACTATTTATTCCAGTTTTTAATTACATACATGACATTCCCAAAATACACAGGGAAGAAACAGGTCCAATCAGCATCTATTGTGGGGATCGAACCACGCAAAGTTAAATAAGGCCGTGAAATATGGAGCAGGATTCTCCGCCCCAGCATGCAAAGTTCTCCGACGTGGTGCGCCTCCGCCAGCAGCGGGATTCACCATTCCCGCAGCCGGCCATTGGCGTCTCCCATTGTGCCCCCCCCCACGTCCTCGGGAACCCCACGGGCATGGGTGCGCTGCCAGCTAAACAGAGGATCCCGCCGACGGAAAATCCCGTAGATGATTTTTTGATGCTCATTCTTTGGGCGTGATTCAATTAAAATGTTTCCAATGTGGTAGCGAGCGGGAACTGTCGCGATCTTCCCGGCGCTCGGTCCGGCGACACCCTCATCGCAATCCATTGTTAATTGGTCCACTTAAGGAGGCCCCACGGGTTTCAAGCTGCAAGTCAAGGCTCGCCAACCGATTCGCCAGGAGCCCTCACCAGCCAGCCCCCTGTTAACAAGGTCGAGCAGCACTGAAACTGCTCAGGCACAGCCTACTCCACTCAGCTCGCAGCCATAGCACCTGGACACTGCCACACAAGTCCCCGCTCGAGCCCTGGAATATTCCCGAGGCATGAAAGTTCAGGGCTGCGGTGACCTTGATGGCCACAGTGAGCAGATGTCCTCCTCCTCCACGCAGTGCCAAGTCCGCGAGGCCATGGCACAAGTGCCAGTCGATCTCCTCATTGAGATGGAACCTCCTGCGACACACGCTGCCCTAATTTGATGAAAAGACCAGCGACGCTTGTACACCCTGGGCCATTGCGGGCCTCCCCTTCTGGGTCTCACCCTGCCCTGATGGGTGGCTGTGTCCTCTGGCTGTAGGACAGGGCCCTGCACATGTGCCGATGCCTCGCACCTCTGTCAATGCTGCTGCTGCAGCCATCTCCAGTGCCTGGCCACCCGGCCTGCCATCAGCACCACGAGGGCAAGTTCCGTGGGGACCAAAATATTGTCCATACCGTTCAATATCTGTAAGGAATTAGGAGAGGGTGTGAGACTAACACGCTTCCTCCCTGGGACCCTCCATTTCCCCATTGATCCTACCCAATAGATCTGGTACGCCCTGCCCATGCACACCCAGCTACAGGGGGGCCCTTGCTCACTGGACCCCCAGATCCTGTACCTCTGATACCCGCACATAACATTACCTGGACAGGGCTCTGCTCCCTTCTCTGGAGCACTCATTTATCCTCTGGCCACGGACATGTCCCTGGGACTAGGATTCAACTCCTGGGTGTTTGGATGTTAGCTGCTGCGCACATGGTGTTGCCTTCAGCGGTGTCCAGGCACAGTGTCTAGACATCACGATCTGATTGGGATGCTAGTCAATAACTCCCACATGCTAATTAGCATGCCCACCCACGGGAATCTACTTGGGATGTGTGAAGTGCTCACTTAACCACGATTGTCAATTCCCTATTAGCGATATCCTTCAGCCACAAGGCCAGAGGCCTCTCGGTCAGTGGGGGTTATGAGTTGGTGGAGAAGACAGGGAATATTGTTGCCCTCGGAATGGGTACACACGATCCAGAGGTTGGCATGATAGACTTGGGCGCAGTAGCACACCCCCCCCCCCCCCCACCCCCCAGCAGAGCAACCCACCCCCCAGCTCCGAAACCCCCACCCCCCATGGCGGACCACCCAACTGACAGTGAAGCAGATGCCCCCCCACCCTCTCCGAGCACAGGGGCAGCAGGCCCCTGGCCTCTTTAACCTATGGGACCGAGCCAGTTGCATCGCAAATGATTTTGCGCCCGGGTGGTTCTCGTTTATGGCCTCGCCCGCTATTCACTAGCCTTTGTCGCACCCTTTATTTTTATATAATCTGCATTTCACTTTTTCCACAAAGTAATTGTCATTACTGGCTACTGATGTTCCTGGTGGACCCATCCTGTTCAAGAAGCGGTGATACATTTGCAATGGTTCTTAATTGTTTCAAACAAACCAAGGCAATTTTCCCTCGATATTACATTTTTAAATGGTATCAGTCACCATTCATTCAGCATAAAGCCTCGGTTTGGTAAGGTGGAATTTAACCTTGGTGACAGGGGTCTTGCCAGTTGAATACCAGGCGTGATGGCACAAGGCCCTTATGTGGGCATTCATTGCCCACTTACGGACCTCGAGTAGCAGCCAGGCAGAAAGGCCATCCATGAGCCTTCCTGTACCAGACTTCATCAGGTTGAGGCGGTAATGTGGTGTGTTACCCACACCAGACCCCGGAGAGGAGGGGGGTGAGGGGGGTTATCTCATGTTGGATAGGGCAGGGGCAGATAGCAGATAAGAACATAAGAACATAAGAACTAGGAGCAGGAGTAGGCCATCTGGCCCCTCGAGCCTGCTTCGCCATTCAATTAGATCATGGCTGATCTTTTGTGGACTCAGCTCCACTTTCCGGCCCGAACACCATAACCCTTAATCCCTTTATTCTTCAAAAAACTATCTATCTTTACCTTAAAAACATGTAATGAAGGAGCCTCAACTGCTTCACTGGGCAAGGAATTCCATAGATTCACAACCCTTTGGGTGAAGAAATTCCTCCTAAACTCAGTCCTAAATCTACTTCCCCTTATTTTGAGGCTATGTCCCCTAGTTCTGCTGTCACCCGCCAGTGGAAACAACCTGCCCGCATCTATCCTATCTATAAGAATGCAGGGATAAAAACTGAAAAGCTGTGGGGGTGTCCTCCAATTGGGATATGGGCCTGGGAAGGAGATACCCCCAGCCCCCCCCCCCCGCCCTTTGACTGATCAACGACCTGCAAGGGTTAAACTTGGCAGCTATATGTTGGGTGCAACACGTCTCCCACCACCTGAGAAATCAGAGTGGCGGCAGGACAAGGTCCTTAATTGGACTTTAATTGCCCACTTGAGGGCCTCAATTGGGCCATGCATGGATGGCCCACCCAACGCCTGTCCCACTGCCTGTAAAACTGTGACAGGATGAGTGAGAGCTGGCCAGTGGCGGACATGCCACTGATGGCATGGCCCCCCTAATTTATGGTCCAGCTCTCACCTATGTTCCCACATGCAGGTGGCCAGTAAAATTCACATCATAGGGTAAGTACAGAGAAACTATTTAATAATCTTGGGAAGTCTCGGACTACGTGGCATAAACTAAAAATGGTGCCAGACTCCTCAGGAATGAAATACTTGTGCGCAGGGTGGTCGAAGTTTTGAACTCTCTTCCACAAATGACAATTGATGCGAGATTAATCGTAAATTTTAAACCTGAGATTGATAGACTTTTTCAATCAAAGGTATTCAGAGATATGGGACAAAGGCGTTAATCAAAGACTTCATCACGATTCAACGTTGGTTTAATTTAATGGTGAAATGGAGTTAAATGCCGTACTCTCTACTAGGCAGTGGAGTAGAGTCTGCATATTTTTAAGGCAAACTAGATATATTGTTGATAAGCAGAGGGGTGGAAGGTTATGGGGGGTATGCAGGAATGTGCAGTCGAGGTTACGCTCAGATCAGCCATAATCCTATTGAATGGCAAGGCAGGTTCGAGGGGCCGAGTGGCCTACTCCTGCTCCTACTTCATAGGTTTGTGTGTACTTCTCCTATGTTCCGGTGACCAATGTTCCGACGTTATGGATCTGTCTCCTGTGAGGATGAATCTGCAGGGTATCATAATTGTGTTAAAGAAAACACAGAGAAGATAATTTGACATGTACAGCAAGAGAGCTTTGGTCTTTGGGGAGTTTTATTTTCAGAAATCTATATTTTAAACATTGAAGCAGCTCTTGGATTAACACAGGTGTTTCGATCAGGGTTGGATAATAAATGTAACTTCCACAGAAAAACGTCTTAATAAAACAGAACAAGCAAAGTTCCGTACAATGTGAATAGCTTTCAATCGATAAAGCCAATAGCAAACAGCATTCAGTTGTAACTACTCCTCAGTAAATGCCAAATATATTGTAAATACTTCCGATTCTACCGCTTATAGACAGGGCAACATTGTACTGCCTTTCACGGGAAAGCAAGCATATTGTGTAATTGAGGATAGCTGACGTGAGAATAATGTAACTTAAAATTTTAGATCTGGAGATGAAAAGATACTTTGTGCAGAATGTACATTGCCTAGCAACGAGTGGGAAATAAAAAGCTGGTCACAGTAACTGCATCAAACTGTCTCACTGCAAGCAGAAAGCAATTCGATTAAAATCCATTTAGCTGTCAGGCCAGAATTTTGTGACTCAATGGGCGGGATTTAGCGGCCGCGTTAGTCATAATGACCGCCAAATCTCACGAGAGGCCAAAAATGGGACTTGCGGCAGCGAGATTTCAGAACGTGATCTTCCCGGGCCCTCCCTAATGAGGGTTTGGTACGTTTCGGCGTAGCCCATTCGGCGTGGCCCATTCAGCGTCAGGGAAATAATTGGCTGATTCGGCGTGGCCGTTTAGACGTCAGGACATTTCGGCGTCACTTTTAAAAATATTTTAAAAACCTAGTTAAAAAATCTTCATTAAAACGCCGAATTGGCCACGCCGAAACGTCCCATTCCCCTCTCAGGAGCAAAGGTGAAATGGTTCCAAGGTTTTGAATAAACCTTTTAAACCTTCACCTTCCGCTTCACCTCGCCGGCTGCTGTCCCCCTGAACTGGGCCGCCTGTCCGCTTCACCTCGCCGGCTGCTGTCCCCCTGAACTGGGCCGCCTGTCCGCTTCACCTCGCCGCCTGTCCCCTTCACCTCGCCGGCTGCTGTCCCCCTGAACCAGGCCGCCTGTCCGCTTCACCTCGCCGGCTGCTGTCCCCCTGAACCAGGCCGCCTGTCCGCTTCACCTCGCCGGCTGCTGTCCCCCTGAACCGGGCCGCCTGTCCGCTTCACCTCGCCGGCTGCTGTCCCCCTGAACCGGGCCGCCTGTCCGCTTCACCTCGCCGGCTGCTGTCCCCCTGAACCGGGCCGCCTGTCCGCTTCACCTCGCCGGCTGCTGTCCCCCTGAACTGGGCCGCCTGTTCGCTTCACCTCGCTGGCTGCTGTCCCCCTGAACTGGGCCGCCTGTCCGCTTCACCTCGCCGGCTGCTGTCCCCCTGAACTGGGCTGCCTGTCCGCTTCACCTCGCCGGCTGCTGTCCCCCTGAACTGGGCCGCCTGTCCGCTTCACCTCGCCGGCTGCTGTCCCCCTGAACCAGGCCGCCTGTTCGCTTCACCTCGCCGGCTGCTGTCCCCCTGAACTGGGCCGCCTGTCCGCTTCACCTCGCCGGCTGCTGTCCCCCTGAACTGGGCCGCCTGTCCGCTTCACCTCGCCGGCTGCTGTCCCCCTGAACTGGGCCGCCTGTCCGCTTCACCTCGCCGGCTGCTGTCCCCCTGAACTGGGCTGCCTGTCCGCTTCACCTCGCCGGCTGCTGTCCCCCTGAACTGGGCCGCCTGTCCGCTTCACCTCGCCGGCTGCTGTCCCCCTGAACCAGGCCGCCTGTTCGCTTCACCTCGCCGGCTGCTGTCCCCCTGAACTGGGCCGCCTGTCCGCTTCACCTCGCCGGCTGCTGTCCCCCTGAACTGGGCCGCCTGTCCGCTTCACCTCGCCGGCTGCTGTCCCCCTGAACTGGGCCGCCTGTCCGCTTCACCTCGCCGGCTGCTGTCCCCCTGAACTGGGCTGCCTGTCCGCTTCACCTCGCCGGCTGCTGTCCCCCTGAACTGGGCCGCCTGTCCGCTTCACCTCGCCGGCTGCTGTCCCCCTGAATCAGTCCGCCTGTTCGCTTCACCTCGCCGGCTGCTGTCCCCCTGAACTGGGCCGCCTGTCCGCTTCACCTCACCGGCTGCTGTCCCCCTGAACCGGGCCGCCTGTCCGCTTCACCCCGCCGGCTGCTGTCCCCCTGAACTGGGCCGCCTGTCCGCTTCACCCCGCCGGCTGCTGTCCCCCTGAACTGGGCCGCCTGTCCGCTTCACCTCGCCGGCTGCTGTCCCCCTGAACCGGGCCGCCTGTCCGCTTCACCTCGCCGGCTGTTGTCCCCCTGAACTGGGCCGCCTGTCCGCTTCACCTCGCCGGCTGCTGTCCCCCTGAACCAGGCCGCCTGTCCGCTTCACCTCGCCGGCTGCTGTCCCCCCTGAACCGGGCCGCCTGTCCGCTTCACCTCGCCGGCTGCTGTCCCCCTGAACTGGGCCGCCTGTCCGCTTCACCTCGCCGGCTGCTGTCCCCCTGAACCAGGCCGCCTGTCCGCTTCACCTCGCCGGCTGCTGTCCCCCTGAACCGGGCCGCCTGTCCGCTTCACCTCGCCGGCTGCTGTCCCCCTGAACTGGGCCGCCTGTCCGCTTCACCTCGCCGGCTGCTGTCCCCCTGAACAGGGCCGCCTGTCCGCTTCACCTCGCCGGCTGCTGTCCCCCTGAACCAGGCCGCCTGTCCGCTTCACCTCGCCGGCTGCTGTCCCCCTGAACCAGGCCGCCTGTCCGCTTATTTTCAGAATGTCTCAAAAGCAGCACGATTAATGTTGAATTGTTTTTCAATTGGTAATTTTAAAACTTCATTTAGAAATCACTATTGATTTTTCCAGTAATAATGGAGCTAGCTGATATCTGCCTTGAAAGAAACTTAAATGAAGATCTGAGAATTAATAATCAGTTTTAAAATTGGAAGGCCATAAAACAAAGCTGTTCATATTGGTTATTGAAATTACAAAATCCATTTCTAACCTTAAGAAATTTGACTATTCTGGGTTAAACATAAAGTACTTCCTCACTGTTGGGAAAGAGTTAATGTTCCCTAGTTTAAGTTAGAATTGGGGTTTTATTATTTAATAAACTGCAAGGATAGGGATACAGGAGGCACTGTTTTGTTGTTGTAGTACTTATTATAGAATTATCATCAGAGCTTAACACTCACCTTCTTTATGATCGTTCAAGGTAAATACAAAATTCACTGACCAATAGTAAGGACCTGCGGGCATGCTATTCACTAAGAGCAAGAGCAAGACCGATATTAAATGTCTTTCTAACCTGTCTTTCTGAAGCCTGTCCCGCCGCCGAAAAATTCCTCCGCCGAATGGGCCACGCCGAATGGGCCACGCCGAATGGGCCACGCCGAATGGGCCACGCCGAAAGGGCCACGCCGAATGGGCCACGCCGAATGGGCCACGCCGAATGGGCCACGCCGAAACGTCCCATTCCCCCCTAATGAAGCATTCAGGTTCATGGCCAGGAAGGATACAAACCTGATTTGCACAAATTTGAATCCAATATAATATACTTAGCGCAGTTAACGTCGCATCTGCAGACCTCATTTGGGGGCGGTAGGGGTGTGGGGTGGGGAGGACACATGGAGGGGGGGTTGTCGGGGGAGGTTACGAAGGGGATGAGGGATCATGGCTGGCCTTGGGGGGTCCTGAAGTCTGCTACCTGTGTAGTTTAAAAGTTCTTAGAGGGCTTTGTTAGCCTGCTGCCTATGGACAAAACTACGCTAAATCTACACCATCCCTACTTCCCAGAACTTGGTCCATAGCCTTGAATATTGTGACATTTTAGGTGCTCATCCATATATTTCCTAAAGGGTGTGAGGTTACCTTCCTCTATTATCCTCCTAGGCAGTACATTCCAAACTCCCACCACCGTGTGGGTGAAAAACAATTCCTCAAATCCCCTTTAAACTTCCCGACCCTCACTTTAAAAACTTCCGGCCCCTTGTTATTGATCCTTCAAATAAGGGGAACACCTGCTTCCTATCCACCCTGTCTATACTCCTCATAATCTTAAACACCTCAATGAACACCCTTCCCTCTTTTAAAGAAAACAGCCCGAGCTTATCCAGCCTCTATTCATAGATCAAATGCGCCATCCCAGGCAACATCCTGGTGAATCTCCTCTGCACACTCACCAGTGCAATCACACCCTTCCTATAGTGAGGCAACCAGAACTGCACACAGTACTCCAACTGTGACCCAACCAAAGTTTCGCACAGATACAACATAACCCCGAAGATGAAAGAAAATTACAGTGGACGCAGGAATCTGAAACAAAAACACTGCGGAGGCCAGAGACTGCAGCAGAGGCCCAATACAACAAGGCTCACAGTGCCTCCGATCTGTGATTGAGCGGTGCATTGGCCTCCTCAAGATGCGCTTCCGCTGCCTTGACAGGTCTGGTGGGCCCCTTCAATACAGCCCCCTGAGGGTCTCCTGCATTGTGGTGGTCTGCTGCGCCCTACATAACATAGCTCAGTAACAAGGTGACAACCCTACTGGTGAAGACCTGGAAGGGCGGCACATTTCGTCGAATGAGGAGGAATTCCTGGAGGGAGTAAGCCGATGAGGAGCCTGAGGATGGAGACCAGGCAGGGGTGAAGGTTCACATGGGCAGGAAGACTCAGGATACCCCCATCACTTCCCACTTTATGGGGTAGGACCAGCATGCTGTCCAACAGCTCATAAAGCACCCCGCCGAGGCAGTGTTTCCTTCTGTTGATAATAATTACAGAAAAAGCTTCTTCCTAACTGGAAAATCCTGTTCCATGCTCATATGCTCAGGGGCTGGTTTAGCACACTGGGCTAAATAGCTGGCTTTTAAAGCAGACCAAGGCAGGCCAGCAGCACGGTTCAATTCCCGTACCAGCCTCCCCGAACAGGCGCCGGAATGTGGCGACTAGGGGCTTTTCACAGTAACTTCATTGAAGCCTACTCGTGACAATAAGTGATTTTCATTTTTCATATTGAATTTTAGCTCAAGATGAATCAACACACGGAATTACAACCCCTTTTGTTTTAGGTATGCAGCGTTTTATGTTCCAGATATTGTTCAGACCTTTTGGGATATCAAACATAATGGGCACATTTCAACAGCTGAGAATTAGCAGTAAACTGTGAAATTTATCCTGAGCCCAATGGAATTGCAAAGATGCATTACTGCTGAAAAATGTAAAGGCAGGAGATTATTATTTACGTCCTCTTCCTAAAACGTTCACACACTGTTCCTGTGTGATATTGGAACAAAAGTGTGAACCCATTTATTTTCAATGCATTACTGTTTGTATTAACATAAGAACGAGCCCTATCCAACATTCAATAATATCTCCTCTCGGCCTCAACTCTACTGTCCTACCCGTCCTCCACGACCTTTCAACCCATTACTAATTAAAAATCTGTCTATCTCCTCCTTAAATTTACTCAATGACCTGGCATCCACCACACTCTGGGGTAGTTAATTTCACAGATTCACAACCTTTTGAGAGAAGTAGGGCTTGATTCTCTGAATTTGAGACTATGTCCGGAGCATGTGTCTAGTGTTATGACTAAAACGTCGGCACCACCCCGCACCGATTCTCCATCCCATGTTCGCTTGCAGATGACAGGCCGCTCTCCACAAACCAAAAGGGGTTCCAGTCGCTGAACTTCCATCTGGTTTATAACCATGAGCTGCACATCATGCACATCTGCAGCTCATGGTTACACACCAGATGGATGTTCATCGATTGGAACCCCTTTTGGTTTGTGTAGAGCGGCCTGTCATCTGCAAGCTCACGTAGGATGACATGCATCCCGTCGATCACCCCCGGACCTGGGGCATCCCGGTGATGGTGGCGAACCCCGCTGCCCGGGCATCCTGGTGGGCTTGGTGCACATTGAAATGGATTTATTGTGCCGACCAGGTGCATAGGGCCTCCACGACAGCGCGGAGCTCTGTGAGATCCTGTAAAGGTCCCCACTCGGCGCCTGCAAGGACCCCGTGGCGTAAAATGTCAGGGCGACTGTCACCTTGATGGTCACAGGGAGGGGGTGTCCTCCCCCATACCCCCACAGTGTCAGATGCACCATGATCTGACAGATATGTTGCACTGTCTCCCTGCTCAGCCGGAATCTTTAATGTCATGCCCGGTCCGGCAGATCCTCGAATGACAGGCGCTGCCGGTACACGGGAGTTCTCATGAGGCGCCTCCTTTGCATTTCCTCCATCACCTCCTCGGCCTGTTGGGTGGCCGGCTCTCCATCTTCACTAACTGCCTCCTGTTCCTCTGGGGCAGGCTCCGTTGCTGCACGGTCCTCCTCCTCGAGCAGCTCCAGCTTGTACAGCCTCAGTTCTTCCCTTGGGCAGCAGTGACTAGGAGGAAGGCCACCATTGTTGGTTGTATTTCAATATCCATTGTCTGCAGGGGGGGAATGCAGACATGTTAGCATGGTGCGTACCCACGTGCCAAACCAGGTCCTCTGTGGACCCTGCCCCCGCATGTAACCCTCCATCCCCTCACCTCTGGTCCCATTGGTGCCAGGCACCTTGAGGGCTTCTGGCCGTAGCTACTATCCCTGCTTCCCGCAGTAGCCCTGTAGGTGCTACTGTGGGCATTGCCCTTGGACAAGCCACGTAATGCTCCGCCGGCAGGTGGTGGCCAGTTAAGGGGGGTATGGTATGGTAGAGAGTGGGGTGCGGGGGCGGGGGCTGAGATGCGGGGTGGGGGCCGGTGGCACTCTGCAGAACCAGGGGCCAAGGTGGATGATCAGTGGGGTGCACAGCAAGATGGCTGCCTTGTGGGCCACGGCAATAGCATCCCATGCCTGGACACCATCTCAGTCCCTTGGGAGGTCTCCCTAGTCCTGCGGCCCATCCCCCCCATCACCCTCTCCCCTCCATCCTCCGGCCCTGTCAGGGCCCCTCCCACCCCAGGCAGCCTGGCCAGTGTCAAGACCGGCAACCAATGGTCCCGCCTCACCGTGTCCTACCTCCACTCCCTCCCTCATCAGCCATGGCACCTGTTTCCTGATTTTTAAAGGCACAAGTGAATCTCGCCATCGGAGGTGGAACATCGCAGAGGCCCCGGAGAATACCGGGTCAGGCTCGATAATCATACACAGATGGTGTGCGTGTGGGGTGGAACGCATTTACATCACTGTTGAGGTACCAGAGAATTGCGATTTGGCGTGAATCCGGCGCCTGCCATGACTTTGGCGTCAATACCGATTCTCCACCCAATCGCCTTTTCCAATTTTGGCGTGGACCAGCGTAGAATCCCGCCCTGTATGTTTTCAAGAATCATTTAGATATAGCATTTGGGGCTAAAGGGATCAAGTGTTATGGGGGGAAAGTGGGATTAGGTTCTTGCATGGATAATCAGCCAAGGGCAGCACGGCGGCGCAGTGGTTACCAGTGGTTAACACCACCCCCCTCCCCAACACCACCCCCTCCCCAACTCCACCCCCCCTCCCCAACACCAACCCCCTCCCCAACACCACCCCCCTCCCCAACACCACCCCCTCCCCAACTCCACCCCCCTCCCCAACACTACCCCTCCTCCCCAACACCACCCCCCCCTCCCCAACACCAACCCCCTCCCCAACACCAACCCCCTCCCCAATACCACCTCCCCTCCCCAACACCACCCCCTCCCCAACTCCACCCCCCCTCCCCAATACCAACCCCCTCCCCAACACCAACCCCCTCCCCAACACCAACCCCCTCCCCAACACCACCCCCCCTCCCCAACACCACCCCCCCTCCCCAACACCAACCCCCTCCCCAACACCACCCCCCTCCCCAACACCACCCCCCCTCCAACACCACCCCCCTCCCCAACACCACCCCCCTCCCCAACACCACCCCCCCTCCCCAACACCACCCCCCCTCCCCAACACCACCCCCCCTCCCCAACACCACCCCCTCCCTAACTCCACCCCCCTCCCCAACACCAACCCCCTCCCCAACACCACCCCCCCTCCCCAACACCACCCCCTCCCCAACTCCACCCCCCCTCCCCAACACCAACCCCCTCCCCAACACCACCCCCCATCCCCAACACCACCCCCCTCCCCACCGTGGGACCACGGTGCCGAGGTCCCAGGTTCGATCCCTGGGTCACTGTCCGTGTGGACTTTGCACATTCTCCCCGTGTTTGCGTGGGTTTCACCCCCACAACCCAAAGATGTGCAGGGTAGGTTGATTGGCCACGTTAAATTGCCCATAATTGGAAAAAATAAATTCTAAATTTATTTTTAAAAATGGATGATCAGCCTTGATCATAACGAATGGCGGAGCAGACCCGGAGAGCCAAATGGTCTCCTCCTGCTCCGATTTGCTATGTTCCTATCAACCTATTGCTCAATATCCCATGCATTCTGCCGTACCTTTCTTTTTTTAAAATACATTTGGAGTGGTTAAGCGGCAATTTAGCGAGGCCAATCCACTTACCCTGCACACCTTTGGGTTGTGGGGGTGAGACCCACGCAGACATGGGGAGAATGTGCAAACTCCACACGGACAGTGACCCGAGGCCAGGATTGAACCTGGGACCTCGGCGCCGTGAGGCAGCAGTGCTAACCCACTGCACCACCGTGCCATCCCTTGCTGAATTATTCTAATTATATCTATACCCTGCACTTTATATTTAGTTCACATAATTTCATTCCTTTACTCCTAAGAGGCTGAATGTCTCCAAATAATACATAATTGAGAACAAGTTTTAGCATTCAGAGTTTCTAGTTTGAACACTGTGTCCTGAATCTTGAGATATTCGTGTATCAATTATGTTTTTTTTAAGTGGTTCACCAGAATATTATTGTTATATCAAAGAAAGCAGATTGTCTATTCACATTCCTGGCAACATAAGTCATCCAATAATACTCCTCCCTGCTCCAGGAATGGAAAGGTGTTGCAAGATCTCGGACACCTCATGCAGGGGAACCCTCTTGGACTGTTGATTATTGTGTCGAATTCACTCCGGGTGCTTCATATTCCGGGATATTCCGGCCCTTACTACCGGCAGGATCTTCCAGTCCCACCAATGGCTGCAAGTTCCGCAGCGGCGGAGGGTGCGAACAACGCAAAGCCCCGCCACCGGCCAATGGCCAGTCACCTACACTGCTGTGCTTCACACCAGGGGGCTAGGGATTGGGAGGATTGGGTGTAGGGAAAGGGGCTGACAAAATCCTGTTTCAAACAGTTTTCTTCTTGACATCTTGAGGAACTCTCCGGCCTCCAAAGCGCCTGTTCGCCTGCGGCGGGATTCTCTGCTCCTGCCAGTATTAATGGGAACCCTCATCAAAGCCGCCCCGTGGCACCGGGAAACCTGTGGGGGGACCGGAGAATCACGCCACCAGCCAATGGCCGGAGAATCCGGGCCCTTACGCTGACAGCGCTTTGCTATTTGGTTTAATTCAGCTTTGATAAAGCTATGGAAATACTTCTAATAATTCAGCGACAGAAGTTGGGTCAAGTCCAGGTGATGTGATCATAAAAACTGAATAAAGGTTTGCGGCCCAGTAAATTCCCACACAAGGGGCGGGATTCTCCGACCCCACGCAGGGTCGGAGAATTGGCGGGAAGCGGCGTTATTTCCGCTCCCGCAGGTTTCCGAATTCTCCCGCCGGTAAAAAACCGGCGTTGTGCAAATCCCGCCGGCAGCCTGTGAAAACAGCTGGCGCCGGCGGGATTTCATTTTTTTAAAACTTACCTTAAATCTCCGGCCCGGATGGGCCGAAGTCCCGCCGCTGGGAGGCCTTCTCCCGCCGCCGAGGTGTACACCACCTCTGAAACGGCGGACTCAGCGGCGCGAGCGGGCCCCCGGGGTCCTGGGGGGGGCGGGGGGCGATCGGACCCGGGGGGGTGCCCCACGGAGGCCTGGCCCGCGATCGGGGCCCCCCGCTCACTCCGCGGGGCAGTGCCGTGGGGGCACTCTTTCTCCTTCCGCGCCGCCACGGCTTCCGCCATGGCGGACGCGGAGGAGAACCCCGCATCGCGCATGCGCCGGCAGTGAGGTCAGCGGCCAGCTGCCGCTGACGTCACTGCCGGCGCATGAGCCGACCGCCGAAAGCCTTTCGGCCAGCCCCGCTTCCGACTGCGCCGGGTGTTTGCGCCAGTCTACCGGTGCAAACTGCTCCGGCGCGGGGCTGGCCCCCAAAGGTGGGGAGAATTCCCCACCTTTGGGGAGGCGCGACCCCTGAGTGGTTGGCGCCACTCCCCTACGCCGGCACCCTCCGTCACGCCGGGTAGGGGAGAATCCCGCCCAGGGGGTGGGATTCACCGTTCCTCGACACCGATTTCGTAATCGATGATCGGGCGAAGAATCCCTTCTGACGAGAAATCGGGGTGCCGCCTGTTTGACGCCGGTTTTGCATCCTCCGCCCCTTCCTAAATGGTGTCATCGCGTCATGCGCCACACGCCGTTGGAATGGCATTAGCCGCGTTACCTGCAGGCCCTCTCTCGATGCTCCGCTCCCGATGGGCCGAGTCCCCGACCGTGGAGTTGACGTATGGTCTCAATGGTTGGGAGCCGGGCGTGGTGGCTGTAAACTGTGTCCAGTGCTGCCACAGTCAGGCGGGAGCCGTGCTACTGGCCGGAGGAGGCTTCCGCGAGGGCTGGGGGTTGCTGCTGGGGGGATGGCCAGGGGATGGCCAGGGGGTGGCCAGGCGCGCACTATCTGGCAGGTCGGGTCCACGCACGTCTCCATGTTTTATGGCTCGACCGCTGCAGGTCGTTGTCGTCTGCATGGATCCGGTCATTCTCCATTCTCGTGGGAGTCGGCTGCTAGCCCCAGGCGGCACAGCAGCACAGTGGTTAGCACTGTTGTTTCACAGCACCAGGGTCCCAGGTTCAATTCCTGGCTTGGGTAACTGTCTGTTTGGAGTCGGCACGTTCTCCTCGTGTCTGTGTGGGTTTCCTCCGGGTTCTCCGGTTTCCTCCCGCAAGTCCTGAAAGACGTGCTGTTAGTTAATTTGGACATTCTGAATTCTCCTTTGGTGTACCCGAACAGGGGCTGGAATGCGGCGACTAGGGGCTTTTCACAGTAACTTCATTGCAGTGTTAATGTAAGCCTACTTGTGACAATAAAGATTATTATTATTATTATTATTAGCCCCTCACCGGTCGCAGGATCGGCGAGGGGTTGGCGCTGATTTTTTTGTCATAAAACTCCACAGCTTACTTAGTCAACACTTAGTGCCAAAATCGGTGAATCCAGCCCCAATTGTATTTTTCAATATTTCCAACAAAGTAGCAAAAGGGCATGAGGTACATATAAAAGCCTAGGAAATCTATTGGTCTCCCATCAAACTTCATGTGAGAAATTCCATTAACAGTCACATGCAATGGAAAGCAATACTAATTGTTTTTATTGATGAAAGCTAACTTTGTGCTGATATAGATATTTTTGACCTACAGCGTATTATTTCAATATTAACGATAGATGTGTATTTCTATCCACATTAAAATTGTCATCAGGGCCTCAAAAACAGATCGGCAATGATGTCATAGGTTTGGTCATTGGAACAGGAATCGGCAATCAAGGGTCGCCTGCAATATTTATGCTTTAATGTTTCTCAGACTGCTAACGAGGCACTAACTCTCCATAAAGGTCAAGGAATGTATTAATCCAATGATGGAGTGCATCATTTTTTGGCAAAATCAAATTTGCTTAAGAAAACCCAGCCCAGATTGGTAACATCTAGAATGTAATTATACACAAACCTTCTGGGTGGGGGGGGGGGGGGGGGGGGGGGGCAGGGGCCCAGTAATACAAATAGTTTAGGAAGAAGTGCAAGATGTCCAAGCGGTTTTTAAGACCAGTCAGGTGATGTTCATAACTTCACAACTTTAGAAAAAGAGTTTAAGACTATAATACCTTATTACCAATATGAGATAGGGCATATAATATATATAATAATACATATATATACATATGTGGATTTGAAGAGAACTGATTTGGAAATCAAAACTGGAGTGGTAAAACAGATGAGGAGGAACTTCTGCAGCCAGATGGTGGTGAAGCTGTGGAACACTTTGCCGCAAAAGGCTGTGGTTGCCAAATCACTGAGTGCCTTTAAGACAGAGATAGATAGGTTCTAGATTAATAAGGGGATCAGGGGTTATGGGGGGAAGGCAGGAGAAGGGGATGAGAAAAATATCAGCCATGATTGAATGGCGGACCAGACTCAATGGGCCGAGTGGCCTAATTCTGCTCTTATGTCTTATGGTCTTATGGTTATGGAAATTTTAATTATACATCCTAGGTACAATCGGAAGCAACTGCTGAATTACTGTCTTCAGGTCCAATGCCAAACTGGTACCTAAGAGGCATTGAACTGGTGATAAGCTCAATCATATCAAGTAATTTGTTCCCTGTAAAGAAGCTTGGGAGTGTTCAGAAGGCAATTGCCACATGGAATTGCGTATGGTTACCATGTTAATCATATAGGCTATGACAACATGTTAAGTTACCTCAATCTGTCTGTACAAGTGATTGCAAAAAATGTCATTGTTGTGCATATAAAGCTAATGCAGTACCTAAATGCACCAGTGTAATTATGTATTTATAATATATCATCAAATTGGGTGTTGGGGATAGAGTTGTAAACACTCTCACCAACAATTGATTATTGATTGAAAAAGTCGGGCGACATGTGGTGCAGTGGCTAGCACTGCTGCCTATGGTGCTAAGGATCCGGATACAAATCCTGGACTTGGGTCACTGTCCATGTGGAGTTTGCACATTCTCTCCATGTTTGTGTGTGTTCCACTCCCACAACCCTAAGATGTGCAGGCTAGGTGGACTGGCCACACTAAATTTCCCCTTAATTGGAAAAAAAATAATTGGGTACTCTAAATTTAAAAAATAAATCAATAATTGATTGAAAAGGGCTTTAATGTGCATGGGTAGCTTCCCCTTCTTTCATCAGATCTCCCCCATCCGTAGGCCTTAGAGGAGCTGGTCCATGAATACTTGGGCCACAAATTATCTTTGTGGCAGTAAAGAAACCAAGGATATCATTCACGTCAGCGAGATGTTGAATTTATTTTGCCTTGTCTGCCCACCGCATGTTCTTGATGTCATGGTACACCTTTGAACCTCAGCCTTTACTTCCCAAAGTATCAGTTTCTTTTGCTTTGACTTCAGGGGCGGAATTCTCCGACCCCCGGAGCCAGCGTAAATCCCGCCCCCGCCGTGGCCCGAATTCTCCGCCACCCGGGAATCGGCGGGGCCCCCGCGGCGATTCTCCAGCCCGTGATAGTCCGAAGTCCCGCCGCTGACAGGCCAATCCCGCCGGCGTGGTTTAAACCACCTCTGGTGCCGGCGGGAGCAGGCGGTGCAAGCGGGCGGAGGTCCTGGCGGGGGGGGGGGGGGGGGGGGGGGGCGCAGAGCGATCTGACCCTAGGGGGTGCCCCCACAGTGGCCTGGCCGACGATCAGGGCCCACCGATCGGCAGGCGGGCCTGTGCCGTGGGGGCACCCTTTTTCCTCCCCCGCCGCCACGTCCTCCACCATGGCGGAGGCGGAAGAGACCCCCTCCACCGTGCATGCGCCGGGGTGACATCAGCGGCCGCTGATGCTCCGGTGCATGCGCAGACTCACGCCGGCCGGCGAAGGCCTTTCGGCCAGATGTTCGTGCCAGCTGGCATGGCGCCAAAGGCCGTCCGCGTCAGTCGGTGGGGTGCCAAACACTCCACCGCGGGCCTAGCCCCTAAAGGTGAGGAGAATTCTGCACCTTTGGGGAGGCCCGACGCCGGAGTGGTTCTCGCCACTCCGGTACGCCGGGACGCCCCGCCCCACCGGGTAGGGGAGAATCCCGGCCCAGGTCACCACGCGGCACAGTAAGTCTTGCGCTTATGACCGATCGGTTCATTGATATTCTGATGATTTTCAACACGCCAATTTTGATGTTTACGGACAGAAAACAGGCATTGATAATATCAGAGTTAAGGATATGCCAAACACTGTGGATACTCTTCTTCTGTTCTTGATTGAAGTTTGAAAGTTTTTCCTTCAGACCTTGTTGGAATCGGTCTCTTGTTTAAATGCTTCAGAGCTTTAATCTTTTGGGGACATCTCTTCTGTTACATCTTTCGTTTGGGAACCAGTTTGATGGATATAATTGAACTTATAAATCGGTGATCATTCCAGCAGTCATCAGCTCATATCATTGCTCTGGTGGTCTGAACATCCTTTTGATTCCAGGCACAAAGTTGTCAATAATCGATCATGTACCAATGCTTGGTTGTTGATGCGTGGTTGTTGGTATGACATTTTGTACTTGTTCTTTAGGTGTAACAGGGCATTGGTGATGATAAGCCCATGTTCTGTGCATTTGGTTAGGAGGACAATGCTAGTGGAATTGACATTTTTTTTTTTTTCTTTTTTAAATTTAGAGTACCCAATTATTTTTTCCAATTAAGGGGCAATTTAGCGTGGCCAATCCACCTACTCTGCACGTTTTTGGGTTGTGGGGGCGAAACCCACGCAGACACGGGGAGAATGTGCAAACTCCACACGGACAGTGACCCAGAGCCGGGATCGAACCTGGGACCTCAGCGCCGTGAGGCGGTTGTGCTAACCACTAGGCCACCGTGCTGCCCTTGGAATTGACATTTTAAATTACAACAGCTAGTTAGAGATGAGCTCGGAACTCCACCAATATGTAAGGAGGTGATGAAAGCCATCAAATTAATGAACAACAAATCAGCAGGAGGCAATGAAAACCCCACTGAAATCTTTCAGCAAGAAGGAGAGGAACAAACTTTACCCCTCTATGCTCTTATCGGACAGATCTGGAATGAAAAGGAGGCCCCGAATGATCTCAAGGATGTCATGATTGTGACGACCTTCAAGAAAGTGGAAAAACCCAACCATGGAAATTACAGAGGCAATTCTCTGCTTTCTATTGCTGGAAAGATCATTGCAAAAACCCTTCTTAATCAACCTGTTACACTTAGAACATAGAACATAGAACAGTACAGCACATAACAGGCCCTTCAGCCCTCGATGTTGTGCCGAGCAATGATCACCCTACTCAAACCCACGTATCCACCCTATACCCGTAACCCAACAACTCACCCCCTTAACCTTACTATTAGGACACTACGGGCAATTTAGCATGGCTAATCCACCTAACCCGCACATCTTTGGACTGTGGGAGGAAACCGGAGCACCCGGAGGAAACCCACGCACACACAGGGAGGACGTGCAGACTCCACACAGACAGTGACCCAGCCGGGAATCGAACCTGGGACCCTGGAGCTGTGAAGCATTTATGCTAACCACCATGCTACCATGCTGCCCCTAAACTTGATGAAGAGCTACTCCCTGAATCTCACTGTAGGTTTAGACCATCAAGAGGCAGAGACAACATGATTTTTACAGCTTGTTTCCACAAGAAAAATGTTGCAAATGACATCAACCTCTCCGCATAGCGTTCTTCGACTTGACCAAAAGCCTCGGACTCAGTAAATTGTGTGCACTCTGGAAGATTCTGCTGAGGTACGAATATCTTCCAAAACTTGTTTCTCCCCTTCACTTGTTTTATGATGATATATAAGTGTTAATCGTTAATAGTGAATCCCTTACAGACATTTTTGAGGTTAAGGTGGGAGTCAAACAAGGTTGTGTCATTGCTCCAACTCTTTTTTTGATCTTCCTTGCTGCCATGCTTCATCTAACTACAGATAAGATCCTTGCTGGAATGTAGCTTATTTATCAAATGGGCAATAAACTATTTAATCTCAGGCAAATGTAATCAAAAACTAAGACCACTCAGTTGTATTCAACCACTACAAAAACATAAAAAAAGGAATCAAACTGGACCGACCACCTGGCATCGACCTAGGTACTGTAAACAACAATGACAAATCCAGCTCTGTCGGCCTTGGAAAGTCTTCCTTACTAACATCTGTAGGCTTGTGCCAAAGTTGGGAGAGCTGTCTCACAGACTAGTCAAGAAACAGCCTGACATAGTCATACTCGCAGAATCAGACCTTACAGACAATGTCCTAGAAAGCACCTCCTGGGAATGCCCTGTCTCACCGGCAGCACAGACCCAGCAGAGGTGACGCCACAGTGGTTTATGGTCAGGAAGGAGTTGCCCTGGGAGTCCTCAACATCAACTCTGGACCCCAAGAAGACTCATGGCTTCAGATTAAACATGGGCAAGGAAACCTCCTGCTGATTACAACGTTCAGGCCACCATCAGATGGTGAGTCAGTACTCCTCCATGTTGAACACCACTTGGAGAAAGCACTGAGGGGGGCAAGGGCGCATAATATGCCCCGGGTGGAGTGTACCAAGAGTGGCTCGGTGGTACCACGACAGACTGAGCTGGCCAGGTCCTTAAGGACATAGCTGCTAGACTGGGACTGCAGCAGGTGGTGAGGGAACCAACAAGAGGGAAAACATACTTGACCAAACCTTCACCAACTTGCCTGCTGAAGAGGCATCTCTCCATGACAGTATCGGTAGGAGTGACCACTTCGCAGTCCTTGTAGAGACTAAGTCCTGTCTTCTCTTTGAGGATATGCTCCATCATGTTGTGTGGCAGTACCACTGTGCTAAATGGGGTAGACTTCGAACAGATCTCGCAACTCAAGACTGGGCATCCATGAGGTGCTCTGGGTCATCAGCAGAGCAGAATTGCACTCAACCACAATCTGCAACCTCATGGCCCGACATATTCACCACACTATCATGACCACCAAGCCAGGGGATCATAAGACCATAAGACATAGGAGTGGAAGTAAGGCCATTCGGCCCATCGAGTCCACTCCGCCATTCAATCATGGCTGATGGGCATTTCAACTCCACCTACCAGCATTCTCCCCGTAGCCCTTAATTCCTCGCGACATCAAGAATTTATCTATCTCTGCCTTGAAGCCATTTAGCGTCCCGGCCTCCACTGCACTCCGCGGCAATGAATTCCACAGGCCCACCACTCTCTGGCTGAAGAAATGTCTCCGCATTTCTGTTCTGAATTTACCCCCTCTAATTCTAAGGCTGTGCCCACGGGTCCTCGTCTCCTCGCCTAACGGAAACAGTTTCTTTGCGTCCACCCTTTCTAAGCCATGTATTATCTTGTAAGTTTCTATTAGATCTCCCCTTAACCTTCTAAACTCCAATGAATACAGTCCCAGGATCCTCAGCCGTTCATCATATGTTAGACCCGCAATTCCAGGGATCATCCGTGTGAATCTCCGCTGGACACGCTCCAGTGCCAGTATGTCCTTCCTGAGATGTGGGGCCCAAAACTGGACACAGTACTCCAAATGGGGCCTAACCAGAGCCTTATAAAGGCTCAGTAGCACATCGCTGATTTATATTCCAACCCTCAATCAGGATCAATCCTGATTCAATGAAGAGTGCAGGAGAGCATTCCTGGAGCAACATCAGGCATACCGAAAAATTAAGTGTCAACCTTGGGAAACTACAACACAGGGCTACTTGTGTACCAAACAGTATAAGCAATAAGTAATAGAGCCACACGATTCCACAACAAACACATCTAAGCTCTGCCGTTCTGCCACATCCTTGAATGGTGGTGGTCAATTAAACAACTCACTGGTGGAGGAGGCTCCACAAATATCCCTATCCTCAATGTTGGAGGAGCCTTGCACATCTGTGGAAAGGACAAGGCTAAGCCATTTGCAACAATCTTCAGCCAGAAGTGCCGAGTGGATGATCTAACTCGGTCTTCTCCGGATGTCCCCAGCATCACAGATGTCAGTCTTCAGCCAATACGATTTGCTCCATGTGATATTAAGAAATGGCTGAAGGCACTGGATGTTGCAAAAGTATGGGCCCCGACAATATCCCGGCAATAGCATTGAAGACTTCCAGAACTTGCCGGAACCCCTACCCAAGCTGTTCCAACTCAGCTACAGCACTGACATCTACCCGACAATGTGGAAAATTGCCCAGGAATGGCCTGTACATAAGAAACAGGACAAATCCAACCAAGCCAATTACAACCCTATCAGTCTACTCTCCATCATCAGCAAAGTGATGGAAGGTGTCATAAACAGTGCTATCAAGCAGCAGTTACTCAGCAATACACTGCTCATGGATGCTCAGTTTGGGTTCCGCCAGGGTCACTCAGCTCCTGACCTCATTAGAGCCTTGCTTCAAACATGGATAAAAGAGCTGAATGCCAGAGGTGGGGTAAGAGTGACTGCCCTTGACATCGAGGCAGCATTTGACCGAGTATGGCATCAAGAAGCCCTAGCTAAACTGGAGTCAATGGGAATCAGGGGGAAAACTCTCCGCTGGCTGGAGTCATACCTGACACAAAGGAAGATGGTTGTGGTGGTTGGAGGTCAATCATCTCAGTTCCAGGACATCACTGCAGGAGTTCCTCAGGGTAGGTCCCCAATCATCTTCAGCTGCTTCATCAATGACCTGCCTTCCATCGTAAGGTCAGAAATGGGGATGTTTGCGGATGACTGCACAATGTTCAGCATTATTTGTGACTCCTCAGATAATGAAGCAGTCCGTGTTCAAATGCAGCAACACCTGAACAATATCCAGGCTCAGGCTGGCAAGTGGAAAGCTAGATTTTCCCCACACAAGTGCCAGGCAATGACCACCTCCTACAAGAGAGGATCTAACCACCGCCCCTTGACATTCAAAGGCATTACCACAGCTTAATCCCCCACAATCAACATGCGGGGTATTACTATTGATCAGAAAATGAACTGGACTAGCCATATTAATACTGTGGCTATCAGGGCAGGTCAAATGCTAGGAACCCTATGGTGAGTAACTCACCTCCTGGCCCCTCAAAGCCTGTCTACCATCCACAAGGCACAAGTCAGAAGTGCAATGGAATACGCTCCACTTCCCTGGATGAGTGCAGCTCACCACCACCTTCTGAAGGGCAACTAGGAATGGTCAATAAATATTGGCCTAACCAGTGATGCCCACAACCCATAAATGATTTTTTAAAAAATACTCTTCACCATTCCAGTTATTCCTACCCATCTGACCTCCAAAAATCTCAGGCTAAGTGTAGGTGAGGGATAATAAACATTCCTTTTACATTGAAATGAGGTGCAGGTGAACCAAAGCTGGAGGGTAGGTGAGAGGGGAGGGGTGAGGTTGTGGAGGGGATGGCAGTGGCATGCAGTGGAGAAATTTGCCTTTGGAGAACGCGGACAATGGGCAATGTAGCAACAGGAGTTTCAGTCCCTCAGACATGCTCTGCCTTTCTTGGTTGATTTGTGACCTAACGCATGCATAGCTTGTTTTACACTACACCCCATTCTGTTTTATAGAATCGTAGAATCCCTATAGTGCAGAAGGAGGCCATTCAGCCCATCATGTCTGCGCCGACCCTCTGAAATAGCACCATATCTAGGCCCACTCCTCTGCCCTTTCCACATAGCCCCACCAAACCTTTTGGCACTAAGGGGCAGTTTAGTGTGACCAATCCACCTCGCCTGCCCATCTTTGGGCTGCGGGAGGAAACTGGAGCGCCTGGAGGAAACCCACGCAGACACAGGGAGAACTTGCAAACACCAGACAGGTGGTCACCCAAGGCCGGAATTGAACCAGGATCCTTGGTGCTGTGAGGCAGCAGTGCTAACCACTGCGCCACCCAAATTCTTACAATGGGAAATAAGATCAGGCTGCAGAATTGCTCTTGGCCATTTCATTGAAGACCAATTTAACCCCATGATAATTTGAATATGTGGCATTAAAATTAGTGATCGTCTGGAAGGGTTTTTGAAAGCAGTTCCATATTTTTTCAAATCAGTTGCAAATAACATTGAGTGTCAGTTCTTCCTCTTCCTGTACCATGCATATCAGAACATTTTACCAACTATCTTTTAAAAATTGATCACTCCTCTAAAACACAATCTGACATGGTGTCAAGAAGTTAATTATTAAAAGATTATTTCTCCAAGGTTTCTCAATTGAAGTGTTTGTGTTTAGCTGTATGGACAACGCCAGGACAAAGATACTATCCATTATTAAGGTTATAAATACTGGCAGTATCTTGCTGAATGGTTGTACTGGGATTTATCATTCTTTGTGTAAAGCATGCCCAGCACCTCAGATTGGTGTTCCAAAAACATCCGCTATTATTACAGAACCACCAAATAGATTATTTTATTGTGTTCCACATTGTCAACTGATTTTAATCATAGTTATTGGTAAAGTCACACTTGACACTCTCCATGTTTTTTCTAAATATCAAGTACCCAATTCATTTTTTTGTCCAATGAAGGAGCGATTTAGCGTGGCCAATCCCACCTACCCTGGCACATCTTTTGGGTTATGGGGGTGAGACCCACACAGACACGGGAAGAATGTGCAAACTCCACACGGACAGTGACCTGAGGCCAGGATTGAACCCGGATCCTCGGTGCTGTGAGGCAGCAGTGCTAACCACTGCCCTACTGTGCCACCCTAGCTATTCTCTATGTTAACCCCCAATTGCCAGCCTATGTTTTGGAATGATACTGATCAGAGCATTGAAAACATCTAGAGAAAAATAATGATTCATACAGTTCCCCTAACTGATCCTGTAGGTTTGTTAAAGTAGACCAAAAAAAACTCAAACACCCTTCCATCGGGTGAAAATATTTTCTTCTCAGAAATGCATTTCAGCTATTGTTTGCATTCTTCCCACACGTCTTAAATCTGACCGATACACTGCTTGTTATCTGTAGATTTAACTATTTTGTTGCAGTGCCCATTTCAGAACAAATATATTTTTAATTCGTACAGAAATGAATTTGGAATTCAATGTTGAACTACACCTTCCTATTGATGGTGTCGTTTGTCTCCTTGTCCATAAGAATGTATGTTAGTCTGAGTCACAGGGGAAATCCAACACCTTGATATGAATTATGATTCCAACATGAACGATATCCTGGAACAATGGTTGTCTACACTGTGATCTATGACAACCTCTTGGCAATATGAGCGACGTCGGATTTAGATATTATGCAGATTCTCAGGTAAAGTATAATCCTGCCAATAAAACTTTGGTACCTAAACTCAAAGATGCTGTTTTGGGTTGTCTTATAGACAGGTGCCAGGAAAGGCATGTCATACCCATAACTTGAAACGTAGACTGTGTTAGTATTGAACTTTCTGGAGCTGCATTTTACTTTTGGAAAATGGACATTAAAAGGTGGATAAAATGGCTGCCAAAGGATCAAGTGACTTTTCCAATCTCCACGAAGACTACCGCAAGTCTCTGAAGATTCATAGAATTTATAGCGCAGTAGCAAGCCATTCGGCCCATCGAGTCTGCACCAGCTCTTTGAAAGAGCACCCTACCCAAGGTCCACACCTCCACCCTATCCCTATATCCCAGTAACTCAGGTCAGGACCCATTGTAAATAAAAGCATCAGGCCTTCTCTATCTTTGGTAGCTCATTCATTAGCTATGCAGTACAGCACCAGTGTAACTCTTTCAACAAGAGTAGCATTACCAAAATGGAAATGTTCATTACATAAAGAAAACTTTTTTTTTTAAATTTCAAGTACCCAATTATTTTTCTTCCGATTAAGGGGCAATTTTAGCGTGGCCAATCCACCCAAACTGCACATCTTTTGGATTGTGGGGGTGGAACCCACGCAGACATGGGGAGAATGTGCAAACTCCACACGGACAGTGACCCAGGGCCGGGATCTGACACAAAGAAAACTTAACACATGGGTCCCGAAATGACTAAGTAATTCTGCTGGATCACGTTTGTAAATTCCACAGACAACTGGTAGAAATCAAAGAAAAACACTGCATGCTGGGTTTCTGCTGTTTCTATACGTTTGCTGGATGCTTTTTAAAGAGTGGAAACTCCAACCGCCACTTACATGAGAAGGCAAATGGTATGCTGGCCGTCATATTGAGAGGATTCAAGTACAGGATCCGGGATGTCTTGCTGCAATTATACAGGGCCTTGGTGAGGCCACACCTGGAATATTGTCTGCAGTTTTGGTCTCATTATCTGAGGAAGGATGTTCTTGCTCTCGAGGGAGTGCAGCGAAGGTTAACCAGACTGATTCCAGGGATGGTGGGACTGACGTATGAGGAGAGATTGAATCGGTTAGGATTTTATTTGTGGAGTTCAGAAGAATGAGGGGGGTGGGGGGGATTTCACAGAAACCTGTAAAATCCTAACAGGGCAAGACAGGGTAGATGCAGAAAGGATGCTCCTGATGGTGGGAGGTCACAGTCTGAGGATACGGGGTAAACCATTTAGGACAGAGATGAGGAGAAGTCTCTTCACCCCGAGAGTGAAGGATGGCCTGTGGAATTTGTTACCACTGGAGACAATTGAGTCCAAAACATTGCCGGCGGGATTCTCCGTTTCAGAGACCATCTCCGTCCCGCCGCACACGATTTCTGGTGCGTCACGTCCCCGCCAGCAGCGGGATCCTCTGTCCTGCCAGCTGGCCAATGGGGTTTCCCATTGAGAGTAAACCCACACTATCAGGAAATCCGCACCGTTGAGTGTTCTGCCAGCGTAACGGAAGATCCCGCAGATGGCGGATCCTGCCCTAAGTGTTGACACCGGGACTGAATCGGTGGTGTTTTACGATGGGAAACTTGGCATCGTTCCTAGAGCAATTCATCAATCGTGAATAGGCCGGCACAGGCGCCACAGGAAACGCGACCGGTTTCAATGAGAAACAGTGTTTGATCCACAGAGTCGGGATTGACACTCGAGAGGCTGACAAGCTGCAGCCGCAGATAAGCACTCCGCTCCCCACGCAGAACATCCCAGCCAACAAGATGGCAGCAAGGGGAGCGGCACCACGGTTCACAGATGCTGAACTTGAGACACTGTTAGACGCTATGGTGTAGATGCAAGCCACCCTGTACCCCCGGGGGTGGGAGGCAGGTGCCACCCGCCACCATGCGTTGGGCCTGGGAGCAGGTAGGAGAGCTGGTGAGCGCCATGGGCAACACCGCCAGGACTGGCCAGCAACGCCGTAAAAAACTGTGCGACTTCCTCAGGATGGCCAGGCTGAGTAGGCAACACTGTGCCCCTGGCACTAACCCCTGATCCACACGCCTGCACCCCACCCCTCACTCCCCCCCCTACCCAGAGCACGGTGGGCCCCACCCTGCACCATCCGCCAGCACCCATGCCAGCCACCATGACATGGATTCCCTAGCTACGAAGGTCACTGTGTGCTGCATGCGTCCGATGGTCTAACGCTTTCTGTCTACCACCTCCCCCCACTGTCTGCAGGAGAAGTCGGCCCACAACCGCTGTGAGAGGGAGGAAATCAAAGGGGGGCTGCCGGACCTGCGGCCCCTCACCACTGCTGAGCGGCGGGCACTGGACCAGGTCGGTGGGCCTGGGGAGAGGGCGCTCACCAGGGCGGACGTTGGTCTCGGGTAAGCAAGCGAGGGGTTCCCCATGGCGGGTGTGTCACTACCCCCACCACCATCCTCAACCTCCCCCCCCCCCCCCACACACACACTGCCCCCTCCACCACCACCACCCGAAGCCGCCCCAGCCCGCGGTCCAATCATGCATCTTGTTTTGCGTTTTGCAGGAGATGAGGCAGGCCCCACTTGTGTCCCCCACCCCCACCACCACCACCAACCACCACCCCAGGAGGAGAGCAGCAAGGAGGAGGAGGACACAGACATTAACGGGAGCTCTTGACCCGCAGTCCGAGACAGCCCAGAGCACAATTCTGGGGATGACAATTACTTTCCGTCACAGCTATCTCCGGCACCCTACACCATCCCAGAGACACTCACCTCGGTTCGGCACCTTAGTGAAGAGGCTTCTGGGGCACTATCTGGTGTGCACCACACATGTGTCGCAGTAAGGCAGGTGAAGGTAGGAACCTCTGAGGGGCGGAGGGGTGGAGGGCAGGCCAATCTCAGGGAACAGCTGCCATCTGGATAGGTTTCGGGCTTCTGGAAAGGGCGGTCAAATCGATAGTGGAGATGCCGCCTCAGAGCCAGGCCCTGCACGAGGAGGTGTCAACAAACATCCAGCGCTTGCAGGTGTCGTTGGAGGAGTTGAATCACCTGCAGGAACAAGAAGCGGTGCCAACCATGCCAAGGCCAAGGCTGCACGGGCGGTGTCCATGATGGAGGCCTTGGGGTGAAGGCTGTGGCCATGGGTCAGGATGTCCAAGGCCTGGGGCACTCTGTGCGGGCAATGACCAAGGCCCAGGACAGGGCTGTCCTATCATAGGCAACCTTGTTCCAGGGCCACCTGGACATTGCAGCAATGCTCGAGAGCGTGGCCCAGTCACAGCGGATCATGGTTGAGGGCAGTAGCAGACATGGCACAGACCCAGATGGAGGTGGCGCATTCACTGGCTGATGTGGCACAGACCCAGAATGTGATGACACACTCCCTGTGCTCCATGGCTGCAAGTATTGAGACTTGCATAGGCCCCCAGGACTGGCAGTGCCATGTGGCACGGGAGCCTCAGGGGTTAGCTCCACTGGCACCCCTGGCCCATGGAGTAGCCTCAGGGACATTGGGCAACCTGAAGGAGAAGGAGGTGATGGGGCCCGTGCCAGTGACTCCTGCAGGGGAGGTGCCAGAACAGCACAGCACCTCGGACTCCCTGCCTTCTGTTCCTGGTGCATCTGGTGGGCAGTGGGAAGAACGGGGCGGCACCACGTCATCCTGGACACCTGAGCAGCAGCCGGATCTATCTAGGCCCGATCATCTCAGAAGAAGTCCCCAAAAGGGACCCAGATCTCTGGGCAGGAATTGCAGTAGGCCACATCCACTCCTGGCGATCCACCTAGGCTTGGCCCGAGGGTGCGTAAGGCCAGAAAGGTAGACACGGGTGCAGCAGGTAGGATAGAGTTAGGGGTTAGGGCACAAATCTGTCTATATAAGTTCATTTGTTCACATTAAACACCTGTCCACAACGTTTTAGCCTGACTCAGTGCTCTGCGAGAAGGGTGTGAAGGATGGGATGGGCTGGTCTGGGCTGGCTGCAGGGGGTGGGGGGTGATGGGCACATGTTGGGAGTGGGCTTGGCTCAGGGACCCCAGTTCACCCAGCGCTCCAGTGTCCCACTCCATCCCTCTCCCCCGATGTGGAGCACCAGAGCTCATCACAGAGCGGGTCGTCATCATCCCCCATCCCATGCACCAAACCCACTGTTACTGCAAACCCAGGGCCCACACCTGGTCGTGAGGTAGGTAGGAATAATGGTGGGGATTGGAAGAAGCGAGGTTGCACACAGAGGGGGTTCATGGGAAGGGGTGGGGTTGCGATGCTGCCAGGCCCCCTAGTTGGTGCCATCAGAAGGCAATTAGAGCGTGCATGCCAGCCCAGGCGCACACATTGTGCGGCCTCCCATGCCTTCCCGGGCCCATGTCCTGCCCATCCTCACCCTCCCCCGCATGTTTCTCATCGGACAAGTACTGGGGTTCATCCCCCTCCTCCAGCATGTCACCCCTCTGCTGCGCAATGTTGTGGAGGACGCAGGCATCCACTACCATGTGAGAGGCTCACCTAGCGCTATATTGGAGGGCACCTCTAGAGCAGTCCAGGTGCCTGGACCGCATCTTTAAGATTTCACAGAATTTACAGTGCAGAAGGAGGCCATTTGGCCCATCGAGTCTGCACCGGCTCTTGGAAAGAGCACCCTACCCAAGCCCATACCTCCACCCTATCCCTATAACCCAGTAACCCCACCTAACACTAAGGGCAATTTGGACCCTGAGGGCAATTTATCATGGCCAATTCACCTAACCTGCACATCTTTGGACTGTGGGAGGAAACCGGAGCACCCGGAGGAAACCCACGCACACACGGGGAGAACGTGCAGACTCCACACAGACAGTGACCCAAGCCGGGATTCGAACCTGGGACCCTGGAGCTGTGAAGCATTTGTGCTAACCACTATGCTACCGTGCTGCCCTCCTGCATGCCAGATGCTGAAGTACAGCTCGATTACACCCCTGGTCGCTGCATGGCCATTGTTGTAGTGGGTCTCTGTGTCCGTCTGTGGACACCGGATAGGCGTCATCAGCCCCGCCCGCGGTGGATAACCCCTGTCGCCCAAGAACCGACTCCCATCTTTCCCAGGATGGAGATTGGAACCGGGGGTGCCCTGCCCGTGTGAGGTGGTGTGCAGGGGGTCCCCAGGAACCCCTTATAGGTGATTTGAGGCTTTTGGTGGAATCGGGGGCGGAGCTGCTCAGTGCAGGAAATGGGACTAAGTTGGGCGTCGGCGGGACATTCCCTGCTAACTTCCCGAATTGCAAGAAAGTTCCGATAGATAGTGTGGTGTTTCTCGTTGGTCTGCTAAACGTGCCCGTCACAGGACTCTGTTGCAATTTGGTTAGATTGCGCCCTTTCTTTCTCATTTCATGCTGTGGCTGCATAAGTTCATTACTATAATTGACATTATGCAAGGCCTTTTGAACAAATACTGGACACTGCCTTCAATTTTTGCATCAATTTTTTACAAAGGGAGATAAGTACTCAAATTAACTCGACGAATCACCTCTTCGCACTTTCTCCTGAAATGACAGAATTTTGGGGAGACGGGAATGTCAGGCCTCTGGCTTTACCTTTCGGAGTGTGGGAGGCAAGACCGGGTAACCATGCAGATGTCTGTCACATTGCTCTATTAGCTTCTGTCACAACAGCAAAGTTCATCCACTTGCTTTTTGTTCCTGTTTAATGTTTTGCAGCTCTGTGTAACCATAGCAACACATAGTCATTGTGTTTTTTTTTTAATCATTTAGTTTCACCTTAACACACAATAATCTGAACAAATGGACGACTTTATTTCCTCAGCGTCGCTGCTTCACAGATAGGAGGAAGAGAATGATAAAGACCTTCGTGTTTCAAAATATTAGACATTAACTTAATACCATTTAATCTGTATTTAATCCTCCTGGTAACAGATACTGGTAACAGCCATGCTGATTTTTAAAACCCTTTACTTTTCACATTGGAATATTTGAGAATTGAATCATTACAAATTATATTAATAACTAAAGTCTTTAGGTCACCGTTCCCACAAATCAAAAATAAATACCAATATCCCATGTTGTCTTAGTAGCATGAGAGTTCTACTTGGATGCTAGAAAATCACCGTGCTCAATCTTCCGCTAGAACTGTATGCCATTGTTACGGCCTTAATGAGGCCTAATTGTTAATTCATTGATGTATGTGTGAACAGTATGCTATAATTGCCAACTGGTAATGAGGCATGGGGTGGACATGGCACATGCTGCCCCTGGATAGTGGAATGTTTCTGACATGCTGAGTTCTAGTCTCGTTCCCACTGTCAGGGGCAGGCAGTGAAACACTTCCCGCAGGAGGGGTGGGTGATTGGATGGTTAATCATCCCGGATATGAAGAAGCATGGGGCAACTGGGGATAGCTTGCCTGATTTCTCTATTGGCTGAGAACGGTGAGCGGTACCAGGGAGATATGGAGGAGGGGGAGGGGCAGGCGGAAGAGTCCATGCTGTGATCGGACATTTATCAAGCCAATAAGTATTATGGATTCCCAGCTCATGTCACATAATATCTTATAATCCACATGAGACAAATAGGCAACTGCGTCATTAAAGTGACACCAAAATAATCTATATTGCTGACCAAGATTTACTCTATTTGTATAAATTCAATGGTCAAATGCAGCTTAAAACATTACTGTAATAGAAATGAAATTAAAGAGAGCCCTGCACTTAATAAAGCTTAGGGACAAAAGGATTTATAAGAGTAATCAAGAAAATGGTTTACTTTCTGCTTGCCAGTTTGTATCTATCATGATGACATTAGTATTAACATCCAGCGTCACATACAAGGGCTGATTCCCCTTGATATAATAATAATCTTTATTGTCACAAGTAGGCTTATATTAACACTGCAATGAAGTTACTGTGAAAAGCCCCTAGTCGCCACATTCCGGTGCCTGTTTGGGTACACAGAAGGAGAATTCAGAAGTCCCAAATTACCTATCAGCACGTCTTCCGGGACTTGTGGGAGGAGACCGAAACCCACGGGGCGAACATGCAGACTCCACACAGAGAGTGGCCCAAGCCGGGAATCGAACCTGGGACCCTGGTGCTGTGAAGCAACAGTGCTAACCACTGTGCTACCATGCCTTATATTACACTTGTGGGCATAGGATTGTCTGAACACAGCACATCACCAAGAATCAGACGGTAGGGATTGCACACCTTTAACTGAATCTATTGCATTTCCATTTATTTATGTAACTCTCCCTTATTGTATCGAGACACAAGAAGGCTCATGTTGGAAAGTATAGTGATATCAAATTCAGTCATGTCATGGGAACGTATCCCTGAAGGAGAAGATGGTATTGAACAGAAGGTGGACCACCACCACTGGAAGACTTGCTACAGCAGCCCTGCCAGAGGCGACGGTTATAGGACTGCAAGAACTGTAGCAAGGTGTCAGGAGGTGGCAGTGTGGGTAGTGATATCCTTGCTGTGAGGCTATAAATCTCACAGTTTTCCACCCTCCTAGTCCATATAGTCGCAGACTATATCAGCTTTGATTTCAATGCAGACTGGGACCTTTAGTCTGCCTGCAAGCAGGACCCAGACCTTCCTGTCGCTTGCCATTTCAACTCACCGCCCTGCTCTCACGTCCACATGTCCATCCTTCGCCAGCTGCAATGTTCCAGTGAAACCCAGCACAAACTGGAGGAACACGATTCCTCATCTTCGAATTCGGCGCGTCACAGCCTTCCGGACTTAACATTAGAGTTCAACAACTTACGGCTGTGAATTCTCTCCTCCACCTTCACCCCATTTTTATTTCTATCAATTTATTTCATTTCTTCCATTGATCCATTTTCCCATCACCGTTGACCCCCCTCTCCCCACCCCACCCTATTTGAGCCTTCTGTTCCCTGTTCTAGGTTGTCCTCTGGCGCACTGCTGACCTTTGTTCTGCCATCAACACATTCTATTCGCTTACCACTATCAGCACCCTTCATAGCTTTGATTACCACCATTTACATTCCCTTTGTCTTTATGTCCATGACGTCTTTGTAAATCTCCACCTATTGCTGGCCCTCTACCAGCCCCACTGCTCCACGTTCCCCCCCACATCAGGTCACCCTATTATAGGGATTATATTGTTAAATGAGAAAGAGTGCAGGAGAGATTTACGAGGATGCTACCAGGACTTGATGGTCCAAGTTATAAGGAGAGGCTGGATAGGCTAGGACTTTTTTCCCTGGAGCCTAGAAGGCTTAGGTGTGAACTTATAGAAGTCTATAAAATAATGAGGAAATTTCTTCACACAGAATCTTTGTAATTTACTATCTGTAGCAAATAGATAAAATCAGGGCAGGACCTACTCAGTTAATGGTAGGGAGTTGGGGACAGTTACAGAACAAAAAAGATCTGGGGGTACAGGTTCATAGTTCCGTGAAGGTGGAGCACAGGTGGTCAGGGTGCTGAAGAAGGCATTCAGCAGGCTCGGTTTTATTGGTCAGAATATTGAATACAGGAGTTGGGACGTCTTGTTGAGGTTGTACAAGGCATTGGTAAGACCACACATGGAATACTGTGTACAGTTCTGTTCACCCTATTGTAGGAAGTATATTGTTAAACGAGAAAAAGTATAGTAGAGATTTACGAGGATGCTACCAGGACTTGATAGTCCAAGTTATAAGGAGAGGCCGGGTAGGTGGGACTTTTTTCCCTGGAGCGTAGGAGGCTTAGGGGTGAACTTATAGAGGTCTATAAAATAATGAGGAGCATCGATTAAGTAGATAGTCGACATCTTTTCCCAAAGGTAGAGGAGTCTAGAAATAGAGGGCATAGGTTTAAGGTGAGAGGGGAGAGATACAAAAGAGACCAGAGGGGAAATTTCGTCACACAGAAGGTGGTGAGCATCTGGATCGGGCTGCCAGAGGCAATGGTAGAGGCGGGTATGATTTTATCTATTAAAAAGCAGTTAGACAGTTACATGAGCAGGGTGGGCATAGAGGGATATGGGCCAAATGCGGTCAAGTGGGACTAGTTTGGTGATAGAAACTGGGCGGCATGGACAAGTTGGGCCGAAGGGCCTGTTTCCATGCTGTAAACATCTGCGACTCTATGACTCTTAATTACCCTCTGAAATGTCCTAGCAAACCACTCTGTTCAAGGGTAATTAGGGATGGGCAACAAATGCCAATGGCACCAACATTCCATGAAAGATTAACGGAAAAAAAAGTGTTGCACAAAGGCCACCCACTATTGGAATGGAAAGACTGAGGTCAACATAATCAAATTGGATATCCACGCAATCAATTTCTTTCTCGTCGGGTCTGTTTTACACAATTAAACTTCAATTGAGAGTTTTATTAGTCAGTGGAATAGTGACGGAATGCATCTGGTGGATGCATTCGATGATAGCTTTTGTTGCCAAAGAAGGTCAAGATGGAGAATTGGAATTGAGACATGACACTGAATAACGCAATCAGAAGAGAGTTTCAAAGATGCTTCAACCAATAGAATCTTGGCTGCCACTCTCTCTGAAACCTCATCTCCTGCTCTTCCCCAAACCGTCCAGTTCATGCTCTTCCAGCCGTACACACAGCTGTGCCAATGGTATAGGTTGTCCCGCACTGTGATCCTGACCACCTTGCCCAGCTTACAGTGCAGGATGATTCAGACTTTGGATCACCTGCTTCAGAAATCAGTGATGTTCCCAATGCTGATACTTTGTGAAGCATGAGCTCCATTACATATCTGCTCCACAAGCGCGACAGCAAACATCACAGCAGTGGAACCATCACAACATCACAACCAGGGAATTACAGACCAGTGAGTCTCACATCAGTGGTAGGGAAACTACTGGAGAAAATTCTGAAGGAGAAAATCTATCTCCACTTGGAGAGGCAAGGTTCACTTAGGGATAGTCAGCACGGCTTTGTCAGAGGGAGGTCGTGCCTAACAAATTTGATTGAAATTTTTGAGGAGGTGATCAGGTGTGTCGATGAGGGTAGTCCAGTTGATGTATTTAAATGAATTTCAGTGAAGTCTTTGACAAGGTCCCACATGGCAGACGAATGAAGAAGGTAAAAGCACATGGGGTCTGGGCAACTTGGCAAGTTGGATCCAAAACTGGCTTAGTGGTAGGAGACAGAGGGTGGTGGTAGAAGGCTGTTTGTGTGATGGAGGCCAGTGTCCTGTAGCGTACCACAGGGTTCAGTGCTAGGTCCTTTATTGTTTGTGATACGTATATATGCAATATAGATGAGAATGTAAGGGGGATGATAAGTACATTTGCAGGTGACACTAAGATTGATAGAATGATCAGATCAAAGATTTTAACAGGGGGAGGAATTCCCCCCCCCCCCCCCCCCCCACGCCGGGTGGGAGGATCGCCGTGGCGCCGAGCGAGTCCCACCACGCCGCCTCGGCACCCCCACGCAATTCTCACACCCCCCCAAGATTCACGGCTGGCTGCTGGGAGAATCGCTGCTCGCCGTTTGTAACGGGCGAGGGCCAATTCTCCGGCCCGGATGGGCCGAGCGCCCTGCCCAACACAGGAGGTTCCCGCCGGTGCCGTCCACACCTGGTTGCTGCCGGTGGGAACAGCGCGGGAACGCTGGGGGGGGGGGGGGGGGGGGGCGGCCTGTGGGGGGGGGGGAGGGGGCTTCTTGCACCGGGGGGGCCTCAAAAGGGGTCTGGCACGTGATCAGTGCCCACCGATCGGGGGGTCGGCCTCTCTGAAGGAGGACCTCCTTTCCTCCGCCACCCCGGAAGATCCATCCAACATCTTCTTGCGGGGCGGCTGCGGGGAGGACGGCAACCGCGCATGTGCAGGTGACATCATTTACGCGGCGCCGGCCGCGTTATTTACGCGCTGCCAAGGCCCGGCACGCGTAAATGACACAGCGCCGCTCCTAGCCCCCCGGGGGTGGGAGAATAGGGGCTGGGAGTGGCCTCCGACGCCGGAGTGAAACACACCGGTTTTCACTCCGGCGTCGGGACTTATTAGTCTCCCGATGGGAGAATTGCGCCCAGGGTAGATAAAAAATAACCTGTGTCTACTGGTTGGAAATTCTAGGACTAGGGGACATCGTCTAAAAATTAGGGCTAGACCATTAAGCTCTTCTGCACACAAAGGGTAGTAGAAGTTTGGAACTCTCTCCCACAAACAGTAGATGCTAAATCAGTTAATTTGAAGTCTGGGATAGATAAATTTTTGTTAAACAAAGGTATTAAGGCAAATGGGTCAAGGCAGGTATATAGAGTCAGGCCACAGATCAGCCATGATCTCACTGAATGGCGGAACAGACTTGAGGGGCTGAATGGCCTATTCTTAATAGCGAGGAAGAAGATTTTAGGTTGCAGGAAGATATAGATGGATTTGTCAGATGAGCAGGTCAATGACAGATAGAATTTAACCCTGAAAAGTACCAGGTGATGCACTTTGGAAGGAGTAACAAGAAAAGAGGGTACTCACTGAAATACAGGACACATGGAAGTGCAGAGGAATAGAGAGACTATGGGATGTTTGTCTGAAGGTGGCAGGACAGCTTAATAGCGTAGTTAAGAAAGCATACGGGCAGTTGCCTTTATGAAAATGAAATGAAAATCACTTATTGTCACGAGTAGGCTTCAATGAAGTTACTGTGAAAAGCCCCTAGTCGCCACATTCCGGAGCCTGTTCGGGGAGGCTGGTAAGGGAATCGAACTGTGCTGCTGGCCTGCTTGGTCTGCTTTAAAAGCCAGCGATTTAGCCTGGTGAGCTAAACCAGCCCCTATCATTTATCATTCAAAGCATAGATTATAAGAGCAAGGCGATTAGATTGAAGCTTTACAGGACTTTGGTTAGGCCATATCTGGAGCTCTGTGCAGTTCTGGTCACCTCACTATGGGATAGAGGTGATTGCACTGGAGGGGTGCTGAGGAGATTCACCAGGATTTTACCTAGGATGGATCAGTTGAGCTATGAAGAGAGGCTGGATAGGCTCAGGTTGTTTTCTTTAGAGCAGAGGACGAAGATGGGGGGACCTGATTGAGGTGTTTAAGATTATGAGGAGTATGGACAGGGTGGATAGGAAGCAGCTGTTCTCCTTAGTTGAATAATGAGGGGCACAATTTTAAGGTGAAGGGCAGGAGGTTCAGAAGGGATTTGAGGAAAATAATTTTCATCCGAGGGTGGTGATAGTCTGGAATGCACTGCATGGGAGGATCGGATAGGTAGGAAACCTCACAACCGTTAAAAAGTACGTGGATCAGCACTCAAAATGCCATAAATTCAAGGCTATGGGCCAAGCGCTGGAAAGTGGGAATAAGGGTAGATTTAATATAGTTTTGTTGGTGTAAACTTGATGGACCAAAGGAATTCTTCTGTACTGTATGACAGTGGCAATCTGGACTGTCTATTAAGCATCCATTCAGGGCAGCACAGTGGCGCAGTGGTAGCATTGCAGTCTCACGGCGCCAAGGGCCCAGGTTCGATCCAGACTCTGGGTCACTGTCCGTGTGGAGTTTGCACATTCTCCGTGTTTCGTGGTTTCACCCCCACAACCCAAAGATGTGCAAGGTAGCTGGATTGAACATACTAAATTGCCCCTTAATTGGAAAAATGAATTGGGTACTCTAAATTTATTAAAAAAAGAAAAGGATCTATCCCTTTCTTCAAAGAAGAAAGCAATAGTGAATGGCCTGAGGGTCAAAGATATGAGATGCCAGGGAGCTCGGGATGTTAGAACAAAGAAACAACAAAGAAACGTACAGCACTGGAACAGGCCCTTCGGCCCTCCAAGCCTGCGCTGACCATGCTGCCCCTTTAAACTAAAATGTTCCACACTTCCGGGGTCTGTATCCCTCTATTCCCATCCTATTCATGTATTTGTCAAGATGCCCCTTAAACGTCACTATCGTCCCTGCTTCCACCACCTCCTCCGGCAGCCAGTTCCAGGCACCCACTACCTCTGTGTAAAAAACTTGCCACGTACATCTCCTCTAAACCTTGCCCCTCGCACCTTAAACCTGCCCCCTAGTAATTGACCCCTCTACCTTGGGAAAAGGTCTCTGTCTATCCGCTCTGTCTATGCCCCTCATAATGGATTTAGTGTTGATGATCTTGTCGGATTTAGTGTTGATGGTCACACACACACAACAATGGCAGATTGATACCATAGAACTCCTTTCACTTTATGTAAGGACCATGTCATAGGAACATAGGGATGGGAGGAGGCTGTTTAGCCCCTATACAAGCCTTTCCCCCCCGATTCAATAAAATAATGGCTAACATGTGAACTAACCGGACATAACCTGCCTTTGACCCACTCATATCCATTAATACCTTTGATCAGCAAGACGTTTTCAATCTCAGATTCGCAATTAGCAATTGACCCAGCACAAGTGTCATTTTCAGAAGAGAGTTCTAAACTCTTCCGCCCTTTATGGGTAGAAGTGTTTCTTCTCCTCAAAGGTCTGGTTTTAACTTATAGATGATGTCCCAGATTCCTCAACTAATGGATATAGCTTCTCTTCATCTAGCCTATCAGTTCCCCTTTCTGTCTTAAAGATTTTGATCAAATCACCCCTTAATTTTCGACATTTTATTTGGAAGTAATGGGCTGGATTCTCCGGTCCCCCAGCCGTGTGTTTCTCGGCAGCACCATTGGCTGGCGGTGGGATTCTATAATCCTGCCACTTGTCAATGGGATTTCCCATTGAAGCTACCCCATGCCACCAGGAAACCCATGGGGATTGCACTGCCAGCGGGAAAAGTGAATGGCAACAGCCAGAGAATTGCGGCCAAGATGTGTAACCTCACCTCATAATTTAACCCTGGATAATCCAGGCATAATTCTAGTAACTTTACACTCCAAACCCTCCAAGGCCAATATAACCTTCCAATGTTGATCTCTAACTTAATTTTCTGGACTAGCCCTGGCCACAAAGTCATGTTGGAAGATGAGGCAGGATGTTCTTTTGAATATATAAGGCAGTGCCAGAGGATGAGCGCCACTACTTCTATACCCTGGAACCACAGGCCTGCACGATGCCAGTTAATAAGGCCCTGCTCCCTGGAAAACCATTAAAATGGTGGAAGTCAAGGGCACATAGCTGCTGCTCTCTGGTGTCCACAAAGGTGTTGATGAATGGGCTTCACATATAAGACATTGGTCACTTGATGGATGCAACAATGAACCACGGACTGATTTAATTGAGCTTTGTTGCTGGTGAATGCCTTCAATGGCATAGATATTGAATTGTTTATGTTCAGTGGAGTAGGCCGCATGGATACAGGAGACTGAGTACTGGAGGTTCATCCACTGCATTGATGCTTCCAGAACATTGCTCCAAGAATGGCCATCAAGTTTATAAACTGGGTAATTAGGAATAGCAACTTTTGTCTTCTGGTGTCACGTTAAAGCTTATGTACATATCCAAATTTGACCTGTGACCTGCACTAGGTCAGGAAATTATGTCGCATGTCATTGTGTCATCATGGATACATAAGAAATGATGCATTTGTTATCTCTGCCAGCTTTGGGGGATGCAATGTGGGCCTCTTAAAATAACATGCCAAGAAATTCTGGGATTGAACTTTGAGAGTAAGAATCCAGCCGTACATCTCTCCATCCATATTTCTGGTGCTTCAGTCTTCAGGCCCTCCTAATATGTTGTGCCCTCATTTCATTTTCCAGTTGTGCAATTGCCGGCTGATGTTCCAGTCAGAAGTCGAAAAGGACGAGTGTTAATTTTCTCCAAAGTCAAAGGATGCATTTTCACGCATCAAAAAAAATCAAGTAAGTCTACACGATGGTGCAAATTAATATTGTTTTCAAACTGCAGAGTAAACTATTAAAGTATTTGCCATGTCCATACATACTTCCTCAGTGTTATTAAATAAAGAAACTTTAGTTTTGAAACAATTTGTGTCACAATTAATATTCTAATCCCTGGGGCATTGCTCTGCTATCATGTTGGACATGATAGTCCACTGGAAGCTTGAGTTAGATGACCCAAATCAGTAATCTAGTGGTAGGTGGAAATCTACGATGAGACATTGCCGATGTTCATTCAGTTGTAAAACCATCATTATAATAATTTCCGTCTGTGCCCATGAAAGAGCTGTCTTAACATACTGTCAGTGGTGTGATATCTTACATACACCAAGACCTATTCTGCCTCAGATTTCTTTTCTTGTGCCATTTAGGAAAAAGTCTCCATTATCAGGGATCCATTTGAACAACTGAAAGCGCAATATTTAGACACCGTCCTTAAGTGGAATATTTTACACCAGTCTCTGAGAGAGTAGATTCCTGAAGTAATTTTGGACATTATCCCATTTCAAAATCTGTCAGTGCATGACCCCTGAATACAGTCATAAAACAACTAATCATTAATTTCCACCACCAACGTTTGTATTTTACCAGGAGGATTAAAGGGTGAATATGAATGTTGACAATGGGTCAAAACCATGTCTAAGCACAAAGAGCAGTGACAGCATTACCTCTACAACTTCAATGCATTTTTTTCGCGATGGTGTCTATTGACAAACGGTAATGTTTTTCCGAGATCGGTAATTTTGGTCAAAATGTTTTGGAGGTGAAGCTATGCATCAGCATGCTGTCACGACAACCTGGGTTAGCCAATTCCAACATGGCTTGACCCGGAGTCACAAAACAGATGAAATAGATTTTATATTGATACCCATGACTTTGGTTGAGTTCAAAATTTTTTTTAAATAAATTTAGATTACCCAATTATTTTTTCCAATTAAGGGGCAATTTAGCGTGGCCAATCCACCTACTCTGCAGATTTTTTGGGTTGTGGGGGTGAAACCCACGCAGACACGGGGAGAATGTGCAAACTCCACACGGACAGTGACCCAGAGCCGGGATCGAACCTGGGACCTCAGCGCCGTGAGGCAGCTGTGCTAACCACTAGGTCACCGTGCTGCTCTTGGTTGAGTTAAATTGATCACAGTCATCAGGTTTGTAAATTTAAGGGTGGCATGTGGCGTAGTGAATAGCACTGGGACTGCGGCACTGAGAATCCGGGTTCAAATCCCGGCCCTGGGTTACTGTCCGTGTGGAGTTTGCACATTCTCCACATGTCTGCGTGGGTTTCACCCTCACAACCCAGAGATGTGCAAGTTAGATGGTTAGCACTGTTGTTTCACGGCACCAGGGTCCCGGGTTTGATTTCCCCCTTGGGTCACTGACTGTGCGGAGTCTGCACGTTCTCCCGTGTCTGCGTGGGTTTCCTCCGGGTGCTCCAGTTTCCTCCCACAAGTCCCAAAAGACGTGCTGTGAGGTGAATTGGACAATCTGAATTCTCCATCAGTGTACCCAAACAGGTGGCGGAGTGTGGCAATTAGGGGCTTTTCACAGTAACTTCATTGCAGTGTTAATGTAAGCCTACTTGTGACAATAATAAAGATTATTATTATTAAATAGACAAAAAATACAACTGGCTACCTGCTATCTGATTCCCAACCTCCCCATTTTCTAACTCTCCCCACTCGCTACGCACACACACGCACACCAGGTGGTTGAAAGGTAAAGAAAATATAATCAAATTACAGGATAAAGAATCTTTTATTCAGGTGGATGTCCTCCAGTTCGTTTCTTTCTGAAGGTTAGTATTTCAGTTGGGTACGTTCTTTTCCTTCAGCTTATCATGAACTTCACTGCGGATTCATAGAAACAGCAGGCAATCAACAGCAGAGATAGGGAGAAATACAGTTCCTCTTCCTTCCAGGGTCTAGATTTTTGAAACGCTTTTCTCTGGCAAGGTTGTCTACTTTTTCTGAAGATTCAGGATCCTATCAAGTTTACAGCAAAGATGTGCCAGGCACTCACTGGTGTTAGAAGAATAAAGTAGCTCTTCCAGCAAGAGAGTTCCTCTTCCTTGCAAGCTCCCAAGACTTTTGCCCAGCTCTCTCAGAAAGCATTATGCAGGAACCGATCACTGACTGTTGCCAGGCAGTACACTGTCCCTGGCCAACCGACAGGTTGCCAGCCAACCAATCGACCCGACTTCCTCCAAAGCTGTTTCCTAAGATTCACCCGACAACAACTAACACACTGTCCTGACAAGCACTCTTTCGTTTCAAGGCAGAAGATCATTCATGTGAAGGATGACAGCTTCTGTTGAAAATTTGTGACTCTGGGCGGGATTCGCCGACCCCCCTACCGGGGTCGGAGAATCGCCAGGGTTTGGCGTGTATCCCGCCCCCGCCGTCCTTCAAATTCTCCGGCCCCCCAAAAATTGCCCCGGCATGAATCGCGCCACCCGCCTCGGAGAAAGGCGGGGACTGGCGCGACGCAATGGGCCCCGGGGCTGCCCGAATTCTCCGGGCTGCGATGGGCCGAGGTCTCACCCGTTTAACGAGGGTCCCGCCGGCATAAATCAAGGTTAGTCCCTACCGGCAGGACCCAGCTCCGTGGGCGGCCTCCGGGGTCCTCGGGGGGGGGGGGGGGGGGGGGGGGGGGGTGGGGGGGGTGGGTGCGCGGGGAGATCTGGCCCCACGGTGGCTTGGCCCGCGATCGAGGCCCACTGATCCATGGGTGTGCCTGTGCCGTGGGGGCACTCTCTTCCTCCGCGTCAGCCTTGTACCGATCCGCGATGGCCGACGCTTGGATTAACGTTCCCTGCGCATGCGCGGACATGACGCCAGCAAATGCTGGCGCTCCCGCGCATGTGCCATCTCGTGATGGCCGGCGGAGGCCCTTCGGCGGCGGTTGGCGTGGCGCCAAGCCCCTTGCCGCTGGCCGGCGCGGCACAAACCACTCTGGCTGGCGCCGTCCTAGTCCCCAAAGCTGCGGAGGATTCCGCACCTTTGGGGTGGCTTGACGCTGGTGTGGTTCCCATCAGGGTTTGCACCGTTTTTTTCCCGCCCCGACGATTTGCGCAGAATCCCGCCCTCTTTGTTTGGACCATAATTGGCTCAAATACACCAGTTTACTTGTTGTCCCTTGGTTTTCCATTTATTAAATCAAGACCAAACAATTTGAAATTTTTGCATTCTGGGCTTACTTGGGCTTCATTGTGGAATGCACTGTTATGGGTCCACAGATCAAAAACAGTAACGTAAAGTAAAAGAAATGGGGACAAAGGAAATAAACGGCAAGGACTCTTACAACACAAGCATGTAAAAAAATGTTTGTGAGCGATTCTTTGGCCATGAATTTAATGGCAGTATTAACTTATTTAATGGGTTAATACCACCAGAGGATGGTGAGACTTTGGAACTCACTGTCTGAAAAGGGTGGTAGAGGCGAGAATGCTCACAGCAATAAAGAAGAATTTAGATGAGCTGGGCAGCACGGTAGCACAAGTGGATAGCACTGTGGCTTCACAGCGCCAGGGTCGCAGGTTCGATTCCCTGCTGGGTTGCTGTCTGTGCGGAGTCTGCACGTTCTCCCCGTGTCTGCGTGGGTTTCCTCCGGCTGCTCCGGTTTCCTCCCACAGTCCAAAGACATGCAGGTTAGGTGGATTGGCCATGATAAATTGCCCTTAGAGACCATAAAGGTTAGGAGGGATTATTGGGTTATGGGGATAGGATGGAAGTGAGGGCTTAAGTGGGTCAGTGCAGACTCGATGGGCCGAATAGCCTCCTTCTGCACTGTATGTTCTATGTTCTAGATGAGCACCTGAAATGCCATAGCATACAGAGCTACGGACCAAGTTCTGGAAAATGGGATTAGAATGGATAGGCGCTCGATGGACGTCACAGACACGATGGGCCAAAGGGCCTCTTTCTGTATTGTAAAAATCTAACTAATGACTCTCGTAAAGTACCAAAAAAACTTCATAGAGATCTTTAGCAGGCCTGCTCCATTATAAAGGAAAATTAAAGCCAGCATGAATTGATCTAATTCTACATAAATCTATGATAATATCATGCCACAATTCCAATTTAACTGGAAGAAACAGTGTGAGATATTTTCAACCATGCTTATTCATGTTTATTTTTATGTTAGAATAATTCATAGCAAGGCACAAAGTCATTAAAAATACTCAGCTTTTCAGGAGAAATCACACATGGGGGCTGTTCAAAACATGAAGCTTTTTATACATTTATCCGGAAATACAAATAATTATGGAGTTTCTCCTGATTAAGCATTTCCAATCATTTTGTTTGAAATCCATCTTTGTTTGAAATGCTAACCAAGTTTCAAATAAATGATAATGTGAACAAACATATCATTGTACCAAGCAGGCTGACAGGCTGTCAGACCTTAAAATGTTTCATTTTTTTCATTAAGATTTACTAAAATACAGCAAGCTCAGTAATGCATTTCATCTTAATGGAGATTTTTAATTAAATCAAGCTGACAGTATAGTCATTTTGAGTAACGAGCTTGTTTAACGAAAGGTTTTGGATCAGGGTTGTGGATACATGCCTTGCGTCAACTCAAAGAAAGAAGAAAGATCTTTCTATATAGCAATCTTCATGACGTCTGGACGCTCCAAAGCACTTCATGGCCTACCAAGTCTCTTTGGTGGTATTGCCACTGTTGGGAGAGAGGAAACCTGCACCGATCGCGCCCTACAACATGGCGTCGGCCATGCGCGACCACAACCCGCCAACCACGACCTCATAGCCCACTGCCTGGCCACCCCCACCTGTAGACCCAGCCCTAGCAGAAGATCCCCCGCGGCACGGATCCTGGGCGAGTGTGGCGGCGCTGGACAGAGTCCGCAGCCGGCACACCGGGTTCCCGCAAGGAACATCGGGAACTCGGCCCATTGGGGGGCGGAGCATCGTGGGTGGGCTGGCTGATGATGCGACAACGCCGGCACGCGTCACAATGACGCCAGTTTGGAGGAGGCGGAGCATGGCTGACCAGTGTCAAACAGACGCCGGCCCCAATTTCGGCGTGGAAATCCAATCTCCGCCCGTTCGCCAATCACAATTTTGCCGTCGGGTTACAGAGAAACGGGCCTGGTATCTTTACACAGCAAATTCTCACAAACAGCAATGAGATAAGACTGGGGTTATTTGCACCACAATTGGGGGTCGACTAGATTTCTGATTGTTCCCCCTTGGACGGCAAGGCACCCTGTGGAGTTTGGCTGCAATGGTCAGGGATGAAAGAATTCACTTACATGGGGAGAATAGAGAAATTGTGGTTGTTATCCTTAAAAAAGTTAGTGCATTGAGTTCCCATCAACATGCATTACATTACATTTACGTGTCCTTAACCAAATTTGACTATTCCAATGTTCTCCTGGTTGGCCTCCCACCTTCCAACCTCAGTAATTTAAAATTGTGCTGCACATTTTCTACCTCACGGTAAGTCTCATTCATCCTTCACCACTGCGGTTATAGGGATATATATATGGGTCTGGATACCAGGGATAAAGCCCCTGCTCTTCTTCAAAATAGAGTCGCCGGACCTTTCATATTGCCCCAGGACACGTCGTCACAACCTGTGTGGCACACCCACGATCCACATCACACTGTAGCTACGCTCCTGACAGACACATCTGTAGGAGCTGCCCACACACAAGCCTCCAAACGTGGGGGTGGTAGTGGCACATGGTTGACCCTCTCCATTGCACAACCTGGTGCCACTCTGCTGGCGGGAAAAAACACAGTCCACCTAAAGAGCTGCTTTAGCTCAGTGGGCTAGACAGCTGGTTTGTAATGCAGAACAAGGCCAGCAGCGAGGGTTCAATTCCCGTATTGGCTCATTACCCAAACAGGCGCTGGAATGTGATGACTAGGGGCTTCATTGCAGTAACTTCATTGCAGTGTTAATGCAAGCCTACTTGTGACAATAAAAGATTATTATTATGAGGACACCCACAGCAGATCCCACTGGGGAGACACGGAGACATGACAGGGTCCACAGAAGCCATCGAGGCTATTGTTTGAGGCAATCACCGGTACCGCTCATACCAGGGACGGGTGGTGAGGATAGAGGCTGCCCAGGGCCACAGGCTGGAGGCACAGGGTCTGCTCAGGGAGGACCCTGTACAGGAAGAGACTGCCCCAGAAGAGCAAGAGCCGGCCATTGAGACTGGAGATCGGCTCTCCAACAGGCCGAAGAGGAGGAGGAGGTTCAAAGGAGACGTTGTCACATCAGGCCACGTTTGTACTGTCTGCGCCTGTCATTCAAGGACCTGCTGTACCGCATTTGCTGCCAGATACTCTGTTTCCAAGGAGATTGTGCGCCATCTGTGCCAGATGATGGAGCATGGAGGAGGGCACCCATTCCCGGTGGCCATCAAGTTGATGGTCGCTCTTCCAGATGCTGAGTGGAGATATGTCAGGCATTTCACTGGCATCTGTGCTGTCATGTGTGCCCTATTTGCCCGGGCAGCAGACTATATCACATTCAATCTGGAACAAGACCACCAGGATCACTGGCATGCCCCAGGTCAACAGGTCAAGGGGGTGATAGATGGGACACATAATCCCCTAAGGGCACCGGCTCATCATCAAGAGGAAGGGGTTCCATTCCCTGAACATGTAGTTGGTGCACGACCACCAGCTGCATATAATGCACATCTGCGCCCGATACCTGGGCTGCCTGTACCACTCGTACTTCTTGGCACACTCGTCGGTTCCTAGCACCTTCGGGACACTCCCTCGGGTGAGGAGTTGGCTGTTGAGCAACAAGAGTTATCCGCTGAGGTTGTGGCCTGACAATGAGTGACACCTGTCCAGAGGCCCCAAACAAAGGCGGAGAATCGTGACGACGCCCATGCAGCAACCTGGAGCGCCATTGAGCGGTACATCGGCATCCTAAAAATGTGGTTCCAGTGCCTGCATCTCTCTCATGGGGCTCTCCAATATAGCCCAGGAACATCTTGGTGGCCTGTTGTGTCCTTCATAACATCACGCAGCAGAGGGGGAAGAGGAAGAATGCCAGGCCTCTTCTGATGAGGAGGATGAGGAGGGCATCCGCAATGATCCGGGTGTGGATCCCGAGCTGGCACGGCAGGCCACCCAATGTGGATCCCGAGCTGGCACGGCAGGCCACCCTAGGGGACACATAAAGGACATGGTGAGACACATGGAGGTGAATTACCCAGGCGTGGGGTGGGGAGGGGGTGTTGCCTGTCTGGAGCTGCAAGTGCAAGGCACCTGGCCAGAGAGGACAATACAGGTTTTGGGATTTGGTGCAAGGTGATGTGAGGGATATGCTGGCAGATGGGTTTTGATTGGCCTCTGGGGGGTATGGGTGGTGGGGAGGGAGGTGTGAGTGACGGGACTTATGTCAGAGGCACAGAGGTGGTGTCTCACCTGGAGCTGTGTGCCAGTCTGCCTGGCGAAGGCCACAGCACTCATGGCCTCTGCCACCTCCACCCAGGTCCAGTTTATGTCCGCCGGCGATAGCCTCCTGCCCACCCTGGGGAAGAAGGTGTCCCACTTTTCCTCCACCGCATCCAGCATTCTGTCCAGCTCACTCTCCATGAACCTGGCGGCATCTTCTTGGCTGGAAGGAGAGTGTGTGGGGATTGGAGTGCTTATAAGTCCTGAAAAACATGCTATTAGGTGAATTGGACATTCTAAATTCTCCCTCTGTGTACCCGAACAGGCGCCGGAGTGTGGCAACTCAGGGATTTTCACATTAACTTGATTGCAGCGTTAATGTAAGCCTACTTGTGACAATAATAAAGATTATTATTATTAGTATAAGCAGCTCCAGCAGGCCAAGCTCCCCAGCACCAATTCTGGCCCCCATGAATGTGATGCCGCAGGAATGAGAATTGGTCTAGATTGAAGCTGACCCATTAGCATGTCCTGAATTGCTTGAGAACTGGCACCCCCAATGGGAACGTGAACCCCACGCAATTCAGTCCTGGTGTCAACACTTCAGCTTCTCAAATGGAGAATTTTGCACCACATCTGGAGTATTGTGTACAGTATTGGTGTCCTTATTTGAACAAAGATGTAAAAGCATTAGAAGCAGTTCAGAGAAGGTTTAAAAACATAGAACATACAGTGCAGAAGGAGGCCATTCAGCCCATCGATTCTGCACCGACCCACTTAAGCCCTCACTTCCACCCTGTCCCCGTAACCCCTCCTTACCTTTTTGGTCACTAAGGGCAATTTATCATGGCCAATCCACCCAACCTGCACATCTTGGGACTGTGGAAGGAAACCGGAGCACCCGGAGGAAACCCATCCAGACACGGGGAGAATGTGCAGACTCCGCACAGGCAGTGACCCAGCAGGGAATCAAACCTGGGACCTTGGAGCTGTGAAGACACACTGCTATCCACTTGTGCTACCATGTTGCCCCTAACTAGACTAATACCAGAAATGGGTGGGTTGTCTCAAGAGGAAAGGCTGGAGTAAGACGCAACTTGATCAAAACCTGGGAGGCATTGACAGAGAGGGTGTGGAGAGGATGTTTCCTATAGTGGGAGAATCTAGAAGTCATTGTTTAAAAATGAGAGATTCTAAAGTTCTGTGGAAAGGTCAATCTGTTCCTCTCTCCACAGATGCTTCCAGAACTGCTGAGTTTATCCAGCTTTTCTGTTTTTAATTTAGATTTCCAGCATCTGTAGTGCTTTTATAAAAGGGTACAAGAGTAATTAATACCACTGCAATGGCCAGACAAACAGTATAACCACCACTCACGAGAATCATCTTGAATTGCTATTAGCCTTGGCTTCGGACTCTCACTCTGAACTTTGCGTTTGCCAGGCCAGTTAAGAATCAATTTGACTTTCTGGTGGTCTAGTAGTTAGGATTCGGCGCTCTCACCGCCGAGGGCCGGGTTCGATTCCCGGCCAGGGAACACATCTGAGGGCAGCACGGTGGCGCAGTGGTTAGCACTGCAGTCTCACGGCGCCGAGGTCCCAGGTTCGATCCCGGCTCTGGGTCACTGTCTGTGTGGAGTTTGCACATTCTCCCCGTGTTTGCGTGGGTTTCGCCCTCACAACCCAACGATGTGCAGGGTAGGTGACTTGAACACGCTAAATTGCCCCTTAATTGGAAAAAATGAATTGGGTACTCTAAATTTTAAAAAGAAAAAAAAAAATTTGACAATGTTGTAATTATCTTTGGAGTTTGGCAAAGGTAGATGCGTACTGATTCTAGGTGCGGGTTCACCAGCAGCTAAGAGAGAAGATCATGTTAGATTATGCACTAGGACATGTCCAGAATGCGAGGCAGAGAAAAGGAACCTTAGCTGTGGAGTTTAATTCAGGCAAGGTTGTGGTTTCACCATTAATGGGGATGTTGTGCTGCTTACGGATGAGTTCACAATGGTACTGTGGAGACAACTTGTGTGTCCACAGGTCAGTTGTGTCCAATTCTATTCCTAACCAGTATCCTCCCACAGATGCACACCATGGGCTGTAATTGGACCGCAGTCTGTAGGAACCTTGGACATCTTTCTTTACCCACCCCCCCCCCCTCCCACACACACACACAACTCCCTTGGTCAGGCGCAATGAGACCAAATCTATTGTCCTAATGTTCTGCTGATTGAAAGCACAGATGCTTGAGGCCTGCCTCTTCTGTGATGCTTTATTGCTCAGTGTCTTGACCTGCTGGGCCTTATCTCCCTTGCTAATGAGCACGGGCTTGCGTGATCGGCAAACACTCCAACCAGTTTTTCTTAAATTATTGCTAATTGCTTCATGGCAGCAGGAAATTGCTTTTTTCTAACCGATATTGCTGATCTGTCCCAGAGTAGTGATGATAAAAATCAGGTAATAACAAGCCTTCCAAACAAAATATTTTGAAGGTCACGTGTCAATGCCAGTTTCTCACTTGGAAAATAATTAGATTGGCATTCGTGCAATTTTAAGTTTGAGACCCTTTCCCAGGAAAAATCCAAATCAGCAGTTTAAGATCTGGCTAGCATGCATCTGAACACGAGATCAATAGTTTAATCAGCCACTGGCGAGAGCGACCCACATATCTCTAGCTGGACTGCAGAGGATTCAAAGAGAGGGGGGGGGGGGGGGGGGGGGGGAACAGGAGACAGGGAGCGATTATGCTCATCAATGAATATGAATGAAAATCAAGTCGAACAATGCCTTGCTTCTTTTTTCATGTGAAGTCTTTTCACATTTGGTTCTAGGGTCTTTTTAAAATATCGTTGCTGCACCAAAAGCCAAATTGTTTTTCGGCTCCAAACAATTGAAGCAAAATTTGTTAAGCAAAGACAAAAGTTTATTTTCTCTACCGTGTTTATTGTCTGGGCGGGCCAGCTGTCTCCATGTTTGCTGAAGGGGCTGCATGAAAGCTACCTAATTATTTCTAGGATGTAACAAGCCTTGTACAGTCATAAGTGAGGCTGCACCTAGACGTGATTGATGTGCAGCAGCAGACTAATGAACAGGTCACTTTGGAGCTAAATATGCCGCTGTGCCAGTGTCAAAGTGTAAATGAAATCTTGAAAGCTGTGATGTAGGCTTGTGCATGTGTAAATAACATATTAATTATTGACAGCGGTGGGAATAGTAATTCCCATTTCCTTATCGGTTCGTCACATCTTGATTTCCTCAAAAGGGCGAGAAAAAAATACTGCCTAATTTTTGGACATTCTGCAAAGCAATTATCCGTTTGCAGGTTGAATGCCTTTTCTATTCATTTATAAAAATGTTCAGGAGCTGGATTATCTTGTATTTATATGCAAATTACTACCGGCGCCAAATACTTGAAAAAGTCTTTTGTTACAAAGCTCATTTAAATGATGTTTGTGAATGCAGCGAGCGAAGAAACAGTGACTCGCCCAGTGGTCAGATAACAGAATTAAGCTGCTGCAAAGAATACGACCACTGTTTTAACAAAGACCTCCCTAATTTTCATTAACACATGAAAGAGAAGAAAATGGAAACGGTTCAAACTATGTTTTGCCCTTCTATTCCTAGTACTTATCACCCTGATTTTGAACTTTACCGAACGTGACCAGTAGTGACCAACACGATAAAAGGATTTGGAAGTGCATATTGGAGATGAATGTTTCAAAATTTTGGCTCCCTATAAAAATCGGTTCGAGTCAAGTAATAATGTAACTACGTGTGTGTACAAGTCTAGAAATAATATTTTAAATCAACTGAAAGAAACAATTTGCTTTTCCATTCCAAATTTGTAATATCTCAATATTACATCAACTCCATCAACTACGAGCACGGTGGCCTAGTGGTTAGCACAACCGCCTCACGGCGCTGAGGTCCCAGGTTCGATCCCGGCTCTGGGTCACTGTCCGTGTGGAGTTTGCACATTCCCCCCGTGTCTGCGTGGGTTTCGCCCCCACAACCCAAAAATGTGCAGAGTAGGTGGATTGGCCACGCTAAATTGCCCCTTAATTGGAAAAAAATAATTGAGTAATCTAAATTTAAAAAAAAAACTCCATCAACTACAAAAAATGATGGATTTACAGTTAAACTGAGCATTATCATTGTTCTGCAAAATATATACTTGCCCCTCTTTGTCTGATAGGCCCTTGTGACGCACCTTGGGGCATTAATACAAATGTTGGGGGGATTCACAGTCGCTGGTCACCGATCGTGCAGTTTCCTATGAGGAGGAGTGTCGTGCATCGGGCAAAAAACGGGATCTGCGTTTATAAACATCTAGGAGATCTAGGAGATAAGGCAGCACGGTAGCATGGTGGTTAGCATAAATGCTTCACAGCGCCAGGGTCCCAGGTTCGGTTCCCGGCTGGGTCACTGTCTGTGCAGAGTCTGCACGTCCTCCCCGTGTGTGCGTGGGTTTCCTCCGGGTGCTCCGGTTTCCTCCCACAGTCCAAAGATGTGCGGGTTAGGTGGATTGGCCATGATAAATTGCCCGTAGTGTCCTAAAAAGTAAGGTTAGGGAGGGGTTGTTGGGTTACGGGTATAGGGTGGATACATGGGTTTGAGTAGGGTGATCATTGCTCGGCACAACATCGAGGGCCGAAGGGCCTGTTCTGTGCTGTACTGTTCTATGTTCTATGTTCTATGCTTTCACGGTGGCACAGTGGTTAGCACTGCTACCTCACAGCCTCCGGGAACCATTCCTGCCTTGTGTGACAGTGTGAGGTTTGTACGGTCTCTCCGTGTCTGCGTGGATTTCCTCCGGGAGCTCCGGTTTCCTCCCATAGTCCAAAGATGTGCAGGTTCGGTGGATTGGCCATGCTAAAATGTCCCTTAGTGTTCAAATAAAAAGTTAGGTGGGGCGACAAGAATACGGCGGGGCATGGGTGAGGGGCTCCTTGAGAGGGTCGGTGAAGACTCCGTGGACCAAATGGCCTCCTTCTGCTCTGAAGGGGTTCTATGATTCTATGATATTACCTCTTTTTCACGGCAGAAAGCATTTAACTGATTTTGATGTGGTGACAACCTGTCAATCATAGGTAGATTTTTCTAAAGATTGTGGTTAAGTTCACAGCAGGGTACTTGAGATGCATTCAAGCTTGAAGGGAAATTACAACAAACAATCCAGACCCCTGGTTGTCAGGAAGCTATTACTCTGTCAATTACAGCCTATGAAAAGCTATTTTTCTTTGAAAGTGAATAGAACCCTTCAGATCAAAGGATCTGAGGAGGTTTCAAACCTTGTTCTGTGTTTTGGCTTTCTATGAGGTAACAGCTGCTGCTTTCTGCACATCAGTCTGAGGCAGCAGTTGGAAAGGACAGGTAAGTGAAAAAGCAGTGATTTTTCACAGTTTCTGACTCGACTGTTCTTTAGCTTCCAGGCGGGTAGGTCTCTGATATGGGAGGGGCTCTCTGATGGGGGGGCGGCGTCTTTGACATGGTGGAATCTTTCTTATGGGGGTCTCTGATATGGGGGTCTGGTGGTACGTCTGACAGGAGGGTCTGATTGGGGATCTCTGATGGGTGTCTGGTGGGGAACCGGTGTGGGGGGCGTGACCCAGCAATTCCCATGGTGATTGGTGGGGGGGGGGGGGGTCGGGAGGATGCCCCTACTTGTCAGCAGCTGGGGGAGGGGTGGGGCAGGATTTGAATTGTGTGGGGAGGGGGGCAGCCACCGGACCGCGGTATCGGGCTGCTTGCTGGCAAATGGCAGTTCAATAGCAGGATTCAGAATGCAATCCAGGGAGCTCCCTGGGCGATGCATAAATTTGCATGGCAAGGGAGAGTGAACCAGTCCTGGCTGCCACTCCTAGTGCCAGAGCACACCTGGAGCGACTCGACTCCAGCAGGAGAACTATTTTTAATATAAATTTAAGAGTATCCAATTATTTTTTTTTCCAATTAAGGGGCAATTCAGTGTTGCCAATCCACCCAATCTGCGCATCTTTGGATTGTGGGGGTGAAACCCACGCAGACACGGGGAGAATGTGCAAACTCCACACAGACAGTGACCCGGGGCCAGGATTGAACCCAGGTCCTCAGCGCCGTAGGCAGCAGTGCTAACCACTGCGCCACCGTGCCGCCTCAGCAGGAGAACATAGGGCTGGATTCTCCATTCCCCGACCCCAATTTCATCATTGGCGATGGGGCGGAGAATCCCTTTTTACGATAGAATCGGGGGGGGGGGGGGGGGGGGAGTTCACGAGGGTAATTCCAGGGATAAGAGAATGAGAGTACAGATTCAGTAGACTATTGTTGAAATTTTCCTGCCATTCTCGCTGACGACCTCCCTGCCATGGGTTCCCCGGTGGTGGAGCATGCAAACAATGGGGAAACCCTTCTCCTGCAGCAGGAGCTGAAGATCCCGGCGCCAGCCACTAATGGCAAAACTCTGTCACAAAACATATCATGGGGAGGGCAGAAAATCCTACGTTATACCTATATTTCCCAGAGTTTTGAAGAATTAATGGTGAGCTGATTGAAACGAATTTTAAGGGTTCTATTTTTTTATTAAGGGGCAATTTGGTGTGGCCATTCCCCCTACCTTGCATATCGTTGGGTTGCGGGGGCGGAACCCACGCAGACAAACTCCACGTGGACAGTGACCCAGAGCCGGGATCGAACCTCGGACCGTGAGGCAGCAATGCTAACCACTGCGCCATCGTGCTGCCCTATTTTAAGGGATTCTTAAGGTGATTGACTGGGTAAATGCTGAGAGGATGTTTCCTGTCATGGGAGAGTCTAGAACCAAAGGGCATGGTCTCAGAAAAAAGGGGGGGGGGGGTCAATTTAAGACTGAGATGAGGAGGAATTTCTTGTCTCAGAGGGTGGTGAGTCTTTGGAACTCTGTGCCACAGGGAGTGGTGGGGGCAGAGTCCTGGTGAATATGTAAGGCTGAGATAGATTCTTCATCAGAAAGAAAGGGTTAGGAGGAAAGGGCAGGGAAGTGGACGTAAGAAATGTCGGATCAGCCATGGCCCTATTAATTGGCAGAGCAGGTTCGAGGGCTAACAGCCTAGACCTGTTCCTTTTTTTAATGGTCTTTTGGATTTGAAAGGTTGGATGAGTGTTCCCCCTGGCTAGGGAGTATGGACTCACATCTCAGGATAAGAGGTTGGTTATTTAGATCTGTGATGAGGAACGATTGATTGACTCGGGCGGAATCCTCCCAGAATTTGTCAGAGTGGCAGATTCCGAAGCTGCACAGCCAAGTTTTCTCTCCAAATTCTCTGGCACTCTGTAATTTGCACTGTCATATTGGTAGGGTGGGGCCTGATAGAGCTGGCAGCGCCGGCTCCATAGAGATCGGGCTGTAACCTTTGAAGGGCGCCCCGAGCTGTGTTTGAAAGAAACTCCGCACCTTTCCCAATAAGCATCGGGCCAGCCCCCAATCACAAGCATCAGGGTGCACTCCCCCAATCGCCCCCAACAATCATCGGGTCAGCTTCCCCCCCCCCCCCCCCCCCCCCCCCCCCCCCACAACAAGCATCGGGGCACACGCCCCCGCACTACACATTGGGGCAGCACGGTAGCATAGTGATTAGCACAGTTGTTTCACAGCTGCAGGGTCCCAGGTTCGATTCCCGGCTTGGGTCACTGTCTGTGTGGAGCCTGCACGTTCTCGCTGTGTCGGTGTGCGTTTCCTCCGGGTGCTCCGGTTTCTCCCCACAATCCAAAGATGTGCGGGATTGGCCATGCTAAATTGCCCTTAGTGTCCAAAAAGGTTAAGTGAGGTTACTGGGTTATGGGAATAGGGTGGATGTTTGGTTTTGGGTAGGGCCGGTGCTGACTTGATGGGCCGAATGGCCTTCTTCAGCACTGTAACTTGTATGATTCTATAAGGGTAACCCCTACAATGGAACCCCCCAGAGGGCCCATCCATGACAGTGCCAGGGTGCAGTGCCAGGGTGTCTAGAGACGGTGCCAGGGCATGTGTCCCACCATACCCCCTCCCCCCCCCCTTTGCTTAGCTTTGCACCCCCAACAAGTTTCCCTCGATTGCTTCAAGTTTTTCTAAATCATTATGAACCTCGGCAATGTGACGTTACATCGACAAGGTATGAATATTTGGGGGGGGGGGGGGGGGGGGGGGGGGGGGGTTGCTGGAGAGAACCATGTTACAGCAAAGCCTATACTGATATTTAAATTTATTAAAACTTATTGAAATGAGGTTCCCGCCCTTTCTGGACTGGAAACTTGTTACGTCATGGGTGAGGGGCTTGGAAAATCGGGAAATGAGATCTTGCTGGTGGGAATCTGATTTCCCAACTCTGGTGAGATTTTGAGCCTACATCGTTGTTTAAGCTGACGGCTAACACGACTCGAAAGCACCCCTAAAGGGTTGTTGATCTTGAGAATTCGCTACGCAAGAAGATCTTGGACTCTCACTTGTTGAACATATTCTCCGGACTTTGATCATTTATTGGGTATTAAGGGAATCAAGGGATATGGGGAAGAGATGGCAAAGTGGTAGCTGCAGTAGAAGATCAGCCATGATTTATTGACTGGTGAAACTGAATTCCAGGATTTGCTTCTGTTTCTGATGTAACTTCACTTGCCACATCTCCTTGATGACAAGACTGAGTTTGGGTACTCACAGCGGCCATCATTCCTCAAGGATTCTGTTAGTCTCTCACTCTTACTCCGAGAGGAGACCAGTGAAACTCCTTTGGAAGATGGCACAGATTTGATTATGGAAACAGGATGAAGACAAGGGGCAGGAACTCCATACATTGGACTTCTCAATCCAGCAGCACCATTGGATCTGACAGTATTTGGATTGGATTGGATTTGTTTATTGTCACGTGTACCGAGGTACAGTGAAAAGACTTTTCTGCGAGCAGCTCCACAGATCATTAAGTACATGAAAAGAAAAGGCAAAACAAGGTACACAATGTAACTATATAAGCAGTGGCATCAGATGAAGCATGCAGGGGTGTAGTGTTAATGAGGTCAGTCCATAAGAGGGTCATTTAGGGAGTCTGGTAACAGCGGGGAAGAAGCCGTTTTTGAATCTATTTGTGCGTGTTCTCAGACTTTTGTATCTCCTGCCTGATGGAAGAAGTTGGAAGAGTGAGTCAGCAGGGTGATGGTGGTCTTTGATTATGCTGCCCACTTTCCCCAGGCAGCGGCAGTTGTAGATGGAGTCAATGGATGGGAGGCAGGTTTGTGTGATGGACTGGGCAGTGTTCACGATTCTCTGAAGTTTCTTGTGATCTTGGGCCAAGCAGTTGCCACACCAGGCTGTGATGCAGCCAGATAGGATGCTTTCTATGGTGCATCTGTTAAAGTTGGTAAGGGTTAATGTGGACATGCCAAATTTCCTTAGTTTCCTGACGAAGTATAGGTGCTGTTGTGCTTTCTTAGTGGCAGCCGTGACTTGTATCTTGTAAAAAAAGTTGAATTTTTAAAAAAATTAAAAAACTAAATTTAAAAACTAAGAGGGTCAGATGATGTGTTGCTCCTGCATGATATGGGAGCTGGTGGACCCCATTATGCAGTGACCATGTCTGTAGTAAGTGTTGGTTGCTCGAGGAACTCTGGCTGAATTCTGAGCTTCGGGCGCTGCTACTTGGACACTGTGTTCCAGGGGGAAATCACACCCCTTAGATTAAATACCTTGAATTCGGCCAGTGGTCAGGGACAGGAGGCTGCGAGTGAGGCCGGTAGAGGTATCCAGAAAGTAGGGCTGCAGGAGCCTCAGCCCCTGAACGTATCCACCAGGTTTGAGATTCTTGCTCCCTGCGTGGACTGGAGAGGGGACTGTAGTGGGGATGAGCAAATTGACCACAGCACCGTGGTGCAGGGAGCCGCCAAGTTGGGAGAGAAAAGAAATGTAGTTGTAATTCGGGATAGTGTCGTTAGGGGCATTGACACTGTTCTCTGTGACCAGGGTGGAGAATCTGGAAGGCTGTGTTTCCCGACTGGTACTTGGCTTTGGGATATCCCATCTGGGCTGCAGAGCAATTTGGAGTAGAAGGAGAAAGATCCAGTTGTCATGGTCCACGTAGGTACCAACGACACAGGTAGGACAAGGACAGAGGTTCTGTGAAGGGAGTATTAACAGCTCCGAGCTAAATCAAAAAGCAGAACCAAAAAGGTAATAATCTCTGTATTACTACCTGAGCCACAAGCTAATTGGCATTGGGTCAATAAGATTAAGCATGGCTCAAAGATTGGTGTGGGAGAAATGGGTTTGAATTCATTGTACTGAGGAAGAGGGGACCTGATCTGATGGGATGGTCTTTATCGGAATCATCCTGGGACCAGAGTAGTGTAACTAGGGCTATATAAGACCTGGGATGTACTTCTGAGGCTGTAAAAGGCTCTGATCAGACCCCATTTAGAGTATTGTGAGCAGTTGTGGGCTCCGTATCTAAGGAAGGATGTGCGGGCCTGGGAAAGGATCCAGAAGAGGTTCACAAGATTGATCCCTGGAATGAAGGACTTGTCAATGAGGAACGGTTAAGGACTCTTGGTCTGTACTGATTAGAGTTTAGAAGGATGAGGGGGGATCTTATTGAATCTCACAGGATACTGCGAGGCTTGGATAGAATGGATGTGGAGAGGATTTTTCCACCAATAGGAAAAAGTAGAACCAGAGGGCACAAACCTTGGCTAAATGGATGATCCTTTGAAACAGAGATGAGAAGGAATTTCTTCAGCCAGAGGGTGGTGAATCTGTGGAACTCTTTGCCGCAGAAGGCTGTGGAGGCCAAATCACTGAGTGTCTTTAAGACAGAGATAGATAGGTTCTTGATTAATAAGGGGATCAAGGGTTATGGGGAGAAGGTCAGGAGTGTGGGGGTGAGAAAAATATCAGCCATGATTGAATGGCGGAGCAGACTCAATGGGCCGAGTGGCCTAATTCTGCTCCTATGTCTTATGGTCTTATCTGCTGAAGTACAGAAGAGTAAGAGGTGACTTGATTGAAACATAGAATATACTGAGAGGTATTGATGGGGTGGACATGGAAAGGATCTTTCCTCATGGGAGATAATAAAACGAGGGTTCACTGTTTAAAAATAAGGAGTCACACATTTGAGAGAGAGATGTCTTTTCTCTCAGAGGATCACGAGCCTTTGGAACCCTCTTCCTGAAAAGGTGGTGGAAGCAGAGTTTTTGAATATTTTTCAGGCAGAGATGAATAAACTCTAGATAACGAGCGGGTGATCCTTTATCGGACGCAGCAGGTATGTGAAGTTGAGGTTCTATAATCCGAATCAGCTATGATTTCACTGAACGGCAGAGCTGGCTTGAGGGCCCGAGATGATTAATGCTGCTCCTAATTTGTGTGTTTGTGTATCACCTCCAGTGCTTAGCACTGCTGCCTCACAGCGCCAGGGATCTGGCTTCAATTCTGACCTTGGGTGACTGTGTGGAGTTTGCTCATTCTTCCTGTCTCTGTGTGGGTTTCCTCCAGGTGCTCTGGTTTCCTCCCACAGGTTATGTGGATTGGCCATGCCAACTTGCCCCTTAGTGTCCAAAGGATGTGTGGGTTGAGTGTGGTTATGAGGATGGGACGAGGGTAGGGCTTGGTAGGGGTGCTCTTTCAGAGGGTTGGTACAGATTTGAAGGGCCAAATGGCCTCCTTCAGCACTGTAGGGATTTTATATCAATGTATTTTTAATATGAAATATCCCTATCATCCTTCCAGGCAATGAGTCCAGATCCCCATCAGCCTCTGTGTAAAAATGGACTCCTAACTCCCCTCTAATCCTTCGACCAACTACTTTAAATCCATGCCCCAAGGTTATTGAAGTCTCTGCTAATTGAAGTAAGTCTTCCCTATCCACTTTTAAACTGGCCTCTCACAAGGCAGCACGGTGGTGCTGGCCTCTCATAGGGCAGCACGGTGGCGCAGTGGGTTAGCCCTGCTGCCTCACGGCGCCGAGGTCCCCGGTTCAATCCCGGCTCTGGGTCACTGTCTGTGTGGAGTTTGCACATTCTTCCTGTGTTTGCGTGGGTTTCGCCCCCACAACCCAATGATGTGCAGGATAGGTGGATTGAACATGCTAAATAGCCCTGTAATTGGAAAAAAAATTAATTGGGTACACTAAATTTTTTTTTTAAATTGGCCTCTCATAATTTTATGCACCTCAATTAAATCTACCCTCTGGCTCTTCTGTTTTGAAAAAAACAGCCCCTTCCCTGCCACCCCGGCCTATTCAATGGTTCCTCAGAATGAGAATTCAACCCTGCTTTTGGCCTGGTGAATCATGACACCCTCTCTTTCCTTAACGGTGAAGACCGTGCGCCATACTCCAGCTGTGGTCGAACTGTGATATGCTGAAGGCACAGCTATTCCAAGATCCAGCCTCCGTGGTTACATCTCTTCCATCATTTCCAGGTGATTGCGCCGTTCAAAGGGGCACAACGGTAATGCTTGCTTGCCACCTGACACTGTAGGGAGAACTTTCCGACTCTTGCTCGTTCTTCTTTGTCAGTTCCTGTGTTGTTGGAGCACTGAATCCATCCGCTGCGTGGATTTTACCTGAAGTATACAGCAGCTCATCTGTCAAGCACCAGTCAAGTAAACAGACCGGAGTCTCTGCATCAGTTCTTGTTAAATATGAGGTCTGGCAAGATACAATAAATTTGCAATAAATTATCCTTGGACTAAGTGTGCATTTTCCATTCTACAACCAGCACTAAGAAGCTTAACTCTTATGTAGCATGTCCTCAGTGTTGTGGAACACAGGCCAAACAGTTCTTGAAGAGCATTTTGCCAGCATCTGAGAAAATTGTGGGAAGTTTATACCCATCAAATGATTGCTCAGCAATCATAGATATTTAGCTTAACACTGACAGTAATTAGTACTTACTCCATGGTGGCTTCTACTACTCAGTGACCAGGGCCGTAATTCTCTGACCGTTATGATTCACTTTTCCCGCCGGCAGTGGGGTGGTTTCCCGAGGGCGTGGGGTGGTTTCCCGCCGGCAGTGGGGTGGTTTCCCGCCGGCAGTGGGGTGGTTTCCCGACGGCATGGGGTGGCTTCAATGGGAAATCCCATTGACAGGCAGCGGGGAAGACAGAATCCCACCACCAGTGAATGGCGCGCTACTGGAAAATCAGCCAAGATGAGCTGGTGTTCCAAAATACTGTGCCAACCCACTACCATTAAAGCCCCATTTTATAAACATGTGGACTGGATTCTCCACCACCTGATGCCAGCAGAGGAATCAGCGATCGGGAGGAAAATGCAGCATCGCCCAAAAAACAGGATTGGCACCTCCATTTCTGATGCTCAAGTCCCCTACTGGAGGCGGCATCGAGGTTGGCACCCTGAGCCAGGGGGAGGGTGCAAATAGGTCAAATTGACCCATTTTCATCCTATTAACAGGACAGGTACTATGGCTGGGATTCGCCCCCCAACCGGCGGGCGGGCTGTACCGGCGCCAAAGAGTAGTGTGAACCACTCCGGCGTCAGGCCGCCCAGACGTTGTGGAATATTCCGCATTCCGGGGTTTCGGCCGCGCTGGAGTGGTTGGCGTGGCGCCGAAGGGCTTCCGCCGGCCGGCGCAAGTTGGCGCATGCGCGGGAGCACCAGCTGGTATGGATCTTGTGTATTTCACGCCAGCGCAACCGGGGCGGCCGCTTGGCCCCTAGGGGCCCAGAGAATCATTGGGGGGGGGGGGCACTGCCAACGGCCCCCGACCGGCGCGACGTGATCCCCGTCCCCGCCAAAGAACCGGCGCTGGATAACTCGGCAGCCGGCGTCGGATTCACGCCGCCCCCTGGCAATTCTCTGACCAGGCGGGAGGCCGGAGAATCCCACCCTATATTCCCCAAACCTGCGTGGTGCTCGGATACTTCGACTGGGATTCACATGGGTGAGGATTGGTGCAGGTATTTGTCAGCTTGGCCCTAGCACGGTGGACCTCGCACTGGGGAAAGGGGGTCCCCTTCCCCTACATAAAGCAAATCCTGCCTGTCCCATTCCCTCAAGATTCCCCTAGGAGACACCCCCACCTGAGTGGCTGCCCGTTTTCGGCGGGTCCCACCGGTGTGAAATATACTAGGTCCTTATCGGCGGGACCTGGCTCTGCGGGCGGCCTACGGCGAGGGAGGGGGGCGATCTGGCCCTGGGAGGGGCTCCCACGGTGGCCTGGCCCGCAATTAGGGCCCACCGATCCGCGGGCAGGCCTGTGCTGTGGGGGCACTCTTTCCCTCCACGCCGGCCGGTGTAACGGTCCACCATGACCGGCGCGGAAAAGAACCCCCCTGCGTATGCGCTGTGATGACTCCAGCACACGCTTGCGCTCCCGTGGCATGCGCCAATCTCGCCAGCGGTTGGAGGTCCTAGCCCCTGAAGGTGCTGAGTATTCCGCACCTTCTGGGCGGCCCGACGCCGGAGTGGTTCACGCCACTCTTCGGCGCCGGTACGGCCCTCCCGGCCGGTTAGCGGGGAATCCTGCCCACTGTTTCCCACTTTCTCTGTCTGTTAGCTTTGATAAAGAGTCATCGGACTCGAAACCTTAGCTCTTTTCTCTCCCTACAGATGCTGCCAGACCTGCTGAGATTTTCTAGCGTTTTCTCTTTCGTCTGTTATTAGGGGTCGCTGTTATGGTAGGGATATCTGTTATGGAAGTCTCTGGTCATGGTTTCTGCAATGGGGGTTTCTGATGGGGGTCTCTGTTATGGAGATCAGTGCGGGGGGGGGGGAGACATTGTGTCACCCTCGTGCGTAGAGAGGAGGTGTCCCAGAATTCCTGTGGTGGGGGTAGGATTTGTGTTGCGGGAGGAGGGAGGCCAGCGGCTGAACCTCGCGTTTGAGCCTCCTTCTCAAAATGGCGGAACCACAGTGGGATTTACGAGGGAATCCCTTGCAATCCTCGCTATGCATAAATTTGCACGGCAAGTGATAGTGAGTTGCCTCCAGGCGCAGCATCTGGTGTGAACGCAGATCTGAGGTGACTCATCTCTGGCAGAATAACATTGGCCGGAATTCTCTGGACATTGGGATTCACTTTTCCCGCCGGGAGCACACACCCGCCAGACTCTCCCGAACTGAGAATCCAGCCTCTGATTGCCTTTAGTTTGTTTTAGCTGGTCAGATAGGGCGGCACGTGGCGCAGTGGTTAGCACTGGGACTACGGTACACTGAGGACCCAGGTTTGAATCCCGGCCCTGGGTCACTGTCCGTGTGGAGTTTGCACATTCTCCCCGTGTCTGCGTGGGTTTCACCCCACACAACCCAACGATGTGCAGGTTAGGTGGATTGGCCATGCTCAATTGCCCCTCAATTGGAAAAAAAACAATTGGGTACTCTAAATTTATTTTTTTTAAGTTTTCGCTGGTCAGTGGAATACCTTGTTGCTGCTGTACCTATTTGAAAGTGGAGTATGAGATAAGGATACCCTTAATGCTTTGTGGCACAGCATAGCGAGATACCACTGCATTCCCTGGACCGTCATATGCAGTAATTTTTAGTCCGAGGCAATTTCCCTTGCAATAAAAGTTTTAAGATGGTGCAGAAGCTCTGTAAATGAATGCTTCAGTGAGAAATATTTTTCCAGGAAGAGCATCAATCCTCCATGAAACATACTGATGCTTTAAATGATAACGCCACAGCTTTATCTTTGAAGATAAATCCCCGTTCGGCAATGTTTAAATACAAAATACAGCCCTCGATCTTTAATTTTACGTTATTGCAAATTGTAGGGTGAAAAAGCAGTTTCTCCAGCTCTGCCAAAAAACTCAAATTCACGCAGTAGTAAAATGATGCGCAAGAGTGCACGGTTTTTCTTCACTTAACTAAACTCTGTGAAGAACCCGGAATGAACATTTGCACTTATTTCATAAAATATATATCATCATAATGCATCATGAATAATTCATGATCTGCTCTTTTTGTGAGGTTTTTCTTCTTCGTTTTCGGTGCCAGCCACAGCTGACATACTGGTTGGAACATGATCTCATCCAAATGTAAATGTAAATGGTTTAGCTCAATGGGCTAGGCAGCTGGTTTGTGATGCAGAACAAGGCCAGCAGCGCGGGTTCAATTCCCATACCAGCTGAGAATTCTGAATTTTCCCTCCGTGTACCCGAACAGGCCCCGGAATGTGGCGACTAGGGACTTTTCACAGTAACTTCATTGCAGTGTTAATGTAAGCCTACTTGTGACAATAACGATTATTTACACTTTTTTTTTACAATGGCCACTCTCAGGCTAGGCACACAATGGCTATAATGTAGAGCGGTGATTTGTAACCTGCGACCCCTGGGCCATATGTGGCTCTCCTGGGTTCTGAGTGCGGCCCAAGAGACATTCTGTTAACTGTTGCCCACACACAGCGTTGCCACATTCCGCTGATTTCCACCCGCGTAGTTTTTCTCCTACCTGCATGACTGACGTAAATCAAGGGCAAGTGAGGTGAGCTGTGTGCTGATTGCTCACAACATTGACTGTGAGAGCTGTAAGCTCCCTCTGCATCCAAAGCATTAATATTTCTCTTGTTTTTACCATTTGAAGTTAATGATAGTTCTATTAATATATAAATGATTAAACACTTTCTATAACTCCTTAGGAAATATAATAATAATCTGTCTTGTCACAAGTAGGCTGACATTAATGCTGTAATGAAGTTACTGTGAAAAGCCCCGAGTCGCCACATTCCGGCGCCTGTTTTGGTACACGGAGGGAGAATTTAGAATGTCCAAATTACTTAACAGCACGTCTTTCGGGACTTGTGGGAGGAAACCGGAGCACCCGGAGCAAACCCACGCGCACACAGGAAGAACGTGCAGACTCTGCACGCTCATTGGCTCAAGCCAGGAATTGAACCTGGGACCCTGGCGCTGTGAAGCAAGTGCTATTCTGTGTCTATTGAATATATTTAATCTTATTCATGGGGGAATGGTTAGTGAACAAGTCTAATTTCAATCTTGCGGCCCACTGAGATGAAGGAGTGTCACTCATGTGGCCCACTCATTAGCCCAGGTTGCCCATCATTGATGTAGAATGAAGCCTCTTTGTTCTACTCAAAAGAGTGCTTGTTAAATATAACTTCAGCAGTGCGGTATGGATTTTTCCTATTCAGAACATTTTTTGGATTATGCTATGCATTTGATGCCATATTTAAAGAATGCTGTTGCCACTATCAAAACTCAGCAGCAATAACCTGCATTTATAGTGACTTTAATGCATTAAACGGTCACTGGGCACTTCCCATGAGCATTACCAGACAGAATTTGACACTGAATCACATAAGAAGATACTTTTTAAAAAAAGTGTTCATGGGACGTGAGGGTCGCAGGCTATGCCAGCATTTATTGCCATTGCGGGGGCAGTTAAGAATCAACCACGTTGCTGTGGGTCTGGAGCCACATGTCGGCCAGACCAGGTAAGGATGGCAGATTTCCTTCCTAAAAGGACATTAGTGAACTAGAAGGGTATTTCAGAAAATCGGCAATGGTTTCATGGTCATCATTAGACTTTCAGGACCGGAGGCAGGATTCTCTGATCCTGAGGCTAAGTGTTCTCGCTGCCGCAAACACTGTCGCGTTTTATGACTGGGTCAACAGGCCCCCCAGGAGCAGCGATCCTGAGCCCTACAGGAGGCCAGCACGGCATGGGGTGACCCACGCCACTCCAGCTGCCAATACCGATGTCAAATGGGCTGCGGCGGCGCAAATGCGCACTGCGACCTGCGCGCATGCGCGGTATATCCCTTCACTGCGCCGTCCCGACGCAACATGGTGTAGGAGGCCCCCCCGGGGCCAGACCCCTCGCCCCCCCACCAGGCCGCCACCCGCAGGGTGGATGCCGAGGTCCTACTGGGCAAGACCAGATGTGAACAGCGCCGGTGGGACTCGGGCTATTGTGGGCGGCCACTCGGCCCATCCCAGGCGGAGAATCGCCAGGGGGGGCCGCGTAGAGTGGCCCCCGACCAGCCACTCGCCGACCATGTCAGCGCCAATTCTCCGCTCACCTGGTGATTCTCCGGTTCGGCGTGGGCTGAGAGAATCCCGCCCCAGATTTATAATTAATTCAAATTTTACCTGCAATGGCGGGATTTCAATGTGGGTCCCCAGAGCATTACTCTGGGTCTCTGGTTAACTAGTTCAGTGACATAAGCACTATGCCACTGCCTCCTCTAAGAAGATACTAGTCAGATGATCACAAATTTGGTCAAAGAGAGGTTTTAAGCAGGGAAGAGAGGTAGGAGAAAGGAGAGCGGGAATTCCAATGCTTAAGGATTGGACAGCTGACGCCATGGCTGCCTATTTGGAAGTGTGAAGAAAATTGGAGATGCACAAGAGGTCTGAACCAGAGGGAAGTAGAGTTCACAGAGATTTGTAGGGGAAGGAGGCAGTTACAGAGATGGGGCGGGGCCAAACGTGGAGTGGTTTGAGCAGCAGGATCACAATATTTTAAACTTGAGGTGACGCTGTACCAGGAACCACTGTAAGTCCAACTGTAAGCACAGGAGTGATGGATGGATGTTACTTTGTGAAGGTTAGAATGCGGACAGCAGGGTATCAGATAGGCTGAAACTTATGGAGTGCTGAAGGTCAGCCAAGGGAGCAATTGTTGAAATTGTTGAGTCTGGGGGTAAAGGGAGCATGGATAAGTGTATAAGCAGCAGGATACGACAGGTGAGAGAATGAGCGATTATTAATGACCTAATTCTTAGTATGTTGAATATAATCTGTTACAGTTTTGCCCAGTCATTTAATCTATCAAATTAGTACATGCTGGTTTAACTCACTTGGCTAAATCGCTGGCTTTTAAAGCAGACCAAGCAGGCCAGCAGCACGGTTTGATTCCCGGACAGGCGCCGGAATGTGGCGACTAAGGGCTTTTCACAGTAACTTCATTGAAGCCTACTCGTGACAATAAGCGCTTTTCATTTCATTATATTTTTGTAATTTATGCTGTGATCTACACAATTTACTGCACCACGTACATCTGTGTCAGAACTTGGATGTCTATTTTTAGTCATTCAGAAATATTGTGAATATTTGAAGCAGGGTCCTTGTGAAATATCGCTAGTCACCTCCTTCTAATTTGAGTATAGCTAATCAATTTCCTAATCATGTCAATAATTTGCCTGCAATTCCATGAGCTTTGATTTCAGCTAACAGTCAGTTATGTTGTCAGCACGATGTGGAATCTGCCGTTGCAGTAAAAGGGGGGAGAAAGGTTGAGAGGCAGAGTGGTTTTAATGAAACTCAGTTCCTGTGGGACTCTTATAGTCAGCGCAAAGAAAGAAATGATCCGTCATTTCTCAGTCTGAACTGAATTCAAATCCAGATCCCACAGATAGAAGGCCAGCGTGTTACTGATTGCATAATTCCTCCCCACTCTTTGTTCTCTGCCTCCACTTGTTGCCTGAGTAGCACTGCCTTTGCCAGTGGTGAAACATCACACCGAGTACTCTTAAAAACTCCATATCAGACAGGGCGATACATAATCTGCGTCCTTTGAACAACAGTGTGAAACATTGAATTCTAAATACTATTTTTCACAATTTGTCTTTGTTGATTAGAATTCAATTTTATACACACAAACACACAGGGCGGGGTCTCCGAGCCCCGCGCCGGGCCGAAGAATCGCCACAACCGCGTCACGCCGCCCCAACGCCGGCACACGATTCTTCTGAGGAGCGTAGAATCGCGCCATTTGTGCCGGCGCGTTTGGCGCGGCGCTGGTCGCCGATTCTCCGGCCTTGATGGGCCGAGTGGCCGTGCGGAAAGGGCAGAGTCTTGCCGGCGCCGTCCACACCTGGGGGGTGGCCTGTGGGGGGTGGGGGGGGCTCCTTCACCGGGGGGGGCTTCCGATGGGGTCTGGCCCGCGATCGGGGCCCACCGATCAGCGGGCTGGCCTCTCCAACCCTGGCCCTGTTTTGTTACACGGCCGGCCCCTGAACCCCCGCGCCATGTTGCGTCGGGCCCAGTGTGTTGAGGAAGACCCCGTGCATGCGTGGGTTGGCGCAGCGCCAGTTGGTGCCGGGAAGGGAGGCTGGAGCGGCGTGTACCGCTCCAGTGCCTTAGAATCGGTAGCGCCCACGCTCGTTTCGAGCTGTTCTGAAACGCGACGGCGTTCACGTTGGCGCGGGGACACTCCGCCTCCATTTCAGAGAATCCCACCCACAATTCCTGAGTCACAGTGGGGTAATCTACCTCCTCAGCAGTGAGCAATTACCATAGCTTTTTCTGCTTTCGTGCTGTGCAGAATAACAAGGTTTGTTGATGGTAAGATATTCAAGAAAGCATTGGCCGGAATTCTCCGCTAGTTGCGATTTATTTTTCCTGTCGGCCGAGCAATCCCGGCGGTGTGAGGTAGCTTAAATGGAAGATCCCCTTGATAAGCGCGGGAGTAATGAAACCGGCCACCAGTGAATGGTGCGCCACCAAAAAACAGGCAGCTGGGGAACCGGAGAATCCAACCCTTTAAAACAAGAGGAAAACAGTTCACAGGAGGCTTTACCTACTGTCCTTTGTCATTGAGAACATTTAACGTGGAGATTGATAGATTTCTGATTAACAATGACCTATTGGGTTAGGGGATAGTGTTGGCAAAAAACACTGATGTGTTCGATCAGCCATGATCGCATTGAATGGTGTAGTAAGTTCGAAGGGCTGAATGGCCCCCTCCTGCTCCTATGCTCCATTGTAATACCTTGCAAGTTTGAAAAAAAATCCAAGAAACAATAATTCAGTTGATTAGCACAGTCCTTATTATTATTTTAGTAATTAAAAGAAAACAAGAAGAACAAATGGAAGAAGGAATGGGACACCATTTATTGCCCACTCCTAATTTCCCTTGGGGCAGTTAAGAGTCAGCCAAATTGCTGTGGACCTAGAGTCACATGTAGACCACACCAGGTAAGGATGGCAGATTTCCCTAAAGGACACTAGTGAACCAGATGGGACAGTGGTTTTATGGTCAACATTAGACTTTTAATTCCAGATTTTTAGTGAATTCAAATTTCACCAACTGCACTGGTGGGATTTGAACCTGGGATCCCAGATCGTTCTCTGGATTACTCATCCAGTGACAATTCTACTGTCTTCCCTATATAGAGTCCTCTGTTCTGCTGTTCAATAAGATCAAGGCTGAACTTCTGCAACAATTTCTCCTCCCACCCAATCTCTAAATCCTTGGATTCCCTTCGAATCCAAACATCTATTGATCTTAGTCCTGAACCTACTCATCGATTGAGTATCTTTACACGGCCTCTGAGATGTCAAGCCCTCTCAGAATATTGGGCATAATTCTCTGAAAATGGGGCGATGTCCCCACGCCCGTGAGAAAACGGGCGCAAATCACTCTGGACTTTTTTCTAGTAAGCCCAGAGTGATTCTCCGTTTTGAAGGTTGCGCGGCCCTGGAGTAGTTCATGCAGCTCCAGCTGCCGATACGGGGCCCAGGACTTCTGGCCGCGGGTCCGTGCATGCATGGCGGACCCACACAGCAAGCTGGCCCCAACAATATAGGCCCCCACCCCAGATCTCGCGCGCACGCTGATCGGTGGCCCCCAATCATGAGCCTGGCCGTGCTGGAGGCCCACCCTCCCGTGATGGATCCCCTCACACCCCACCAGGGCAGCCGTCAACCTGGTGCGCAGCCACCACTCCGAGCACCCGCCGGGTGGAACCATGAGTGAACCATGCTGGCGAGAAATCGGACCCCTTTCAATGGCCCCCCGACTGGCGCCGTGACGAACCGCGCTCGCGCAACTGGCAGCGATTCTCCGGACCGCAGAGAATCGCAGGAAGGCGTCAGACCTGATCGCGGGTCTGATGCCCCATTCTCCACCCCTGCGCCGAGCGCGATTTCAGCGCAGACTCGTTGACTCCCACCCAAGATGTTTCAATAAGACCAGCTGTCATCTTCTAAACTCCAGATGATAAAGACCTTTTACAATCAATCTCTCTCATCAGTCAACCATTTCATCCTGGGAATTCAACTAGTGAGCCTTTTTTTTTCCCACTCTAGGGTAATTGTAAAGCTTCTTTAGGTTAGGAGACGAAAACTCTCCACAATATTCCAGCTGCAAGCTTGCAAAAGCTGTATGCGATTGCAGTAAGACATCCTTACTCTCTACTCCAACCCCTTTGCAATATTGGATAACATACCTTTTGCCTTTCTAATTACCTGCAGTTCCTGAAAAATTACCTTTCTGTAATCTGTGGGCAGCTGAAGGCAGGGCTGTCAATGGAAGAATGTTTAAAATTGGGGATGATCGAGAGACCGAAATGGCGGAGCACATAGGCGTGATTCTCCGCACCCGCGAGAAATCGTGAGGCTGGCGTCAAAAACGGGCGGGTTTGACACCAGCCTCCGCCCCCCCCGACCGGGAACCGATTCTGCTCCCCGGTCGGGGCTAGCATCGCGCGGCCGTGAACTCCGGCATCGCGGGCTTAACGAATTTCGTTAAGCCCGCTAGCCAGAGTTAGCGACTGCTGACGCGTCAGATGACGTCAGCCGCACATGCGTGGATTGGACGACTCCAACCCTCGCATGCGCGGATGACGTCATCACGCATATGCGTGAAACCCGCGCATGCGCGGGCCGGCATGCCCCTCAGCCGCCCCGCGAATGGATACAGCGGGGCGGCGGAAGGAGAAAGAGTGCACGGGGTAAGTACCCGCTGCCCGCGATCGGTGGGCACCGATCGCGGGCCCATGGCACCCTTGGCACGGCCGTGGTACTGCCGTGCCAATCGGTGCCATGGTTCCCCAGATCGAGACTTTACGGCCGTTTTTACGAACGGTCAGACCAGGTGTGATTTACGTTCATAAAAACGGTCGTAAAGGCCTTGGAAATCGGCCCATCGGCCAGGGGAGAATCGCTGCTCGCCGTAAAAAAACGGCGGGCAGCGATTCGTGTCGGGAGGCGGGTGTGGGGGGGGGGGGGGGGGGGGGGGGAGGAGAATAGCGGGAGGGCGTCGGACCAGCGTATATTAGTATATTAGTATATTCCTAACAGCTTTTCAATTATGTAATTGTGCTTTATTTACTCTGGAGTCTCGAAATCCAATATTAGAAAAAGATTTATAAATGCTGCTAGACTGGACACAGACAGAGAACATATAAAATTGAATCCGAGCAGGCACACTTCATGTATAAGAATTTGTAACCCTTCAGTTATTGCGATGAAATGGAGTTCCTAGGAAGAAGACATGATTAGACCATTTGATTGATAGAGAAAGAGCTAGAAATACCTGCTTAGAAACATTTTTGATCCAATATTATATGCCATTTAAGAGGAACTTATGAAACTGATGGTGAGACATTAATTTGACAACCCCACTACATGTAAGAGTAACTGTCCATTTTGAAACCCTTAACTGTGCAACGATTCTGTCATTTGATTCTGCAGCATTCTCCCTGGCTAAGCAAACTGCAGCATAATTTAAAGCCTTGATTTTGTTTCTTTTTGTGAAAAGGGCAGCGTTAATAAGTTTTACCCTTCCAGTTGTTACTTCAAGTGTTTTGGGTCACAGGGAAACATCAAACTTTAATAAGTGTAAAATACGTTTTACAGCCTCAACCATTCACTGTATTTATTAACTGCTTAAAGGATGGGTTAGAAAGCCCCATAACTGAGTTTGCTGACGACACAGAGTTAGATAGCATTGTAAGTGGTAAAGATGGAAGAAAAAATGATCACCTGATAGGTTAAGTGAATGGGCAAAACTGTCGCAATGGATTTCAATGTAGACAAATGTGAAACTTTGAAACAAAAAGGAATAGAAGAGGCTACTTTCTAAATAGTGAAAAGTTAGAAATGGTGGAAGTCCAAAGAGATTTGGGGGTCCAGGCACATAGATAATGAAAGTGCCATGAATAGTTACAGAGAATAATCAGAAAGGCGAATGGAATGTTGTTCTTCATAGCTAGAGGATATACAAGGGTCATGATTCAGCTACACACGATAGACCACACTTGAAGCACTAAAGCAATTCTGTCTATAATAATAATAATCTTTATTGTCACAAATAGGCTTACATTAACACTGCAATGAAGTTACTGTGAAAATCGCCTCGTCGCCACATTCCGGCGCCTGTTCGGGTACACTGAGGAAGAATTCAGAATGTCCAAATTACCTAACAGCATGTCTTTCGGGACTTGTGGGAGGAAACCGGAGTACCCTGAGGAAACCTACACAGACACGGGGAGAACGTGCAGACTCCACACAGACAGTGACCCAAGCCAGGAATCGAACCTGGGACCCTGGCCATGTGAAGTAACAGTGCTAACCACCTATCACACCTTAGGAAGGCTATCTTGGCCTTTAGAAGGAATGCAGCATGGATTTATCAGAATGATACCTGATTCCAAAGCAGGAGGAAAGATTAGACTAACTGTCGGGTTGTATTTCATGGAACGTTGAAGATTAATGCGTGATTTGTTCAAAGTTTTGAAGGTACTATGAGAGACAGAAAAGGTAGGTAGAGAAAAACTATTTTCCATTTGTTTGGATTTTTCGGACTGGGGACATAGTCTTAAAAATTAAAGTCAAAACCTTTCAGTAGAGAAATTCAGAAACATCCTAAACACAACGGGTGGACGAAGTTTGGAATTTTCTTCCACAAATGGCAATTGATTCTAGATCAATAGTTAATTGTCTGGGACTGATAGCCTTTAGTCAACAAAAGGCATTAAGGAATATGGAGCAAAGGTCCATGTACTTTGGTCTTGATCTCATTGAACATTGGAATAGGTTCAAGTAGCTAAATTGCTTGCTCCTGTACCTTTGTTGCTGTACTACCCTGCTGTTTCTACATTGATGCTATCCAGACTGAAGAACTCACTGAAGTTAAGTATATTACATCTACAAGGTGAATGTGGCTAAGTTTGCTGTAATATTAACTCAGAAATTCAATGCTACACCCATACAACAGAGACTGGAATCAATTTTCCAACGCTATCTAAATCCCCCCAATTGCCCCCTTGCTGCACTCCCCCCACCCCGCCATTGTCCCACCAGTTCCCACCCAACCCTGTTCTTCTCCTTCTCCATGGTCCCAGGTTTAAATGAGAGCTCCAGCAAGCAAGGCTTGCAACCCAATATTGTAATGCTTCCACTGGCAGAGCTGCTCGTGCAGGCACCACAGACTCCACACAGACAGTGACCCAAGCCAGGAATCGAACCTGGGACCCTGGTGCTGTGAAGCCAAAGTGCTGTCCACTTGTGCTACCGTGCTGCCCAATTTACTCTTTTGCGACAGATGTTGCCTGGTCTGGAGGGTGTTAGCTATGCAGAGAGGCTGAACAGACTCGGACTGTTTTCATTAGAACGACGGAGGTTGAGGGGTGACCTGATAGAGGTCTACAAGATTATGAGGCGGATAGATAGAGTGGATGGGCAGGCACTCTTTCCCAGGGTGGAGGGGTCAGTCACCAGGGGGCATAGATTTAAGGCCTGTAGGGCAAAGTTTAGAGGGGATGTGCAAGGCAGGTTTTTTACGCAGAGGGTGGTGAGTGCCTGGAACACGTTGCCAGGGAAGGTTGTAGAAGCAGATTCACTAACGGTGTTCAAAAGGCTTCTCAACAAATACATGGATACATGGCAATCAGTAGCTAGTGGTTGGTGTCCCTCAGGGATCCGTGTTGGGCCCACAATTGTTCACAATTTACATAGATGATTTGGAGTTGGGGACCAAGGGCAATGTGTCCAAGTTTGCAGATGGCACTAAGATGAATGGTAAAGCGAAAAGTGCAGAGGATACTGGAAGTCTGCAGAGGGATTTGGATAGGTTAAGTGAATGGGCTAGGGTCTGGCAGATGGAATACAATGTTGACAAATGTGAGGTTATCCATTTTGGTAGGAATAACAGCAAACGGGATTATTATTTAAACGATAAATATTAAAGCATGCCGCTGTGCAGAGAGACTTGGGTATGCTAGTGTATGAGTCACAGAAGGTTGGTTTACAAGTGCAACAGGTGATTAAGAAGGCAAATGTAATGTTGTCCTTCATTGCTAGAGGGATGGAGTTTAAGACTAGGGAGGTTATGTTGCAATTGTATAAGGTGTTAGTGAGGCCACACCTGGAGTATTGTGTTCAGTTTTGGTCTCCTTACTTGAGAAAGGACGTACTGGCACTGGAGGGTGTGCAGAGGAGATTCACTAGGTTAATCCCAGAGCTGAAGGGGTTGGATTATGAGGAGAGGTTGAGTAGACTGGGACTGTACTCGTTGGAATTTAGAAGGATGAGGGGGGATCTTATAGAAACATTAAAATTATGAAGGGAATAGATAGGATAGATGCGGGCAGGTTGTTTCCACTGGCGGGTGAAAGCAGAACTAGGGGACATAGCCTCAAAATAAAGGGAAGCAGATTTAGGACTGAGTTTAGGAGGAACTTCTTCACCCAAAGGGTTGTGAATTTATGGAATTCCTTGCCCAGTGAAGCAGTTGTGGCTCCTTCATTAAATGTTTTTAAGGTAAAGATAGATAGTTTTTTGAAGAATAAAGGGATTAAGGGTTATGGTGTTCGCCGGAAAGTGGAGCTGAGTCCGCAAAAGATCAACCATGATCTCATTGAATGGCGGAGCAGGCTCGAGGGGCCAGATGGCCTACTCATGCTCCTAGTTCTTATGTATATTATAGGTATAGAGGGGATACGGCACTAGGAAGTGCTGAGGGTTTTGGCCAAGGCTGGTATCATGACCGGTACAGGCTTGGACGGCCGAAGGGCCTGTTCCTGTATTATTCTTTGTTCTTATTCAAAACCCCGAAATGTATCATGGAGTTCACCAATCTCTTCGTTTAATGTATTGTTGCTTTTGAAGCACAGGCTTTTTCTCCAGGTGTGGTATTACAATTATGGACAGCTGGGTTTTTAAACAAAAAACAATGTTTATTCCATGAATTCAACTTAACCTTTTGAATTAACATTGGATCACTTAACACCCCTTACTTCAAAGATAACCCCGAAAATAATACAACACTAAATAATCCCTCAAAATGTTCCTTCAAACCTCCAAGAGACTTCACCTTTAACAACAGACATGAGGTTACATTCAATATACTTATAGTCTTTGGATTTTCTGACATCAACAGGCCAGTTCTGTGTTTTCTTCTTGCAGCTTTTTGCAAAACACACAAACACTCCCAGCTTTCTCCTCAAACCTGAAACCAAAAGCAGAAGTGAGCTCAGCTCAGCTCCCCCCATCCTCTGACATCACTTCAGTAAAACTGGGGCTGGTTTAGCTCACTGAGTTAAATCGCTGGCTTTTAAAGCAGACCAAGCAGGCCAGCAGCACGGTTCGATTCCCGTACCAGCCTCCCCGGACAGGCGCCGGAATGTGGCGACTAGGGGCTTTTCACAGTAACTTCATTGAAGCCTACTTGTGACAATAAGCGATTTTCATTTTCATATGAGCTGCTCCATTTCTTCAAGGTACATTGCTTAAACATCCATTTCTTAAAGGTACTCTCACATGACAATTAACATCGTTCACTCTTTGCAAACGATATCTGCAATAATTTAATTATATTTAAGCAGGTCCATTTCATAAAAAAATTAAATTTAGGCCTTTTATTCATAATCGCAATAACATTAACTTACATTTATACGGTGCCTTTAATGGAGAACAAATTAAAGCACTTGGCTAATGGTGCAGTCTTTGTAGAAACTGCTGTTTATATAAAGAATAATTTAAAAGTCCTCAGTATGAGTTGAAAAAAGGAGGCTTTGTAGTCAACATTTAAAATACATAACAATATAAGATCCAACTTTGAAATTTTATTTACGACTTCAATAATATTCGGCTTTTTGAAATGAATGGCTTCGTTTCCAGAAATATTATCCCACATAAAGTTGAAGAGTTCGTACGAGACCAGCAGTAAGAACATAGGAACGTTCTGAAATAGGGGCAGGAAGGGGCCATTTGGTCCCTCAAGCCTGCTCCACAATTCAAAAGGTTCATGGCTGACGTAACTGTGGCCTTAACTCCACTTTTCCGCCAGCCCCCTTGTCCATTACAAATCTGTCTGACTCAGCCGTGAATGTGTCCACCGGCTCAACCTCCACTGCTTTTGGGATAGAGAATTCCAAAGCTAAACTCCCCTCATGAGAGAAGAAATTCCTCACCTATGTCCTAAATGGAACACCCCTTACTTTGAAACTGTGCACCCCGCCACCATTCTACATTCCCCCACAGTGGATCAGTCTTCAAACAATTATATTTATGGTTATTCACACGAGGTACTGGAAATTGTGACTTCCTGGCTTGAGTCTCGTCTGCGAACGGTAGTCTGAGAAAATTACTCCTTATCTAGACTCAGGCTCTCAATGGAAATTACTTTTCAGGAGTTTTGAACACTATGTGTGTAAATTTTGTAACCTTTTTTTTGCCACAGTGCCAGCAATAAGTGCTCACCTTAGCAGGTTTTGGGCTCAGAGGAGCTGTCATTATTGTTGTGATTAAATGTATGAACAAAGTCAATTTTGCTCCTTTGCACAATACCAATGTGCCAATGGGTGAACCATGCAATTCTTCCCAGTTGGGTTTTCCATCACAGCTGTGGGCAGGTGATGGATGGAATATTGGTTTCAAACCAATCTCTTTTGTACTTGACAACGAGAGGTTATCACATGATGTGATTCTACAATAATGCTTGACCAACCTTTTTGAATTCTTCAAAGATACAACTGAAAGGGATAATGCCATAGGCATAATATTTACGGGCTTTTCATAAGGGGCCTTCAATAAGGCTTCACGAAGACTCATAACTAAAGTCAGAACATGTGGGGAAGAATTTAACACTTGGTGTGCATGATCGCCGTGTGAGACTGGGATTTGCTTCCTATTCAACCTATTGGGCTGGATTCTCCATCCCAGGATGATGGGAATATGTTCCCCGATGGGATGGAGAATTGGGCTTCAGGGAAAATTCGCGATTGATGCGGGCACCAACCCTAACACCATGCTTTGGTCCCCTGCTGGTGGCATAAACAGGTTCAACACCTTACGCCTGTGGGAATATGTAAATAAATGCAAATGGGTCGAGGTGACCCATTGGTTGAATGAAGAGGAGCACCTGCAATGCCAATCCTCCTCAGAGGTGGGTGGAGATGAGGAGGAGGAGGAAGAAGAGGAAGAGAGCTAAATGGATGATGCTGAGGAGCCCGGTGTCCAGGCATTGGATGAAGACCACGGAGGTGTTCACAGACCTCTCGGCAATCATCACTACTTCAGTGGAGCATCTTTGAAACACAACTCCAACACAACTATCCGCAAGGCCACACATCTGAATGACAACCACCCAAAAACTCACATCAGGCCTACTAGGAACTTTGCATTTAAAAATTCTGTCACGTTACTGACGCTGATGCAATGCGAGGCTAGGACCTGTCAAATTAGGAGCAGGAGTAGGCCACTCGTCCCCTCGAGCCATTCAATGGCTGATCTGACTGTAACCTCAACTCCACATTCCTGCCTACCCCCAATAACCTTTGACCCCCTTGTTAATCGACCTCTACTTTAAAAACATTCAAAGACTCTGCTTCCACCACCTTTTGAGAAATTAGAGAGGTGAACTTTGGTAGTCGGAATAAAGGCGTCATGCCCTCTTTGGGGTCATGCCCTCTTTAACACCATTATCCCAACAAGATTAATAACCAAACGCTGTAATCTTGGACTTGACCCCTCCCTGTGCAGCTGGATCCTTAATTTCCTCACCAACAGACTCCAATCTGTCAGGATCGGTGACAGTACCTCCTCCACAAGAGTCCTCAACACCGGGGCTGCGTACGAATGTGTGTTCAGTTCCCGACTGTACTCCCTATACACACATGACATGTGGCAGGATTTAACTCCAACCTCAATCTATAAGTTTGCGGATGATATAACTGTGGTGGGTTGTACCTCAAACAACTACGAGTCAGACTACAGAAGGGAGATAGATCACTTGGTTGCATGGTGTAAGAAAAACTTCTCTCTATATGTCGGCAAAACCAAGGAACTGATCATCGACTTCAGGAAGCGTGGATCGACCCCCCCCCCCCCCCCCCCCCCCCCCCCCCGTCTTCATCAATGGCTCTGAAGTGGAGATGGTCAATAACTTTAAGTTCCTGGGGGGTCACCAACAGTCTGTCCTGGTCCACTCACGTTGATGCAACAGTCAAGCAAGCCCAACAATGTCTCTACTTCCTATGGAAGCTAAAGAAATTCGGCATGTCTGCATCGACTCTCCCAAACTTCTACAGATATGCCATACAGAGCATCGTATCTGGCTGCATCACAGCTTGGTATGGCAACTGCCTGGCCCAAGATCGCAAGAAACTGCAAAGTGTGGTGAACTCAGCCCAACATATCACAAAGGCTTGCCACCCTTCCATTGATTATGTCCACACCTCCTGTTGCCTAAGCAAGGCAGACAGCATTGACAGAGATCCCTCGCACCCAGGCTTTGCCCTCTGCCAGACCCTTCCATCAGGCAGAAGATACAGAAGTCTGAAGACCCGCACATCCAGACATAGGAATGCCTTCTTCCCCACAGCTACTAGACTCCTCAACGACCCTCCCTCGGACTGATATGTTCCCTGTAAGAACGCTATTGTCAATGCCCTATGCTGCTCCTGCTTATGTAATTGCTCTGTTTGGCCCTTGTTCCTCACTGTAACCAATCGTTATTTGTCGGTGTACTTTGCCGATTCTTTTTGTCTACGGTGTACTGTGTACGTTCCCTTGGCCACAGAAAAATACTTTTCACAGTACTTTGGTACATGTGACAATAAATCAATCAATCAACCAATCAATCAATCAATCAATCAGTACTCCCTTCACCTAGTCTTCTCCAAGCTCAGCAGGCTTTCGATGCCTTTGCAAGATGCCTGCTTTTCATTCTCCCTTCTCTTGCAGCTCTGTTGAGGTAAGTCTAGGCAGAGTGTGGCCTGAGACTGTGCTTGCTCAAGTAGGCATTAAAGACAGAAGGAGAATTCAGTGCCAGGCAAAGTTTATTTTCTACTTTATCACTGTACTCACAACCGTAATTTAGTTAGTATTGTGGGGTATCCCTCCAAGTATTGGATTTTCCCCTTCAAATACTTTTTCTCTCCAGTTATTGCTGGGAATTATAAAAAAAATCATAGCTCGTATTTTGTGGTCAAACATAACACACCGTTTTGGTGTGAGTGTCAATCTCCATTTGATGACACACCAGTGCAGCACTAAATTCCTGGCTCAGATCCCCACACAATTTATATTCCTCTTAAAGCACTATTTTAGTATCTCAGTGTGATTATCCAAGTCCCAGCTTGTAGTTTGTGGCCTCCTATTACAACAAGAGGAGGTCATAGCTGCTGTGATAGCATCCTTGTCTCTAGGCCTGAACCTTGGGGTTCAAGTCCCACTCCAGGACTTACGGGTCAAGGGCGATGTGTTGATAATGTGACCAAGCAGGTGGAATATCAACCCGTACATCCTTCCAACATACGTTTGGTGATTACAGCAAGAAAACATCCTGGTCAGCATGTGACAGAAAGGTTAGAGCCCCTATAATATCATCACTATCCATAGCTCCAGGAAACAACATTGGATTGGATTGGATTTGTTTATTGTCACGTGTACCGAGGTACAGTGAAAAGTATTTTTCTGCAAGCAGCTCAACAGATCATTCAGTACATGGAAGAAAAGGGAATTAAACAAAATTCAAGGAAATACAAGAAAATACATGAGAACACATAATAGGGCAACACAAGATATACAATGTAACTACATAAGCATTGGCATCGGTTGAAGCATACAGGGTGTAGTGTTAATGAGGTCAGTCAATAAGAGGGTCATTTAGGAGTCTGGTGACAGTGGGGAAGAAGCTGTTTTTGAGTCTGTTCGTGCGTGTTCTCAGACTTCTGTATCTCCTGCCCGATGGAAGAAGTTGGAAAAGTGAGTAAGCCGGGTGGGAGGGATCCTTGATTATGCTGCCCGCTTTACCCTGGCAGCGGGAGGTGTAGATGGAATCAATGGATGGGAGGCAGGTTCGTGTGATGGATTGGGTGGTATTCACGACTCTCTGAAGTTTCTTGCGGTCCTGGGCCGAGCAGTTGCCATACCCGGCTGTGATGCAGCCCGATAGGATGCTTTCTATAGTGCATCTATAAAAGTTGGTAAGGGTTAATGTGGACATGCACTTGTAAAGATGTATGTTGTCACGGTGACTTGGATACGCAGGAGAGTTAGTTGGCTCACCAGCTGGTGTGGAGCACATTGACTCCAATGATATGGGTATCAACCCCAATTCCGGAAGGAGTCGATTTGCGGTCCTTGTCCTACCCCTGGTGGAGTTTACGTTGCTGCCCTTTAGGCAGAGAACCGAAGAAGATTGCTGCTCCAGTGTATGCTATTTATTTTTTAAATGGAAAGAATACATTGTGGGCGATATTGACCCTGAGCACGGCGATGCAGGCGGATAATTCGATGAGACTCGGAGAACGCAATTCTCTCCGGTGAGGTCAGGATTTCCAATTTCCCAAGTCCCTCGCTGGCGGCATGAGGGGAAATCCATCACAGAAGGCCAAGGAACCTCTTTCCAATGCATTAGTGAGCACTCCCTCTGGGACTTCCCACTCACTGAATATTCATCGGTCACCGGCATGATGTCATACCGCCGCCAGTTACAGACGGCTGTACAAAACCAAGAACCTGGCGATCTCACCTCCGAAGGGGATATCGGACATGTGTGCTCTGGTCGCCATTACCATCCAGAATGCCAGTCACAGACGGGGCACCGAAGAGGACATTGAAGACCCGGATGAGTTCAACTTGGGGTGGGGGGGGGGGGGGGGGGGGGGGTGTGGGGGGGGGGGGGGGGTGGGAAGAGAGGTGGGGGGGGTGGTTGGGAATCCAGTCTCAGTTTCACATGGGGTGGGGCCGCTCACAGTTCTTACCAGCCCTTACCAGGGCAGCACGGTAGCACAGTGGTTCACGGTTGCTTCACAGCGCCTGGGTCCCAGGTTTGATTCCCGGCTTGGGTCACTGTCTGTGCGGAGTCTGCACGTACTCCCTGTGTCTGTGTGGGTTTCCTCCGGGTGCTCCGGTTTCCTCCCACAGTCCAAAGATGTGCAGGTTTGGCGGATTGGCCATAATAAATTACCATTAATGTCCAATAAGGTTAAGTGGGGTTACTGGGTTACGGGGATAGGGTGGAGGTGTGGGCTTAAGTGGGGAGTGCTCTTTCCATTCTCCCCGTGTTTGCGTGGGTTTCATCCCCACAACCGAAAGATGTGCAGGGTAGGTGGATTGGCCTCGATAAATTGCCCCTTAATTGGAAAAAATTAATTGGATTCTCTAAATTTATGTTTTATAAAGTGGGGTGCTCTTTCCAAGAGCCGGTGCAGCCTCGATGGGCCGAGTGGGCTCCTCCTGCACTGCACTATGATTCATGTCTGTGAGCCTCTATGTTTAAAGGGGCTGGCAGCTGGGCTGCAGCAGCGCTTCCCGTGTCTTCCTTGCTGGGCTTGTGGGATCGCCCTTCCAGAGTGGCAAGTGAGTGGGAATAGATGAACCCACAGGTTCAGCCCTGGGGGCGACTGAGAGGTTCTTAGGTGGGGTCTCATTAGATACCCGGCTGCATGGGCAGAGTGGGATATCTGAGAAGGAATATTTTCTAGCCTCATGAAGCCTGAAGACCCTCACACAGGGAGTGAACAACCGCAGTGAGATTGAACCCCAGCACTGTGAAGCCAAAGGGCATGAGCTGTATGGAAGTTCAAGGCCGTTATTTATGGAGGCCGGCTGGGATTAGTTTCTGAATGGTTGGCTGTTCCAGTTGGAAGGCTTGTTTCAGCCGCAGCCCATGAGAGTTGGGGAATGAGGGTGCCCCCTGAGGATGAAGTTGGCATGCTGATTGCAGTCTTCACACAAATTAGGTGTGCCTTGTCGGCCACAAGTGGAAACCGGTTGAGTAATCAGCTTACTGACCCTTCCTTGATGAGTCTAGTGTATGATGAATGTCGGAAATTGTTATATATTAAATGTTATATTTTATGCAGTAATGTTATTAAAAACCCTGGATTAGAATACATACAGGCAGTATGTCTCCTAAAACTAATTAAGGGGTCATAAAAGTGAGGTAATAATTGATTTTAACTATTTACTTAGATAGATGGCTAATGGAACATTGTTTTGGTTTTGGAGGATCTCTGGAGGTAGTTAATTTATGAGGGATTGTCCTTATCCCTGAATAAACAGGCCATGGGATATTTAATGGGAGGCCTCTGAAGAATGCCTTATGATGTAACTAAGAGGCAGAGCCAGGTCAGTCTGTAATATGCAGTTTTCCATCAGAGTTTAATCTGACAAGACAGGACTTTAGCGAACTCTTGAAAGGTATTCTCCAAGGTCTTTGCACAGAGAAAAGCAAGTAAACCTGATTGTTTACTTTATTTAAAGTGGTCTTTGAACTAGTTTGGTTTGCTTAATTGGAATATAATATATATAGAACATAGAACATAGAACATAGAACGATACAGCGCAGTACAGGCCCTTCGGCCCTCGATGTTGCACCGACATGGAAAAAATCTAAAGGCCATCTAACCTACACTATGCCCTTATCATCCATATGCTTATCCAATAAATTTTTAAATGCCCTCAATGTTGGCATGTTCACTACTGTTGCAGGTAGGGCATTCCACGGCCTCACCACTCTTTGCGTAAAAAACCCACCTCTGACCTCTGTCCTATATCTATTACCCCTCAATTTAAGGCTATGTCCCCTCGTGCTAGCCACCTCCATCCGCGGGAGAAGGCTCTCGCTGTCCACCCTATCTAACCCTCTGATCATTTTGTATGCCTCTATTAAGTCACCTCTTAACCTTCTTCTCTCTAACGAAAACAACCTCAAGTCCATCAGCCTTTCCTCATAAGATTTTCCCTCCATACCAGGCAACATCCTGGTAAATCTCCTCTGCACCCGTTCCAAAGCTTCCACGTCCTTCCTATAATGAGGCGACCAGAACTGTACGCAATACTCCAAATGCGGCCGTACTAGAGTTTTGTACAACTGCAACATGACCTCATGGCTCCGGAACTCAATCCCTCTACCAATAAAGGCCAACACACCATAGGCCTTCTTCACAACCCTATCAACCTGGGTGGCAACTTTCAGGGATCTATGTACATGGACACCGAGATCCCTCTGCTCATCCACACTACCAAGAATTTTACCATTAGCCAAATATTCCGCATTTCTGTTATTCTTTCCAAAGTGAATCACCTCACACTTCTCCACATTAAACTCCATTTGCCACCTCTCAGCCCAGCTCTGCAGCTTATCTATGTCCCTCTGTAACCTGCAACATCCTTCCGCACTGTCTACAACTCCACCGACTTTAGTGTCGTCTGCAAATTTACTCACCCATCCTTCTGCGCCCTCCTCTAGGTCATTTATAAAAATGACAAACAGCAACGGCCCCAGAACAGATCCTTGTGGTACGCCACTCGTAACTGAACTCCATTCTGAACATTTCCCATCAACTACCACTCTCTGTCTTCTTTCAACTAGCCAATTTCTGATCCACATCTCTAAATCACCCTCAATCCCCAGCCTCCGTATTTTCTGCAATAGACGACCGTGGGGAACCTTATCAAACGCTTTACTGAAATCCATATACACCACATCAACTGCTCTACCCTCGTCTACCTGTTCAGTCACCTTCTCAAAGAACTCGATAAGGTTTGTGAGGCACGACCTACCCTTCACAAAACCATGCTGACTGTCCCTAATCATATTATTCCTATCTAGATGATTATAAATCGTATCTTTTATAATCCTCTCCAATACTTTACCCACCACAGACGTTAGGCTCACCGGCCTATAGTTACCGGGGTTATCTCTACTCCCCTTCTTGAACAAAGGGACCACATTTGCTATCCTCCAGTCCTCTGGCACTATTCCTGTAGCCAATGATGACCTAAAAATCAAAGCCAAAGGCTCAGCAATCTCTTCCCTGGCTTCCCAGAGAATCCTAGGATAAATCCCATCCGGCCCCGGGGACTTATCTATTTTCACCTTGTCCAGAATTGCCAACACTTCTTCCCTACGCACCTCAATGCCATCTATTCTAATAGCCTGGGTCTCAGCATTCTCCTCCACAATATTATCTTTTTCTTGAGTGAATACTGACGAAAAGTATTCATTTAGTATCTCGCTTATCTCCTCAGCCTCCACACACAACTTCCCACCACTGTCCTTGACTGGCCCCACTCTTACCCTAGTCATTCTTTTATTCCTGACATACCTATAGAAAGCTTTTGGGTTTTCCTTGATCCTACCTGCCAAAGACTTCTCATGTCCCCTCCTTGCTCGTCTCAGCTCTCTCTTTAGATCCTTCCTCGCTTCCTTGTAAATATCAAGCGCCCCAACTGAAACTTCACGCCTCATCTTCACATAGGCCTCCTTCTTCCTCTTAACAAGAGATTCCACTTCTTTGGTAAACCACGGTTCCCTCGCTTGACCCCTTCCTCCCTGCCTGACTGGTACGTACTTATCAAGAACATGCAATAGCTGTTCCTTGAACAAGCTCCACATATCCAGTGTGCCCAACCCTTGCAGCCTACTTCTCCAACCAACACATCCTAAGTCATGTCTAATGGCATCATAATTGCCCTTCCCCCAGCTATAACTCTTGCCCTGCGGGGTATACTTATCCCTTTCCATCACTAACGTAAAGGTCACCGAATTGTGGTCACTGTTTCCAAAGTGCTCACCTACCTCCAGATCTAACACCTGGCCTGGTTCATTACCCAAAACCAAATCCAATGTGGCCTCGCCTCTTGTTGGCCTGTCAACATATTGTGTCAGGAAACCCTCCTGCACACATTGTACAAAGAATGACCCATCTAATGTACTCGAACTATATCTTTTCCAGTCAATATTTGGAAAGTTAAAGTCTCCCATAACAACTACCCTGTTACTTTCGCTCTTTTCCAGAATCATCTTCGCCATCCTTTCCTCTACATCCCTAGAACTATTAGGTGGCCTATAGAAAACTCCCAACAGGGTGACCTCTCCTTTCCTGTTTCTAACCTCAGCCCATACTACCTCAGAAGAAGAGTCCCCATCTAGCATCCTTTCCGCCACCGTAATACTGTCCTTGACTAGCAGCGCCACACCTCCCCCTCTTTTGCCCCCTTCTCTGAACTTACTAAAACACCTAAACCCCGGAACCTGCAACAACCATTCCTGTCCCTGCTCTATCCATGTCTCTGAAATGGCCACAACATCGAAGTCCCAGGTACCAACCCATGCTGCCAGTTCCCCTACCTTATTTCGTATACTCCTGGCATTGAAGTAGACACACTTCAAACCACCTACCTGAACACTGGCACCCTCCTGCGAAGTCAAATCTGTGCTCCTGACCTCTATACTCTCAATCCCCCGTACCCTAAAACTACAATCCAGGTTCCCATGCCCCTGCTGAATTAGTTTAAACCCCCCCAAAGAGCACTAACAAATCTCCCCCCCAGGATATTGGTGCCCCTCAGGTTCAGATGTAGACCATCCTGTCTATAGAGGTCCCACCTTCCCCAGAAAGAGCCCCAGTTATCCAGAAATCTGAATCCCTCCCGCCTGCACCATCCCTGTAGCCACGTGTTTAATTGCTCTCTCTCCCTATTCCTCATCTCACTATCACGTGGCACGGGCAACAACCCAGAGATAACAACTCTGTTTGTTCTCGCTCTGAGCTTCCATCCTAGCTCCCTAAAGGCCTGCCTGACATCCTTGTCCCCTTTCCTACCTATGTCGTTAGTGCCAATGTGGACTACGACTTGGGGCTGCTCCCCCTCCCCCTTAAGGACCCGGAAAACACGATCCGAGACATCACGTACCCTTGCACCTGGGAGGCAACATACCAAACGTGAGTCTCTCTCGCTCCCACAAAATCTCCTATCTGTGCCCCTGACTATTGAGTCCCCAATTACTAATGTTCTACTCCTTTCCCCCCTTCCCTTCTGAGCAACAGGGACAGACTCCGTGCCAGAGGCCCGTACCCCATGGCTTACCCCTGGTAAGTCGTCCCCCCCACAAGTATCCAAAACGGTATACTTGTTACTCAGGGGAACGACCGCAGGGGGTCCCTGCACTGACTGCTTCTTCCCAGTCCCTCTTACAGTTACCCATCTATCTCCAGTCTTTGGTGTAACTATTTCCCTGAAGCTCCTATCTATGACCCCCTCTGCCTCCCGAATGATCCGAAGTTCATCCAGCTCAAGCTCCAGGTCCCTAACACGGTTTTTGAGGAGCTGGAGCTGGGTGCACTTCCCACAGATGAAATCAGCAGGGACACTGACGGCGTCCCTCACCTCAAACATTCTGCAGGAGGAGCATTGTACTGCCTTCCCTGACATCACCTCTAGATTTAAAAAATAACAAGAAAAAGAAAAAGAAAGGAAGAGCTTACCTGATATTACCTCAAACCCTGCTCCCGCTCAAAGGTAAGCAAATTTAAAGGAACTCACTCACCTTCACGACAGGCCCCTGCTCCCGCTTCCCAACCACCGTGGGGTGGGGGGGTTGGTTAGAGGAGGAGGTAGGGTGGGAAACACTCACGAAGTGTTTCGGGTTTAACTGTCACTTGCCAACAGCCTCTCCACAAACCACCTTCAACTTAGGCTGACCGCACTGCACGTATGCAAATTTCCCCAGAACAGCTGATCAGCAGCTCTGCTCTGCTGCCCTCTGCTGGATATATATTTTTTTTATTATAAATTTAGATTAGCCAATTATTTTTTTTCCAATTAAGGGGCAATTTAGCGTGGCCAATCCACCTACTCTGCACATTTTTGGGTTGTGGGGGCAAAACCCATGCAGACACGGGGAGAACGTGCAAACTCCACACGGACAGTGACCCAGAGCCGGGATCGAACCTGGTACCTCAGCGCCGTGAGGCGGTTGTGCTAACCACTAGGCCATCGTGCTGCCCTATTGGGATATAATATATAAAATATATATAAAGTTGTAGATGTAGAGGGTAAGTTAAAGTTTTCCCTTGTATTTAAGAACTTTTTAAACTGTTAACTCTAAAGCTGTTACTGATGCAATTGATTCTGTGTTTAAAGTTTTTTCTAAGATAAAAGATACCAATTGGCCAGTGTTATCACTCCTGTCGTGAAGTATCCTTCCCTCACAGTTTTACAAATTGAAAATTGTTGGGTTCTCATCTGGGTTCTGAACAAGTGTGCCAATTAAGTCAGCATTGCAATGCATGAGTATGTCACTGTTCGCCGTCCAATTTCTAGCCCTTTGCATGCTTAACCTCCAAACATTTAACTCCAAGGCTCATACGCATTCCTACTTAACAGAGAGGTGACACAGATGTGGCCCCCACTGCCAGGCGTTATGTGATGTCTCTCATCAGTCACTCCGTTCAAGGGATAACGGGAGACAGCATCTTGTTCCCTGTAAGGTTAGAATGCTGGTCCATTAAATACACTGGACTACCTTAACTCCTAACATGGTTGGAGGTGGGGGGGGGGGGGGGGGGGGGGGGGGGGAGAGTGCAGACCACCGTTGCTCTCAAAGGTTGAAGTTCATATATCATATAATTTACAGTGCAGAAGGAAGCCATTCGGCCCATCGAGTCTGCACCGGCCCTTGGAAAGAGCACCCCACTTAAACCCACAAGTCCACCCTATCCCCTTAACCCAACCTAACCTTTTTGGACACTAAGGGACAATTTAGCATGGCCAATCCACCTAACCCGCACATCTTTGAATGGTGGGAGGAAACCGGAGCACCCGGAGGAAACCCACACAAACACAGGGAGAACGTGTGACTCCACACAGACAGTGATCCAAGCCAGGAATCAAACCTGCGACCCTGGAGCTGTGAAGCAACAGTGCTAACCACTGTGCTACCGTGCCACATTCATTCAGGCACTGAGAGGGACAACTAGGGAGGGAGTGAGGCTCATTGGAAAGGCGTTCATTGTGGGGGATAAACATGGGTGGATATCCCAGATCCTGAGAGGGCTGAGTGGCAGGACATTGTCAGGAATCCTCATCACTGGGACGTCCGATGGCGACTAAGCTGTGAACAGTTGCACATTAAGCAGCTCCTACTCTTGGTGGTTTTTTGACGGCTTTTAAGCTGGATTTTCGCGGAAATTGTTTCTTACATAAGTGAATAAAAGTGCGAGGAGGAGAAGGCGACCCCTATCCTATGGAATTACGCTCGAAAAATAATCGCAAAAGAAGGAATCAAAAGTTGGTTGGAAGTGAGGTTCTGAGATTGATGGCTGCAATGGCAGAGAAGCGAGATCCGGCCCCGCCGGCTCAATGGTCGATGGATCAGTTTGTTCCATACCCGGATGAGAAGTACGCCCGGCACCGTAAGGAGTGTGCGGAGGACCTGACCAAGGTGCTGGCCTCGATTAAGGAGGCTGTCGACTGGATGGAGGCGCTCGATAGGCCGTTGGAGGTGGATCAGGCTCACAGGGCACTTATGTGCAAGGTCCAGGGCCCCCAAGGGCGTTGGTGGTGAGGCTGCACCTATTCCTGGACAAGGAACGCATCATGAGCTGGGCTAGGCAGACAAAACGGTTCGTATGGGAAGAAGCTGAGATCCGGGTTTACTAAGACCTGGGAGCAGAGCTTGCTAAGAGGAGGGCGAGTTTTAATAAAGTTAAAGCGGCCCTGTACGCGAAGGGAATAAAATTTGGACTACTCTACCCGGCCCGTCTTTGGGTAACCTACGAGGAACGGGAACTATATTTTGGCTCGCCGGAAGAAGTGGCAGGCTTCATGAACAACAACAACCTGGGGAACCCATAAGGGGACTTAATAAAAAGAGAAAACTGGTAGCGATTTAAATCAAAATGTTCTGTGGTGCACTGTAACTTGAGTTGCGATGACCGGGAAGAGAAGGATTTTTTTGAAACTAAGGCACAGTTTCTTCCAAGAAAAAAAGGGAAAATAAAAAAAATGGAGGGGGGTGAAGAAAAGTTCACAAATTGAGATGGTCCAGGAGGGAAAGACAGCTGTTTGAGATTTTGACTGCATAACTTTTTTCCTGTCTCTCCATTTAGCCTGTTTGTTTACACTTCCATTGTTTGGGGCTCTGTTTGAAGGTGATGGGATTGATAAGATGTAGTAAAGGGGGAGGGGTGGGCCGTTGAGCTCGGACATTAAGTGGATGGCGTGTTTGCTTTTTGTGCTTGGTGTTATTGTTTTGAAAACTTATGTTAAGAGTTGGGGGGTAACGATCCGGCTGCCGTAGACTTTTAGGCATCAGGGGTGGAGCTGCTAGGCTAGCTGGTGAGGCTGACTCACGGAGCGAAGTGGGGGGTGAGCTGAAAAGTGACGAGGTGGGCGGAAGGGGGTGGGAAGGGGGGAGTACTGCTGATGATTAGGGGACTTCTAGGAGGCTGGAGATGGAGATTAGATGGTGGTTGCTGCCGAGGGGCGGATCTGGGGAGATGTAGGCCATGGGCTAGGAATGGTCATGGCTGATCGACAGGGGAGGGGGGGGCAAGAGCCCCCCCCCCACCAGACTGGTTACGTGGAATGTGCGTGGCCTGAAAGGGCCGGTCAAGTTGGCCCGTCTGTTCACACACTTGAGACAGTTAAAGGCGAATGTGGCCATGTTACAGGAGACACACCTGAAGCTGGGGGACCAATTTAGATTGAAAAAGGGTTGGGTCGGACAGATGTTCCATTCAGGATTGGACTTTAAAACAAGGGGGGGGGTGGCCATCCTGATTAACAAAAGGGTGGCGTTTGAGGTGGGGAAAATGGGGACAGACCCAGGAGGCAGATTTATCATGGTAAGCGGGAAGCTGGAGGGAATGGCAGTGGTGCTGGGAAATGTATATGCCCCAAACTGGGACAATGTCGCATTTGTTAGGAAGGTGCTGGGAAAACTCCCGGACCTCGACTCGCACCGGTTGATTATGGGGGGCGATTTTAACACGGTCTTCTACCCTTGGATGGACCAGTCGAATTCTAGGTTGGGGGAAATTATCAGCAATGGCTAAAGAGCTGCGGGGGTTCACGGGGCACATGGGAGGCATTGATCCATGGAGATTTGAGAAGCCAAGGAGCAAGGAATATTCATTCTACTCTCATGTGCAAAAGGTGTAGTCCAGGATCGATTTTTTAATATTGGACAAAACATTGTTAGCGGAGGTGGTGGACACAGAGTATTCAGCAATCATCGTATTGGACCATGTGCCACATTGGCTAGACCTACAGGTGAACATGGGCAATTCTCAGCCCACAGTGGAGGCTAGATGCAGGGCTGTTAGCAGACGATAAGATATGTGAGGGAGGCCATTCGGGGTATATAAAAACCAACGACATGAGGGAGAGACCGCGGGGTAATGTGGGAGGCATTGAAAGCTGTCATCAGAGGGGAATATATTTCAATTCTGGCCCATAGGGAGAGGGCTGAACGGGCGGAGCTCGACAGGCTAGTAGGAGAAATTGTGCGTGTGGACAGGAGATATGCAGAGTCTCCGAATGAGGAGCTCCTGAAGGAACGTCAGAGAATTCAAATTGGGGGGGGGGGGGGAGGGGGGGGGGGGGGGGCGTCGTGTAGCACAAGGTTTCTCTCTATGCGGATGAATTGCTGCTTTATGTTTCAGGCCCGGTGGGGGGAATAACCAAAATCATGAAGGTACTGGGAGAATTTGGGCGATTTTCAGGCTACAAGCTGAATATGGGAAAGAGTGAGATGTTTGTGATCCAGGCAGGGGGACAGGAAAGGAGACTGAGGGAGTTTCCTGTTAAAGTGGCGGCGGGGAGTTTCAGATATTCAGGGATTCAAGTGGGTAAAGAGTGGGGGCAGCTCTACAAGTTTAATCTGGGCAAAGCGGTTGACCAAATGAAAAGGGACTTCCATAGATGGGATGTGCGCCCACTGACGCTAGCAAGAAGGGTTGAGACTTCGAAGCTCGCAGTCCTCCCAAGACGGCTTTTCTTTTTTCAATGCCTTCTGATTTTCGTCCCAAAGGCATTTTTTAGAAAAATAAATGTGGCGATTACAGGTTTTGTGTGGGCGGGGTAAACCCTGAGAGTAAAGAGGGCACCGGAGCGGGGGTCACGTGGAGGGGGGCCTGGCCCTCCCGAGCTTTATTAACTATTACTGGGCAGCCAGCGTATCGATGGTCAGGAAATGGGTAGTGGGGGAGGGGTTGGCCTGGGAGCGAGTGGAAGCGGCATCTTGCAAGGGTACAAGGTTGGAGGCTTTACTAACGGCGCCCCGCCGTTTTTGCCGGCTCGGTACTCTACAAGCCCTGTGGTGGTGGCAGCCCTAAGGGTGTGGGGGCAATGGAGGCAGCACATGGGATTGGTCAGTGTGTTCTCCGATCTGTAACAATCACCGGTTTATCCCGGGGAGGCTGGATTGGAGGTGGCAGCAGACGGGGATCAAGAGATTTGGGGATTTATTTATCCAGGAGGGCTTTCCGACCTTGAAGGCACTAGAAGAGGAGTTTGAGCTACCAGACGGGAATGGGTTTCGATATCTTCAGGTCCGGGACTTTGTCCGGAGGCAGGTTCCAAGCTTCGCTCGCCTCCCCCTGAGGGAACTACAGGATAAGGTGATGTCAAAAACTGGGGTTGGACAGGGGAGGATTTCGGAGATAAACAAGGAGTTGATGGAGTGGGAAGGGGCCCTGATCAGGGAGGTGAAGCAGAAGTGGGAAGAGGAGCTGGGAAGAGAGCTGGAAATGGAAAAGTGGGAAAAAGCCTTGAAGAGAGTTAATTCATCTTCATCCTGTGCCAGACTTAGCCTGTCCAGTTCAAGGTGGTCCACAGGGCCCACATGACGGTAGCCCAGATGAGCAGGTTCTTTGAGGAGGTGGAGGATAGATGTGGGCAGTGTGGGGGTAGCCCGGCTAACCATGTGCATATGTTCTGGGCATGTCCGAAGTTGAGAGGATTCTGGCAGGGATTTGCAGACGTTATGTCAGAAGTCCTGGAAGGGAGGGAAACCCCGAGTCCAGAACTGGCAATATTTGGGGTATCGGATGATCTGGGGACCAAAGGGGGGGGAGGGAGGTCATTGTCCTGATCTTCTCCTCCCTGGTGGCCCGGAGACGGATTTTGATGGGATGGAGGGACTCGGAGCCCCTGAAGGCGGGTGTGTGGGTCAGCGATATGGCAGGGTCTCTCAGCCTAGATAAAATCAAGTTCACCTTGAGAGCGTCAACTCAGGGGTTCGCTCAGAGATGGCAACCGTTCATTGACTTCAAAGAAAATTGAACATCAGCAGTAAGGGGGGTGGGGTGGGGTGAGACGGTGGGGGAGAGAAAATAGGAGACACGGCAGTGTTAGATAAGGACAGGGAACTCAGTATACGGGTGGTTAGGAAACAGGGCATGGGCAGTTGGGGACATTGTTTTCTTTTAGTTTTTTGTACGTGTCATTCCACGCTTTTGTTTAAGAAACATTAATGTGTTAAACTGTGAAAATTACAAATGCTTCAGTAAAATATTTTCTTTAAAAAAAAAGGAATCCTCATCACTCACTTTGATGTTCTCTTCCTTTCAGTTTAAGATTCAGGAGGATCATGGAGCCAGTTGAGTTGGCTATTCTTTTGATTGCGATCGACTAGCTGCTGCAACGTCGATGTGCCGCTGCACGCGGCCAGGAACAGCGCTGCACAGGAGGAGAAGGCTGGGCCCATTGATCTTCCAGGAGCAGCGTCACAGATGATGGAGCCTGGGAGGAGACACTAACAGGTAAGAGTATTCCGCTGTCAAACCTCCTTCCTCTAGATGTCAGAGGTCCTGTGCTGGAGAAGACTGCGTCTATCCTGGGGACAGTGGATCAACTATACTAGGAGATGCAAGAGTCGGCCTCGCATGGACTGGGAGGTCACCATAGCCTGTGGCCCTAAAAGTTACTGCCACTCCAAACTTCTATATCATGCTTGCTTCAGGGCTGCACCTGTGGGGCATTTCCCAGTCAGCAGCGCACAAGTGCATAAAGGAGGTCACAGATGCGCTATTCTTGAATGCCCAAATGTACATCAACTTACACTGGGACCATGGGAGCCAGGATGCCAGGACCATGGGCTCTGCTCAGCTAGCATAGCAGACATGCCACATATGCAGGGTGTCATCGACTGCACCCACGTGGCTCATTTAAATATGCATTGTGACATAATATCAAGTATATAAAGGGTTAAAGTAATATCATAATTGACCACTAGTTGGAGCTGGGAACAGACCTATGAAAAGGACTGGCTTCTGGGAGAGAGTAGGAAAGAGTGTAAGAGAGAGCAGAATACAGTTCAAGACAGAGTGCATGAGACAAGTGTCATATGAGAGTACCTTTAAGAAAGGGGTGTTTATCAAATAGCTGCAGTGACGTCAGAGTGTGGGTAGAGCTGGGCTGTCTGTCATTCACTTTTGTTTTTGAGCTGGCAGCTACAGTGTGTGTTTGGTTTCATTTTCAGAGTTGGAGCTGCATCTAGCCAAACAGTGTTTAATTTTGATTTCTCTCTGTATGAAAAGAATGTCTTCAGAGCACTTGATAATTTAAAAGTGATAACTGCTCTCAGTAGAGAATTTAAACCTTATGGCAGGGATTCTCTGGTATCTGGCGGCGGGCCGTACCGGCGCCAAAGAGTGGCGTGAACCACTCCGACATCGGGCCACCCGGAGGGTGCGGAATCGTCCACACATTTGGGGGCTAGGCCAGCGCTGGAGTGGTTGGCGTCAACCGGCGCCGAAGGGCCTCCACCGGCCGGCGCTAGTTGGCGCATTAGCATGTTCCCAGAACCGCTGCCGTGATGACTGCGCATGCGCAGGGGGTTTCTTCTCCATGCCGGCCATGGCGGAGCTTTACAGTGGCCAGCACAGAGGGAAAGAGTGCCCCATGGTACAGGCCCACCCACAGATCGGTGGGCCCCGATCGCGGGGCCAGATCCCCTGCAACCCCCCCCCCCTCCCCCCCGGAGGACTCTGCAGGCCACCCGCAGAGCCAGGTCCTGCCGGTAAGAACCTTGTGCATTTTACGCCGGCGGGACTGTCTGAAAATGGGTGGCCACTCAGCCCGGCGGGGGATCGGAGAATCCCGCCCGATGTCTTTGTTAAGAGGGCATTTGTCTAATGTATATTGCTAGGAAAGATTAAGGGCGGGATTCTCCGACCCCCCCACCGGGCTGGAGAATCGCCGGGGGGCGGCGTGAATCCCGCCCCACCGCCCCGACTCCGGCTGCCGAATTCTCCGGCACTGGGTTTTTGGCGGGAGAGGTGCGGGAATCGCGTCGTTGGCTCCGCAATGGGCCGAGCAGCCGACCGTTTTTGGCCTGTCCTGCTGGCGTAAATTACACAAGGTTCTTATCGGTGGGACCTGGCTCTGCGGGTGGCCTGCGGTGTCCTCGGTGGGGCACGGGGGGATCTGACCCGGGGGGGGGGGGGGCGCATGGTGGCCTGGCCCGCGATCGGGATCCACCGATCTGCAAGCGGTCCTGTGCCGTGGGGGCACTATTGCCCTCTCCGCCGGCCTGTGTAAAGCTGTGCGATGACCGGCGCGGAGAAGAACCCCCCTGAGCATGTGCTGGATCACGCTGGATCCTCCTGGCACGCCTGCGCATCCGTCAACTCGCGCCGGCTGGCGGAGGCCCTTGGGCGCCGATTGGCGCGGCGCCAACCTCGCCGGCGCCGGCTTAGCCACCGAAGGTGTGGAGGATTCCGCACTTTCCGGGCGGCCCAACGCCGGAGTGGTTCACGCCACTCCACTGCGCCGGTATGGCCCGCCCGCCGGATACCGGAGAATCTAGCCTAAGGGTTACTTATAGAGTACTGTATTCTTTGGGGAAGTATTTGAGTTGATAGTTGCGAAGACGTTTACTGAGTATTTATAAAATGTTAACTGGATTCATATAATAAACATTGTTTTGTTTTAAATGTACTTTAGAAGGCAGCACGTTGGCGCAGTAGGTTAGCCCTGCAGCTTCACAGCGCCGAGGTCCCAGGTTCGATCCCGGCTCTGGGTCACTGTCAGTGTAGAGTTTACACATTCTCCCCGTGTTTGCGTGGGTTTCGCCCCCACAACCCAAAGATGTGCAGGGTAGGTGGATTGGCCAAACTAAATTGCCCTTTAATTGGAAAAAATGAATTGGGTACTCTAAATTTAGAAAAAAAAGTACCTTAGATCTCTGTTGCATCACACCTGTAAAGTGGGCCCTTGTGCTCCCCATAACCAAAATCTATTAAAAGTTATGGGTCAGGTGCACTCCATGATACACTCGTGTAGATTGTAATTTAATAGATTATTACTTGCTATAGGAGTAAGTGGTTGAACTGTATATTAAGCTGTGTTATAAATGTTAGCTTTGTTACTGAACATAGCTTGTGTGGTCTTTGTGAACACTATGACATCCATCATGAGTATAAGAAACACAAAGAACACCACATGCGTGAACATCTTGATGGGGGTTTGCATGGGAGTCACCGGCTGCACTGGTGAAGCTCAAATGGGTGCCGATTGGTACTGGTCTCCACAACTGGACACCAGTCACGATGAATACTTGGGGGTCTTGGGAGGCCATTGGAGCCCCATGGGTTGTCAGGGGCAGGGCGGGGGCAGTACCCTGGCACTCTCGCTGTGCCAACTTCGCATTGCCAGGATGCCTTTGCTTCGTTGATGGCCCGGTGATAGCCCGGAGGTGAATTTCGATTGGGTGGAGGTCTCCCACTCCACCTCGTGCCTCTGACTGGCTGGTGCATTTGGAGAAGGTCAAGTTCACCAATAGGGGGTCGGTGGAGCGGCTTTACCAAAGGTGGCAGCTATTTATTTCCTTTTTTAAGGAGTTAGTCACCATCAGCTGTTAAGAGGGTATAGGTTAGGTTTTGTATTTAAGGCAATAATGTGTTGTGTGCGTTTTTGTTTCGGTTGTTTTGATCATTATGAAAAATTTCCCCAGGGCGAGCGAATCAGAGGCAAGCCATCATGAGCACGGTGTGAATAACATGGGAAAAATAAATTTTGTCAAAGTGGCTGAATATTTGGTGAGTTTTCTCGCCGGCAGGATTCTCATCGCTTTCTCCACCGGAAATAGCACTTTGAAACAATACAGTAAGATTCCAATCATTATTATTTCCTCGGCAATTCACCCATGTCTCTTTCATAGAGTTTGAATTCCCATCTCAAAAGCCTTTTCCTAATGTCTGTGATATTGCCTCTATTCATATCTCTGATATCTAATGTCAGAGAGACTTTACATTTGTCTCTCCAAGACTTATGCTGCTGGAGCCATTCACTGCCATTTCCCTGTGCCCTCTGTTACAAGTCAGTCTGTTCTTTGCAAAGGCTGGCTTCTGTGGGCAAACCCGTGCTTCAGCCGATGCAAAATTTGTGCTTTTGAGCAAAGTATCTGAGCTAGCATGCTGCATTGTCGGGAAAAAAATGAACCTTTTGACAATTGGGGTGCGATAACCCTCGCGAACATCATGAGGAATCACCGATTGATCTCCCTGTGGGGCTCGTTGAGCACGAGTTCTCATGGTAACAGGCTGAGGCCTATCCAGCTGGGACTCGTTATCAAGCCTTTTTTTTGAAGCAAATTTAGAGTACCCAATTCATTTTTTTTTCCAATTAAGGGGCAATTTAGCGTGGCCAATCCACCTACCCTGCACATCTTCTGGGTTGTGGCGGCGAAACCCACGCAAACACGGGGAGAAAGTGCAAACTCCACATGGACAGTGACCCAGAGCTGGGATTCAAACCTGGGACCTCAGCGCCGTGAGGCATAAGGGCTAACCCACTGTTCCACCGTGCTGCCCTGTTATCGAGCCTTAGAAATACCATCCCAGACCCGGACTGGGAGTTCCTGTTGGTCCCGGACTGGGACACTCGTGTTACATGCCATTGGTGTGGCTTTATTTTTGAGTTTAAATAAATTTGATTGAACCTTTATCTTTGCGTCTCCCGGATTACTACATGGGGTATGCACCAGCAATAAAATGGAATATATATTTGATTCACCTGAGTCAAAGGAAGCACACCAAACTATCATACTGAACTGTTTAAGTTGGAATGACGAATCAATATTGTATTTTGTAACATTTATAATTAAACAGAAGCAAGGATAAGTTCGTGATTTGCGACATCAAAGGCCGGTTACTGTTTACTGCTGTCTAAAATTATATTTTTTTTAAATATAAATTTAGTGTACCCAATTAATTTTTTTTCCAATTAAGGGGCAATTTATCGTGTTCAATCCACCTATCCTGCACATCTTTGGGTTGTGGGGGCGAAACCCACGCAAACACGGGGAGAATGTGCAAACTCCACACGAACAGTGACCCAGAGCCGGGATCGAACCTGGGACCTCGGCGCCGTGAGGCAGCAGGGCTAACCCACTGCGTAAAATTACATTCTTTAAATTTCCCCAATTTATAGCAATTTTCTGCCTTCAGTATAACACTTTGTGACTCGTAGTCCATTATTTCCTTGAACCGAATACCAGATGTTGGCTTTTAAGCATCACCACATTCCATCTTGCGGCTACGGGTGGAGCTAATGGCTGAAAGCACACACATCAATATTTATCTGCTTTCAAAGGCTGACTCCGATACCCATCCCAAGCAATTTCCAACACCTCCATGCAGACAAAACAGTGACAAGTCCAGCTAACAAGACACTTAGCTCTTTTCATCTGCTTAACAGCCTGACCTGATTCCCCCCCAAGCAGGCTCACTTCCACTTTCTGAGGAAATAAGAAGTCCTGTGAGGGCGACAGTCAATATGTAATCAATATACAAGCAGTGAAGGACAGCCTCTTGACTATCAAGGTCCGTTCCAGATAGCTTGACCCTGTTCCCAGTGAGTGTTCTGATGTGGACGAGCTAGTTTCCACTTTTAACCCTAACTAGTGCAAAACTGCATGCCCTGTAGGAGCAACCACACGGTCAAGAAACTTAATACCAGAGGGGGGAGATAACAGTGTCTGTGGTGAGTTGATGATTTCTGTCTTCCCCATACATAGCTGCAGGAAGTTCCAACTCATTCAAGACGTGATGTTGGATTAGTACCTGACATCACAGAGGCAATAAAGAAAGTCAGGAGAGCTGGCACAGAGGGTACAGATAGATGTAGAACATACATGTTAAAACTGAAGCCATTACTTTAGATGATGGGCAGTACTCAGCGACTTTGTTACGCCTGGCATGGATCCGGGCGCAATGGTGATTCGGGAGCAACGGATGCATCATGTACAAGCTCCAAACCGGGATCCACGCCGGGCCAATCGCGAGTCAGCAGACTATCTCCATCCAGCGCGATCTGAATCTTGCACTCGCTCGGCGAGATCCAGATCTGAATATTCAAATGAGAATAATTTCTCATTTAAATACCCAGATACTGGATTATACCAGCGCCCAGGATTCACTGGCTTTGTCTGGGAGACGTTGCCAGGGCACTATTTAGTATTGGTCCACACAGTCGTAATGACACCAGGGGGGGCTCCCAGGCCATTTGAGACCCCCCGAGTGGTTGGGGACAGGGCAGGGTGGCACTCCCCATGGCACCTGGGAACCTTGGCACTGCCAGGGGCTGGGCTAAGGCAGGCCTTGTCAGGTAGATGGGGAGTGAGAGGGGGTTCTGGTGAGTCAAAAACATTGGTGGGGGGGGGGGGGGGGGGGGGGGGAGCAGAAAGGGCTGGGGGAAAGATTGGAGCTGCCGGACAAAATGGAGCCCCGATCTGCAAAACTTCAAACTGATCTCACTGCAACTCTGACTTTCACACGAGGATTTCCAAACTCCAGTCTTGAAGAACACACTTTGGAATCTTCTCCCACACAAGGCTTTCTTTCGGATGTCTTCACCAGGGTCTGCATAAAGGATTTCAACCTCTGCTTTAGGTATTCCTCTGTCATAGAATCATCATAGAATTTACAGTGCAGAAGAAGGCCATTCGGCCCATCGAGTCTGCACCAGCACTTACAAAGAGCACCCTACTCAAGCCCACATACCTACCCTATCCTCGTAACCCAGTAACCCCCACTTAACCTTTTTTTTGGACACTAAGGGCAATTTAGCATGGCTAATCCACCTAACCCGCACATCTTTGTCCTGGAAGACTAAAGTGCAATCAAGCGTCTATGCAGTCTCTCAGGTACCCAACCACGCCAACTGAACACCTCTGCTTCACAGGCTGTATTAGGATGCCACCAACCTGAGGGTCACCAAAGATGTCTGGATCACCACAGCTTCTCGCTGGCCAACTTTAAATCTGCTTTTGCAACTGCCTTTTTAATTCAGGGCCCTTTCGCCTCTCTTTGCTTCAACTCCATCAAACAGGACCTTGTCCAGATTTCTATTCTCTGTTCCTTTGACTCAACAGCCTTACTGGGTTATTCCTTGGAATCCGGAGGGGGTTGCAGGAAATGCAAACTCTCTGTCTCGCCTGACCGCCCTCACTCAGGCTGGGCGAGACAGGAGCAGCAGTGCGGTGTAAATGATGTTAAGTGGAGGGGGACCCGGCCCTTTTTTATGGCACCAGGTGTTTAAGGGGCCGATTGAAAGGGAGATGGTAAGGGGCTAGGTGTTCAGACATTGGACCGTGGGGGAGGTGGAGTCCGACTGGGGACAGAGGGGTGTTGTAGTCAGACCGGGAGGGGGTGGGGGTCGGACCGGGGTTGGGGAGTGGAGGGTGCATGGTTTGGAGGGGTGGGATGGCGGATATTCTGGGGATCGAGTGTGTGGGGGCTGTCCCGGGTGAAGCTCTGCCTTGGTCCTTAAAATAGTAACTCTGAAGTTACTCTTTCAGAACAACTGTGAGGATAAAACTGACAGAACAATCCAAAGTTAACGATTTCAATTGCTTTGTTGCCTGGTTCCCAGTGCAATTGTACAGGGAAAGTTACCCCTTCTGGACAATCACCGGGTAAAACCTTACATGGGAACTTACAAGAGGGTTCCCCAGTGCATCAATGGGGTACCCTCCCAAATGCAATGCTGGGGAGTCAGGAAGCTATGGCCCATACTTTTGTCCCCACTCCCTGGTTTCTAGGAATTTTCCTTTAGTTTCTAGGGCTTGCTTTCTGTCACTCTGTAATGTCTTGCCGGTTCTGGCAGGGCCTGTTCAATACTCCTTGCCTCTGGGTTACATTGTTAAAAACTAAAAACTCAAGACCTTCTACTTTTCAGTGAGGGCCTCGAGTTGCTAAGCAACAGCTTAGTGTTTAGACCTTATAATTGCTTCTATGTCATAAAACTGTCATTAAAATGCAAGTCAAATTTAAAGTGAAACTAAACCTACAGACTTGCAGGCACCTATGTTTAACATGAAGCAAAACTGAAGTGTTAACCCTTTCTTAGCGCACAAGTACAAATTAAGCTTATACTTAGACCTTATTTCCAGTACCCTAAAATATAAATATAAATAACCTAAACTATCTCTATTTCTGAACAATGAATACAAGAAGAAGGCTGCACCTAGGTACCGCCATGACTCCCTTGAGGCTTTAATAAGAGGAGTGCCTGAACACTGAGAAGTGCTGTACCCAAGAAATAGCTTCAGGAATCACACCAGCTTCATCTCTCTGGACAGGTAGAGCAGGTCAGTCAGTCTGCGAACCACCCCCGCAATGCAATCCAGGGCAGGAAGAGGATGAATTAACTCATCCACTTCACCAAGGAAAATTAATCTTCAGCTCTCTCCAATATCAAGCTCTTACCATGACATCTTGCACACAAAGGGCTACATTCTTCAGGGATCTCACGCAATATTAGCGGGAAACACATATCAGCACTGATAGTCTCACGGATACTTTCACATCAACACCATCTCATCTATCATGCTGCACCAATTCCCCTTCTGGGGAGGACTCACCACGCACAGGGGTAATGCAAGCATCCCGACCTCTGCTCAATCCCTTCTCGTCAAATTCCATACCTTCATCATCATGTAGTCCAAGCTTGCCCACCAGTAGGGAGACAGCCCAGATGGGAGGAGGGCAGCCGGCATCATGGAACTCACCAGATTAGAGGAGGATGCTGCCAAGCTCACTAGGTGGAGGAGGTGACATCGGCCTCTCCCAGCAACCTAGTACGGGTGAGGCCTCCATGAGTTGATCACACCCTGTCAATCACTGTGTGACATGCAATCTTGTATTCTGCCTGCTCGTGAACTAAATGTGCCTTCTGTCTCTTACAGGCACCACCAAATCCAGGCACCCCAGCAGGGCCAACATAAGGCCCAGCACCCTGTCCTCAGCGCACCTCTGAGGAAGATAATGAGGATCAAATATCCCTCATTGCGTTCAGCTGGACCCTCCAAAAGTGCAGACAGTCACCTTGGTGGGTCATAGCTCCAGATTAGGCTTAAGGTCGCCTTCTGGAGAATACATCACTGGCACCCCACAGCAGTCAGAGGCAGTGCCAGCCCAGGTTCCTGGCACTCAAGGGCTGCTGGAGAACAGGCACCCACTGAGTCTGAGTCAGATGATGAGCCACTCTGTGCGCCGCCGAGACAATGCTGGAGATGTAATGACAGGCGGAACATTGAGAGGAAATGCAAGAGTCGCTCAGAAAACTAGAGCAAAGGATGGAGGCGTTTATTTGTTTTCTGCCTGATGCTGTGACTCCAACATGCCGGCGACATCCCTACAAGGGAAGGGTGGCGACCACGAGCAGGTTCTGCTGGATATGTGCTCTGACCTGAACTCCATCTCAGGAGGCATTAGTGGGAGAGGGGCAGGCCAACTTGACTTCACTCCAGGTGTCCCTTCTCCTCAAGGAGTCTGGTAGGGTCCCTCGGGCACACACAGTGAGGAGGTGTGTCAGCCGGACACACCAGAGTCCTCCTCCACACAGGACACTCCAAAGGTGTCCAGCTTTTCCGAATTCCATATACCTGTGACCTCCATCAACTTCAGCTGGTCAGGCTCAGGGTGCATCTGCAGGAGGCCCGCACTCGATCTAGGGCCCTCTCGGCCTCAGCCCACCAGAGGACGTCAGTCAACGCCGTCACTGACAACCGGGTGTAGAAGTCAACAGGCTGCCTCCACCTCTGCTGTGGATGGCGGGGCTGCACCCAGGCATAGTGGTACGGTTAGGAAAATTAAGAGATATTAACATCACTTCTGGGTTATGGATGTTTAATAACTTTACATATTGTGTACTTTTATAAGTATAGTGGATTTCAATGAGAATAGTTTGTTTCTTTGAATGCGTTGTGCATATTCATCCAAGTGCCCTCTTATGGTGAGGGTGAGCCATCCTCTCACTCAGTCATCACCTCCCTTTGTGAGCCTCACATTCCTGTGATGTTAACTTCACTGAAAATAGTTAATGAAATCTTCTATGATGTCAGGGAGACGTGTCAAAATCTTTATTGGAAGTGTATGCCAAATGTGTTTGTAACCTCTACTGTTTGGGAGACAACACTTTGTGAGAGCTTTTCAGCAGCCTGGCGGGATAGCTGCCATTGTGTCCATTCAGTGGTACAGTGGTACCAAGGCACAAGACTTGGAGCCATGATGATATCTCCAACCATTTACTCATCATAGTGCCCACCGTAGTTTCTCATTAAGGTGATGACCACTGCATTAAATCCTTTGGCACAGCATTTCCGCTGTTGTGTCGACTTTCACTTCCCAGTGCATGTGCAAACAGGGTTCACCAGTGACCTTTCCAGCGATCATGGCCTGATGAACTATGAGAGTTGAAGGTGCAAATCGAATGCAGAACTTGCTGTCGATGGCCTACCCTTCGATCGCTCAGCTGGTAGAGCGGAGGACTATAGATGATTAAAGCTGACATCCTTAGGTCGCTGGTTCAATTCTGGCTCAAAGGAAGCCACGGTTGCTTCACAGCGCCAGGGTTCCTAGGTTCAATTCCCTGCTTGGGCCACTGGCTGTGAGGAGTTTGCATGATAAAAAAAGGTAAAGGTAAAAACTGCTTATTGTCACAAGTAGGTTTCAAATGAAGTTACTGTGAAAAGCCCCTAGTCGCCACATTCCGGCGCCTGTTCGGGGAGGCTGGTACGGGAATTGAACCATGCTGCTGGCCCGCCTTGGTCTGCTTTCAAAGCCAGCGATTCTCCCCATGTCTGCGTGGGTTTCCTCTGGGTGCTCCGGTTTCCTCCCACAGTCCAAAGACGTGCAGGTTAGGTGGATTGGCCATACTAAATTACCCCTTAGTATCCAAAAATGTTAGGTGGGGTTACTGGGTTACAGGGATAGGGTGGAGGTGTGGGGCTTAAGTGGGTGCTCTATCCAGGGGCTAGTGCAGACTCGATGGGCTGAATGGCCTCCTTCTGCACTGTAAATTCTATGTCCTATGTCCCCGATCAGGCGCCGGAATGTGGCGATTTTCACAGTAACGTCATTGCAGTGTTAATGTAAGCCTACTTGTGACAATAACGATTAATTTTATTGTATGACTGGTTGAAAATGCCGTTCAGTGCAATGGCATGGCACCAAGGAACAGGAGGAGTGTGCACCTTACTCCTGGAATCTCGCCGGCAGGAACAGCTGGAAAATTCTGACCAATATTCTAATCATTTCCTTTCCTTCTATTTTGTATTTTAAAATATAATTTTTTATTCTCTTCTATCAGATAGATTCTTATATGTTGCTTCAGGTATTCCATATTAATATAAAAATAATTGCAATATACAATGTGCAAGCAAAAATAAATTGAGCCTAGCAATGCAGTAAATATAGTGAGCACAAGTCTTAGATGGAAAATGTATCTAGAATCCCTGCATTGCATACCTAAATGCTTACACCTTTACTGGAAGAAACACATTCTTTCGAAGATATGTGTTTCTCATAAACAGTCAAAGCTTTTGTTTTTTTTGAAATATTTGTCAAAGTGACTGATATCTGTGGCAGGAATAAAGCTCACAGTCCTGAGTAAAACAAGTGTTTGTTATTCTCCTTGGGATATTCTACTCACTGATCTGTTTAATATTCAAATGTCACAGCTCCCTGCATTGTGATACCTGAGTCATTAATCTCACTATACAGTCGAGTGTGTTGTTCCCTATATCTGCATTTCAAGTGCATGATATAAGTGCTTCACTTACTTCAAAATTGTCTCTCTGTGTGCTGGCAAAATATCCAACTGTCCAGACAAGTCACGTTCTGATGGAAATAATCGTCTGATGGCAGAAAATAAGCTCAGGACATTATTATAAAAATGTATTTAGGCATCCTGTTAAGTTCATGCTCATCTGTATCATACTGACACTTCTTCCAGTGTCGTTCGAAAGTCATTTGAAAAAATAATTGCCAGCATGTTCCTTGCATAATCCCAACCTTTTCCTTTGAGCCTCCCTCCTCCCCTGCTTAACGATGCTACACAAAACGAAATGCATTGATGTGTGGATGGTCATAAGGCAACCAACTATCAGCCAATTCTTTGCCCTGACACAGGAGTGCATAGGATGGCAGGGTTCCCATTTTTGTGGCTAACCCCTTCCTGTTCAGGCGATGGCGGGGCGGGGAAAGCGGTGTTGAGCCTTCTGACGGTAATGGCGGCTTATCCCGCCGTATAGTGTGGCACGTAGTGCCAAAAAGATTAATCCACGGGTTTCACGCCATATCACTGGCATGGCGGCCTCTAATTTGCCTGCACCACCCCCACCACAGCGCTGCAATCATTGGAGTGCCACATTTAAAGGCCACCTCAGCATAGACCAGCCACACTTTGTAGATTGCAGAGAAGCGATGACTGGCAGGAAATCCACCCCTTGCGTTTTCAGATGCTACCCTGGCGCGACTGCCCGATGCAGGAGAAGCCCGAGATGATGTGCTGTGCCCACGCACCGAAAGGAAATTAGCCAGCAAGGTCAATAACCCAGCACTGGAGGTGGCGGCATGGGTGGTCAGCGCTAATGCCCTACAGCTATCCAGTGCAGGCAGAGATAATCTCTTCCGTTCTTCTCATCATTCTCTTTTTTTTTAAATAATTTTTATTGAAAGAGTTTTTCCATACAAACATTTACCCCTACTAATTTTTAAATTATTTACAACACAATCCCTCTAGGCAAATGTCCCTCCCTCGCCCGCCCTCTCGCGCGCACCAGTCCTCCCCCCCCCCCCCCCCCCCCAGGCAACCTTAACAAACAAGGCAGCCTACAGTTTCAGACATGAGCAGCGAGCAGACTTGCCCGCGTTACAGTCGTGCATGTCCCCCCACGACCCTTGCTGCCCCCCCCTCCCCTCCTCCCCCCCCCCCTCCCTCTCCCCCCCCCCCCCCCCCCCCCCGGGTTGCTGCTGCCACAACCCCGAACGTCTATCTCTGATCTAAAAAGTCAAGGAAAGGTTGCCACCGCCTGGAGAATCCCTGTACCGACCCTCTCAGGGCAAATTTGATCCTTTCTAGCTGAATATAGCTAGCCATATCGTTAATCCAAGTTTCAACGCTTGGAGGCCTCGCGTCCTTCCATTGAATTAATATCCTTCGTCGAGCCACTAGGGACGCAAAGGCCAGTATTCCGGCCTCCCTAGCCTCCTGTACCCCCGGTTCTACCCCGACCCCAAAGATCGCAAGCCCCCATCCTGGTTTGACCCTGGACCCCACCACCTTCGACACCGTCCTTGCCACCCCCTTCCAGAACCCTTCCAGCACCGGACATGCCCAGAACATATGCACATGGTTCGCTGGGCTTCCCAGACATCTGACACACCTGTCCTCACCCCCAAAGAACCGGCTCATCCTTGTCCCCGTCATGTGAGCTCTATGCAGCACCTTAAATTGAATGAGGCTCAGCCTCGCACACGAGGAGGAAGAATTGACCTTCTCCAGTGCATCCGCCCACGTCCCGTCTTCTATCTGCTCTCCCAGCTCCCCTTCCCACTTGGCTTTCAGCTCCTCCCCTGATGCTTCTCATCATTCTCAACTCACACACCCATCACAGGGATCTCACTCACTGCCAGCTTAAGGGACGCCACCACTCATTCTCCCACACACACCTTCATCTCCCCTGTGGGTCATGTCCTCATCAGGTCGCTGCTTCCGCTCACCATCCACAAATTCCAGGCACCCTTACTCCCCTGACACACATCCTGCTTATGCTCTCTCCATCTGTATTTGTGCTGGGAAAGCGGGCTCACAAGAGGGAGCAATCCCGGTTTGGCAGAGGAATGCCAGAGCTGAAGGTCCTCACGGACCTTGAGGACAGAGCCATCTGGATGGCCAGGGAGGACGTCGCCCACTCCTGTGTTGATGGTGATGTCGAAGGCGATAAACGAAGTGAGGAGAAGCCATCAGACAACAAGGCTGTGAGTCACGTCTCCTGCTTCTAAAGGCCTCTCTCATGCACTAATGACTTCTTCTTTCTATTGCAGGTACATCTGGGAAGCAGCCCAGGGTGTCCACCAGCTAGGTCCTTGACTCCAGCTCCTAGAGCAGTGTAGAACAGGGATTCACAGTTGGCAATATCGAAGACCCATCACAGCACTCACTACACCCTCCACCAGAGCAAAGACACACACCTTGGTGGGACCTAGTTCTAGAATAGTCTCCGGCTCATAACCTGGTGAGCGCATCATTCTGCCAGCAGGGAGAGGATGTCCCAGAGTGCCAACATTCAGAGGATTGCTGGAGGCCAGCAATCTGCCGAGACCCAGTCAGATGATGGGCCTCTGGACTCGGTCATGCCTCAGCTGCTGGAACTCCAAAAGCAATCTTAGGAGAATCAGGAAGGGATGTTTAGAACACTCCTCAGATTGAAAGGCTGCATGGAGGAGTCAATCCTTATGTCTGAGGTGATTGTGCTGACACTCCAACACAATGAGGTCAACACAATAAGGGTGGCATCCGCCGTGGAGAACTTGGTCCAGGACTGTTGTCCTGCGCTGCTGCAGGACATGCATTCCATGGTCAGGCACTTTCTGGGATCTATAAGTGTCAATGCCAAAGGACGGCGGGGCACCTCCAGCTCACTCCAGCTGCCCCTTTATCTCAAGGAGGAAGCCAGGAGTCCTGTGGGTCCCCACAGGGAGGAGGATCAGTTGGTGCACAACCCGGGGCCTTCCAAGCATGTGACTCCGGGAGTGTCCCACCCATCAGAATCCCATTGCCCTGTCACCACTTCTGCTCCACAGGATGGGGAGGGTGGCACTGCCACACAGCAGGACCCCAAAAGCAGGCATTTGCAGGTAAAGAGGTGTGAATTGTCTCAAGCCAGGACAGTTGGTAGGATTTTGCAAGCCTAGGCCAGGTGTTGGGGGGGTGAATGTAATGAAACATGAATCCAAGGTCCTGGTTGAGGCCTTGGACCTCGGATTCAACTGATCTTGGATACCAACTGGCTTGAGACAATTCACACCTCTTTAACCTGGGATTACTCCCCTCTCTGTATCTGTAAAGACTTAATTACCTGCAAATGCTCGCATTCAAAGCATTGTCTTGCATATTTGACTTTGTCTATATATATGTTTCTGGAATCTACCTCTTCATTCAACTGAGGAAGGAGCAGTGCTCTGAAAGCTAGTGATTTGAAACAAACCTGTTGGACTTTAACCTGGTGTTGTAAGACTTCTTACTGTGCTCACCCCAGTCCAACGCCGGCATCTCCACATCATGCCCACTGCAAGTTGTCATCATCCTCCTGCAATATGTGGACTATGCACAATTGCTGCATCCTCATGACAGGAGTCTTATCAGAGGGTGTGCGCTGCTATCAGAGCAATGCTCACAGAAGCCACGTGAAGATAATGGGATGTCCTCTTTGGATGACGTTATCACTTTCCATGAGTCTAGCGGCAATGAGCACATCCCAAGCTTTCTGCCTTGTCTCATGGCAACACCCTCCCCCTTGAGGACCTCCTTAGCCTCATCCCCTTCAACATCCTCCTCATGGAGGAAAAGGGCTGCTCCTCCATCTCCTTCTCAGACAGTTCCTCCCCTGTTGCAGTGCAAGGTAGTGCAAGGAATGACAATGATAACAATGCAAGACGCCCTCTGTGGATTGTATTGCAGGGCTCCACCAGACCTGTCCAGGCACCGGAGTCTCATCTTCAGCATCCCTATGGTCTGCTCCACCAAAGTGTGTGTTGCTGCTTGAGCCTCATTATATCTTGTCTCAGCTGCACGCTATGGCCTCCGCCCAGGCCTCAGCATTCAACCCTTGTCCCCGGGGAGCCAACCCTGAGGGCTCCAAATATGTCAGGGATGAAAGAGTGGCTCAGAATGTAGGAGTCATGCAACTCCCTGAGAATCGAGCATACACCTGGAGGATGCACTGGGTGTGGTCACAGACAAGCTGAACAATCAGGATACCCTTGCAGTTCACTGTCAGCCGTCCTGGAGATCTGACTGCCGCTTGAGTGCAATCGATGGCACCATGCACATGTGGAAAACTGAGTGGCTTGCGAGGCCATTTCAGAGGGAATTAAGAGTCAACCACGTTGCTGTTGGTTTGAAGTCACGTGTAGGCCGACTGGCAGATTTCCTCCCCTGAAGGTCATTAGTGAACCAGATGGGTTTTTAAAAGAAGCAGCAGCAGTTTCGCTGTCACCATCACTGACGAATAGTTTTCAATTCCAGATTTTTTTTTAATGAATTGGATTTAAATTCCACCGTTAGTCCGGCTACACTGCCCCACCATCTCCACAGAGATCTAGAAATCAGGCCAGAATTGTCAGAGTAAAATCCACCTTGGGCAGCGAAGTAAAACAGGCATCGACCAATCGTCCGCCCACAAACATTTTCACTCTGGAACACTGGGTTATATTCACTAAGAATGCTTTCCTACCTTCCCAATGGAGTTTACAGCTGCTCAGCGAATATTCTGCAGTGAAATGGGGCAGTGGTGTTAGCAACTCACCTCTCTTGCTAACATAAAAACCTTGCACTTCCTTTGTCATCATGCCAGGACATCACCATTCAAACCTTTCCACATTCAGTTGAAGATCACTTGTAGATTAATGCCAAGGCATCATTTACTGGAACTTGGAATGACCTGGTACAGCATAACTTGGTTAGGAGCTCTGTAGTTTTTAAAGCCTTCCATCACTAAAAAATGACAGACACGAATAGAAATCTTTAGCCATAAACCCCCCCTCCCCCCCATTCTTTTGGCTACTAATTTGGAAACAAGTTTAAAATCAAGATACAACTTTGCAAACACCAATTGGGGCAGCACAGTAGCACAGTGGCTTGCACAATTGCTTCACAGCTCCAGAGTCCCATGTTCAATTCCCATCTTAGGTCACTATCTGTGCGGAGTCAGCACATTCTCCCCGTGTCTGGCTGGGTTTCCTCCGGGTGCTCCGGTTTCCTCCCACAGTCCAAAGATGTGCAGGTTAGGTGGATTGGCCATGATAAATTGCCCTTAGTGTCCAAAAAGGTTAAGTGACGCTCCTGGGTTACAGGGATAGGATGGAGGTGTGGGTGCTCTTTCTATGTCTATGTTTCACCAATCTATGAAATAATAAGGATAATTTTCACCTTCACCATCTGTGTGGTGAATGTATTCACCATAATATAAGTTGTCTGTATAGTACTGTGGCCTATGGCCAGGGAATAGTAATGTATTGTACTGGAACCCTCTGGCTCAACCCCCCCCATGACGGTATATGAGACCGGCCGCCTGGGGGCGGCGCTCAGTTGTTACAGCAGTCACAGGCAGGCAAGTTCTTGGATGATAAAGCCTATGTTCACTCGCTCTCATCGTCTTGTAGTGAATTGATGGTACATCAATTTATTATCCAACGACATCATTATGGAAGCCACTGTGAAGCCTGATAAACTGGAACTTGATGCACGAGCAGCAGAAGCTAAGGAAATCTTCTCCCACTGGCTCTGCTGTTTTGAGGCCTACCTCGACTCCTTTGAAACGCCTCCCTCCGACGCCATCAAGGTGCGCCTCCTCCACGCCTGGGTGAGCCACCGAATCTCGGGTACGATTGAGGACGCAGCCACGTATGAAGTGGCGGTCGCGATTCTAAAGAGACAGTTCATGAAGCCCGTGAATGAAGTGTTCACGCGGCACCTCCTCACTGCCTGCCGACAACGTGCCGGGGAATCGCTGGATGAGTATCTAGAGAACCTGACTCTACTTGCCCGGAACTGCAACTACAGGGATGTGAAGGCCGATGAGCACATGAACCTCATGATCCGGGACACCTATGTGGCTGGGGTCCAGTCTAACTACATTCAGCAGCGACTGCTGGAAAACGGGGCCACTGATCTACAGGACACGGTAAATCTAGTCACCTCGTTGGAGGTGGCCTACCAGAGCCTCAGCGCATTCCTGGCAGACCCAGCGAACCCCTCGTGGGCACCACAGACACGGCCTTCACCAGACCCGACTGATGTGGTGGGTGCTCTGGATCCGTGGAACACATACAGGCTACCAACACTTAAAATAGTACAACACTATTTTATTAAGCTAGAAACTGTTGAACATACTTTCACTGTGGGTTAACACAATGTTAGATTAAACTAAAGACCTATGCCTGTCCTAACCAGTCTATGCACTCAGCACATGGTGAAGATCTGTGCTGTAAGCTGTAAGCTCTGTCCTTCTGAGAAGCTGTATCCCGAATGAGCGGGAAACCTGATGCCCTCTGTCTTTATAGTGAGTGTGCTCTAACTGGTGATTGACTGCAGTGTTGTGCATGTTGATTGGTCCGACTGTGTGTCCATCAGTGTGTGTGTGTCTGCACCATGATATACTGGTGTATATCATGACATCCTCCCTTTTATTAAAAAATGTATGTTTGTGGCTATAAATAATGTGTGGTGCTAATGTTCCTAACTACATGTGGGGTGTGAAGACATATTTACAGGACTATGTACATAAGAACTAAGCTATTTACAAGGGAAGGTGCCTGGTGCAGAGAAGCAGTATGCAACAAGAGTAACAAGATCAACATTATATACAAATCAGGAAAACAATCAAACAAAGCAACAAACCAATTCAGAGAGTAAAAAGGTGGGCGACGAATTCTGGTTGACCGTAAGGGTGGCACACCACTCATCGTCCGGATTGATGCTGTGTACCGGTAGAGGCTGGATTCTTTGCTTCGGGGACACCTTGTTTTTTGTAATGATACCGACTCGAAAAGGCGCCTTCGGGTCCTCGGTGTCACTATCGGGTAGCAGGTCCGAATCGGGCTCGGTGACCGTGGGTTGAATGGCCCGGACATCCCTGCGAGACTGGCTGGAGCGACAAGAGTTGGCAGGTTGAGCTGATCTGCATAAAGCAGCATAGTGGCCAAGTTTGCCACATTGCAGGCATCGTATGGATTTGGCAGGACATTGTCGCTTTAAATGGGCGGAGCCACAGTTGCTGCACTTTGTAGCGTCAGTACACTCGCTGCACCACCGCGCATGCGCGATGCGGTCGTACATGGTGCGCGCCTGCGCTGTACGTTCGTCCCCTCGTTCGGTGCACACAAGCATGGGAGTCCGTGAAAAGCGCGCAAAATGGCCGCCCTTATCCAGGCTGAGGCCCTGGAGTTGCTTGATTGCTTGGACCCGTTCTGCCTCGTGGGGACCTTGCCGTGCCGTTTCAGCCGCTTGGATGTGGAAATACCGACTAATGGCGAGTTCATGCAGCACGCAGGTCTCGATGGCAATCACTAGGATGAGCTGCTTTACCTTGAGGAGCTGCTGGCGTAGAGGGTCCGACTGAACACCGAAAACGATTTGGTCGCGTATCATGGAGTTGGAGGTGGACCCGTAATTACAGGACTGCGCAAGGATGCAGAGGTGGGTGAGCAAGGACTGGAAAGGTTCGTCCTTACCCTGCAAACGCTGTTGGAAGACATAGCGCTCAAAACTTTCATGCACCACGATGGCGCAGTGACTGTCGAACTTGAGGAGGACCGTCTTGAATTTTGATTTGTCTTCGCCATCAGCAAAGGTGAGAGAGTTGAAGATGTGGATGGCGTGGTCTCCGGCCGTGGAGATGAAGAGAGCGATCTTCCTGGCGTCTGAAGCAGCTTCCAGGTCTGTGGCTTCAAGGTAGAGCTGGAAGCTTTGTTTGAAGATCTTCCAGTTGGCCCCTAGGTTGCTGGTCATGCGGAGTGGCGGCGGTGGGCAGACGCTGTCCATGTTGCAGGATGGCTGTATGCTGGTGGAAGGCAGATCACTTGCAGGTAGGTCTAAGAAGTTCTAACATCCCTCAACTACTGGTACCCTGATGTGTTGGGTGCTCTGGATCCGTGGAACACATACAGGCTACCAACACTTAAAATAGTACATCACTATTTTATTAAGCTAGAAACTGTTGAACATACTTTTACTGTGGGTTAACACAATGTTAGATTAAACTAAAGACCTGTGCCTATCCTAACCAGTCTATGCACTCAGCACATGGTGAAGATCTGTGCTGTGAGCTGTAAGCTCTGTCCTTCTGAGAGGCTGCATCCCGAATGAGCGGGGAAATTGATGCCCTCTGTCTTTATAGTGAGTGTGCTCTAACTGGTGATTGGCTGCGGTGTTGTGCGTGTTGATTGGTCCTACTGTCTGTCCATCAGTGTGTGTGTGTGTCTGCACCATGATATACTGGTGTATATTATGACACTGACTACGTCTCAGGCCGGTGCCACGCGGCTACCCGTGCAGCCCGGGATACCGTCTTGCTACTTCTGCGGTCAGGGCCAACACCCCCGGCAGCGTTGCCCAGCCCGCGCCGCGACTTGCAGCGACTGCGGCAAAAAGGGACATTTTGTCAGAGTCTTTCTGGCCCGATCCAAAGCCGCCAAGTCGAAAGCTTACCAGGCCCGATCCACGGACTCACAGGCCCACAGACCCCACAATGTGGCTGCATGCCTGCCGGTACTGCCCCCTTCAGACGCGTCACCCGCCTCGTGCAGCTCGTGGGGGCCGCCATCTTCAACTCAGCCTGACACGTGCGACCCGTGGGGGCCACTATCTTGCGACCCCGATACCACCGACCACGCAGACTACCCGCAGCTCAGCGCAGTCACCCTCGACCAGTCGCAGCCAAAACATCTGAAGAATTCGATGATGGCCGTCCGGGTCAATGGGCACGGGACCCCCTGTCTTTTCGACTCCGGGAGCACAGAGAGCTTCATTCAGCCCAACATGGTAAGGCACTGTTCTCTCCAGATCTACCCCATGTCCCAGACAATCTCCCTTGCTTCCGGATCCCATTCGGTACAGATCCGGGAGTACTGTGTTGCAAACCTCGCGATACAGGGCGCTGAGTACGCCCATTTTAAACTGTATGTCCTCCCTCACCTCTGCGCCCCTCTACTGCTTGGACTCGACTTCCGATGCTGTCACCGAAGCCTGACCCTAAAATTCGGCAGTCCCCTACCCCCCTCACTGTATGTAGCCTCGCGACCCTTAAGGTCACCCCCCCCTTTGCTCTTTGCGAACCTCACTACTGACTGTAAGCCCGTCGCCACCAGGAGCAGGCGGTACAGTGCGCAAGACATGGATTTTATCAAGTCAGAGGTCCAGCGTCTCTTACGGGAGGGGGTCATCGAGGCCAGCAACAGCCCCTGGAGAGCGCAAGTGGTGGTTGTCAGGACCGGGGAAAAGAATTGGTTGGTTGTGGACTACAGCCAGACCATTAACCGGTTCACGCAACTGGATGCGGACCCCCTCCCCCGCATAGCGGAGATGGTCAACCAGATTGCACAGTTCTCCACGGTTGATCTGAAGTCTGCCTACCACCAGCTCTCGATCCGCCCGGAATAGCGCCACTACACTGCTACAGGCCGTGGTGGCAACTCACGCTACAGGCCTGTGCCGCGCGGCAATCCGCTCACTCCAGGGGTTCCCCATGCTATTTCTGTGGGCAAGGCCAGCACCCACATCAGCGTTGCCCGGCCCGCTCCGCGATCTGCAACGACTGCGGGAAGAAGGGGCACTTCGCTAAAGTCTCCCTGGCTGGGCCCAAAGACCACAAACGAAACCCTCACCAGGCCCAGAAATCAAGCTCTCGGTCTCACAGACCCCGCAACGCGGCCGTGCTGCGGCCAGGCACGCCCACTTCCGACGCGTCATTGACCTTGTGCGAGCCATGGGAGTGGCCATCTTGGCGGCGGCCATCTTCGACACCCGACACATTCGACCGGCGGCGGCGGCCATCTTGTGACTCCGGGCGGCCATTTTGTGAGTTCGACTCTGACAGCCCGCAACTAGGAGCGATCACACTCGATTAATCGCGGCCAAGGCACCTGCGGAACTCGATGATGCAGGTTCAAGTCAACGGCCATGACACTCCCTGCCTATTCAACTCCGGGAGCACGGAGAGCTTTATCCATCCAGACACGGTAAGGCGCTGCTCCCTGCGCACCCACCCTGACTCCCAAACTATCGCCCTCGCTTCGGGGTCCCACTCGGTACAAATCACGGGGTATTGTGTCGCGGACCTCGCAATTCAAGGCGCTGAATACACCCGATTTAAACTCTTCATCCTCCCTCGCCTCTGCGCCCGCCTGCTGCTTGGTCGGGACTTTCAGTGCAGCCACCGGAGCCTGACACTGAAGTTCGGCGGACCCCTGCCCCCACTCATGGTCTGCAGCCTGGCGACACTCAAAGTTGCGCCACCCTCCCTCTTCGCGAACCTCACTCCCGACTGTAACCCCATCGCCACCAGGAGTCGCCGGGACAGTACCCAAGACATGACTTTCATCAAGTCAGAGGTTCAGTGGCTACTAAAAGAGGGGGTCATAGAGGCCAGCAACAGCCCTTGGAGGGCTCAAGTATTGATAGTCCACTCCGGGGAAAAGCAGCGAATGGTCGTGGATTATAGTCAGACCATAAATCGCTTTACGCAACTCGATGCGTATCCACTTCCCCGTACAGCAGAAATAGTGACCCAAATCGGCCAGTATCGGCTATTCTCCACTTTCGACCTTAAATCGGCCTATCATCAACTCCCTATCCGCCCACAGGACCACCCCTACACGGCTTTCGAAGCAGTCAGTCGGCTGTTTCACTTCCTCAGAGTCCCTTTTGGTGTCACAAACGGAGTCTCCGTTTTCCAGAGGGCAATGGATCATATGGTGGACCAGTACGGCTTACGGGCTACCTTCCCGTACTTGGACAACGTCACCATCTGTTGCCATGATCAGCAGGACCACGACGCAAACCTGAGGAGGTTCCTCCAGACTGCCCGGACCCTCAACCTCCCGTACAACAAAGAGAAATGCGTGTTCCACACAACCCGGCTAGCCATCCTCAGCTACGTCGTGGACAATGGGGTCCTAGGCCCAGACCCCGACCGCATGCGTCCCCTTAAGGAACTTCCCCTTCCCCGTAGCCTCAAGGCACTCAAACGGTGCTTGGGGCTTTTCTCCTATTACGCCCAGTGGGTCCCCAGATATGAGGACAAAGCCCGACCACTCATTAAGACCACGGTTTTTCCCCTGATGGATGAGGCCCAGTCGGCTTTCAGCCGTATCAAGGCTGACATCATCAAGGCCGCCATGCACGCGGTGGGCAAAGCCATCCCCTTCCAAGTAGAAAGCGACGCATCAGACGTCGCCCTGGCTGCTACCCTCAACCAGGCGGGCAGACCGGTAGCGTTCTTCTCCCGAACCCTCAATGCCTCGGAAATTCGGCACTCTGCAGTCGAGAAGGAGGCACAAGCCATTGTGGAGGCCGTGTGGCACTGGAGGCACTACCTAGCCGGTAGGAGGTTCACCCTCGTCACCGACCAACGGTCGGTCGCCTTTATGTTCGATAACGCACAACGGGGCAAAATAAAGAATGACAAAATTCTGAGGTGGAGGATAGAGCTCTCCACCTATACGTACGATATTAAATATTGCCCGGAGAAGCTCAACGAGTCCCCAGATGCCCTGTCCCGTGGCACGTGCGCCAACGCGCAATTGGACCGCCTGAGATCCATCCACGATGACCTCTGCCACCCGGGGGTCACCCGGCTTGCCCACTTCATCAAGTCCCGCAACCTACCCTACACCACAGAGGAGGTCAAGGCCATGACTAAGGCATGCCAGATCTGTGCGGAATGCAAACCGCAATTCTATCGACCAGACAAGGCCCGCCTGATAAAGGCCTCTGGGCCCTTTGAGTGACTAAGTGTGGACTTCAAAGGGCCCCCCTCCGTCCACCAACCGCAACATCTATTTTCTCACCGTCATCGATGAGTTCTCCCGCTTCCCTTTTGCTGTCCCCTGCCCCGATATGACCTCGGCCTCCGTGATCAAGGCACTGCGCAGCATCTTCACACTGTTTGGTTTCCCCGCTTATATCCACAGCGACCGGGGTACATCGTTCACGAGTGATGAGCTGCGTCAGTACCTGCTCAGCAAGGGCATCGCCTCGAGCAGAACGACAAGCTATAACCCGCGGGGAAACGGGCAAGTGGAGAGGGAGAACGCGACAGTTTGGAAGGCTGTCCTCCGAGCCCTACGGTCAAGGAGTCTCCCAAATGCCCGCTGGCAGGAGGTCCTACCCGATGCCCTGCACTCCATTAGGTCACTCCTCTGTACGGCCACGAACGAGACCCATCACAATCGTTTGTTTGTCTTCCCCAGGAAGTCCACCTCTGGGGTCTCGCTTCCACCCTGGCTGACGACTCCGGGTCCAGTTCTACTCCGGAGACACGTGAGGAGCCATAAAATGGATCCAATAGTCGAGAGGGTCCACCTGCTGCACGCAAATCCTCAATACGCCTACGTCAAGCACCCCGACGGCAGGCAGGATACCGTCTCCCTGCGAGACCTGGCACCCGCTGGCTCTCCCACCGACCCCATCGACTCTCCCACCGACCCCGACGTTTTCCCCACCGACCCCCCCCCATTCTACCGACGCTCCCTGCCCCGCACCGACCGCCGACTCCGACAGCGCCCCCCCCCCATAGCGCCCCCTGCCCCCCAGCCGGCGCCGGCACCGATCACCCTAATCACCCCTGATACCCCCCCCCTCCCTCCAAGGCTGGCAAAGGCTCAGTCAACCGTGCTCCTGGATATATCACCATCGGAACCGACTGCATCCACGGCACCACCACTGGAGCAGCGAAAGTCAGCATGGACGATCAGATCACCACAAAGACTGAACTTATAACTCCACTTCACCCCCGATGGACTATGTGTTTTTTTTTAAAACAGGGTGTGCATGTGATGAACAGTATTAACAACTGCTGTAAACGGTACCTGACCTTTCATACCTTGTCCCTTTAAGATGCTTGGAACCCTGGGGGCTCCGCCTCTGGCTACGCCCCCAGGAAACGGTATACAGGATAAGGCTCCATATGGTGAGCACACTTCTCTTGGATGCTGTTCAGTTCTCTGTAGATTAAAGCCTTTTGATTACTGACCTCGCTCTCGCGTCGTAATTGAGGGTGCCTCAGTAACATTCTTACTCACTCGAGATGTGAGGGCTATCAACTGAGCCAAGCTTATACTTAGCATCATTTAACCTTTTTTGACTGAGTCAAACATCAGAGGTGGGTTCTCAATTGCCCGATGATGTGATTGGGATTGCCGATCAAGCAGAGGATGCAGCATCCCCCGAAAGATGGTTTGGCGGCGCGATGCTTTGATCCTGTTCTGGCAGCCTCAGTGTGCTTCCCGCCCCGCTGGAAGCCCAATTCAAACCCCCCCTCCCCCACCCCCTGCCCCCCGCCCCCTATTATAAATGGGGGCCTCACGGTAGCATGGTGGTTAGCATCAATGCTTCACAGCTCCAGGGTCCCAGGTTCGATTCCCGGCTGGGTCACTGTCTGTGTGGAGTCTGCACGTCCTCCCCGTGTGTGCGTGGGTTTCCTCCGGGTGCTCCGGTTTCCTCCCACAGTCCAAAGATGTGCGGGTTAGGTGGATTGGCCATGCTAAATTGCCCGTAGTGTAAGGTTAATGGGGGGATTGTTGGGTTATGGGTATACTGGTTACGTGGGTTTGAGTAGGGTGATCATTGCTCGGCACAACATCGAGGGCCGAAGGGCCTGTTCTGTGCTGTACTGTTCTATGTTCTATGTTCTATATACCGACCCTCACAGTGGGAAATCCACCAGGTGGGCTTTGGTGTACGCATATCCAAATGTGGCCCTGATGTTGTGGACTCCGCAGTGAGTCAAGGAGGTCAGTGTATAACTGAGGTGCTCTCCAAAGTCCATTGGAAGGCCCTCCTCCCTCACACAACGCAAATCCTGCACCCCACCCCGGTGCAAAGTAGGGCCATCCTCCCCCACCACCATGAGAATAACGGGTAATCCCATCCCCACAGCATGCATGCATGAGGGTGACCCAGCCCCATCCACCAGAAACCCCCCCAGCCCCTCATCAGAACCCCGTCAACCAGCCCCATCAGACCGCCCATCAGAGACCCCATCAGACCCCTTATCAGAGATCCCTATGAGAGACCCCCCCCATCAGATCCCGATCAGAGACCCCAGCAGAGACTCTTCATTGGAGACTCACATCAGAGACTCGAATCAGACCCCCTATCAGTGACCTTGATCAGATCTCTCCATCAGAGACCCCCATCAGAGACCCCCATCAGAGACCCCCATCAGAACCCCCAATCTGAGACCCCCATCAAAGACCCCCATCAGACCTCCCCATCAGAGGCCCCCATCAGCGACACACATCAGAGACCCCCATCAGAGACCCCTATCAAAGACCGCCATCAGATGCCCCATCAGTCAGCCACCCCAGCCGACCACCCAGCAACCCCGCATCAGACCCCCCAAACAGATACTGCTTTCTGAGACCCCTTTCAGAGAACCCCCATCAGAAGCCCCACCATGACCCATCAGAGACCCCTATCAGGGATCCATATCAGAGACCCCCCCCCCCCTATCAGAGACTCACATCAGTCACCCCTGCCTGAAAGCTGAAGAGCAGTTTAGGCAGTACAGTAAAAGATTGTTGCATTTTCACTTATCCTTCCCTAATACCTGCTGCCTCAGGCACAGGTGTTTAAAGCTGCAGCTGTTACAAGTGTCAGAGGTGTCCATGAAAGCCAAGTACACTTGAAAGGGCTTCAAATCCCCTGTCAGCCTTTGAAATGCAAATCTTCCTTTCAATTTCACACAATACGTTGAACTAGCCAGTGATTGAGTTTTATTGGTCCATAGGTAGATGCTTGGTGGATTGTTTCTCTATTTCCCCTTGTATCCCCATTACCCTGCTTTGATGCTAACTACAATGTTTATAAACACTTTTGCTTTGATTCACAGCTCCTCATCACATCAAAAGCAGTTAAGTGCTTTCATTTTTAAATTTGTTTATTGCCCATCCCTAATTACCCTTGAGGGGGCAGTTAAGAGTCAACCACATTGCTGTGGGTCTGAAGTCACATGTAGGCCAGACCAGGCAAGGATGACAAATTGCCTGTCCCTAAATGACATTAGTGAACCAGATGGGATTTTACAACAATTCACAGTAGTTTCATGGTCATCATTCGACTTTTAATTCCAATTTTTAAAAATTGAATTCAAATTTCACCATCTGCAGTGGTGGGATTTGAACCTGGATCCCCAGAGTAATACTCTGGGTGTCAGGTTCTCTGGTTTACTCGTCCACTACGCCACCTCCTCCCCTGTGAATAAGAGGAAGTGAAACCACTTAGCTCCTTTTGATGTGGTGAGGAGATATCGATCATAGCATGAGTGTTTATTAACATTGTGGTTAGCATCAAAGCAAGAGATGCATTCAAGCATGAAGGGAAAGATGTTTAACAATCCACCAAGCAACTGTCTCTGGACTTATAAAACTGTCAATCATTGGCTAGTACAATGCATTGCTGTGTGAAAGTGAATGCATGATTTGAATTTCAAAGGCTATCAGGGGATTTTAAACTATTTCAAGAGTATTTGGTTTTGAGGAAGCCTTTGCCACTTGTAACAGCAGCTACTTTAAATACTCTTGTCTGAGGCAGCAGATGTTAGGGAAAGGAACTGAAAATGCAGTGATAATTCACTGTCCTGCCTGCACTGCTCATCAGCCTTCAGTCAGGGTTGACGGGGGTCTGATGGAATTTCTAATGGAGGTCTCTGATGGGGTTGACAGATGGGATCTCTGATGGGGTTGACTTCTGGGGGGTTTAAAAGGGGGGTCTAATGGGGTCTCTGAGGTGGGTCTGCGATGGGGTCTCTGATAGGGGTGATGGGGGTCTAATGGGGTCTCTAATGGAGTGATGGATGGAGTTTCTGATGTGTGTTTCTAATGGGGGTCTCTGATGGGACTCTGATGGGGATCTGATGGGCATCTCTGGTCAGTCTCTGATGAGGGTAACTGATAGATATGGTGCTGGGTTCTCTGTTTTTGGGACTAAGTTCCCACGGCGGCGTCAAAACTGTGGACTTTCACGTGAGAAAAACTGGCTTGAAAAGGCCATATATTCCTAGCCCTGCAGGGGGCCAGCAGGGATGTGGCGTAGATCTAGAAGCTTTTGTAGCAGATATGGGCCCAGCACTTCCAGGTCAGAGGCCACACATGCGCACAGTGGCGGCCGTCAGAGGCTGCACCGTGCTCCTTGGCGGACTCAGACCGCAGAGCTGGATCCTAAAAATACACCCCCCCCCCCCCCCCCCCCCCCCCCGATCGGCCTTGTGCCCGACCCTGACCACCAGCCCGATCAGGGCGGCTGCAGATTGAGTCAGCCGCTGCCACATTGGTTTCCCGACCGGCTGGACCACATTAGATCCACGCCGTCGGGGATGGAGCGGACCTCCAGCAATGGAGTTGGTGAGCGGGCTGGTGGGGGTTGGGTCATCCTCATGAGTGCATGCTGTGGGGGTTGGCCCGTTATTCCTGTGGTGGGGGGAGGATGCCTCTCCTTGTCGTTGGAGTGGGGGCAGGATTAGCATTGTGGGAGGGGGAGGGGGCCTGCCACCAGACCTTAGGCTCAGGCTGCCTGCCCAAAATGGTGGCTCTATACCACCAACTTAATCGGGCAAGCTCTCCACCATGCATATCTGTACCCCCATCTTTAAAAAACTATGTTTTGGCGGGGCGGGCTTAATCTGTGCCCGCTCTACCAGCGTGATGTTGTGGGGCCCTCCTCTTGAAGGTGTTCTCAATGATACAGCAGAAAAAGTTGCCGTTGGTGCTGTCAGTTTTAATGCTGCTTTTCCCGCCTGCCGTTGAACTCTGCCATATGTGGGTAAAATTCAACCCCCCGCATTCGAACGGCCCATTCGATTTGAAATCACCCCTTTTCGGGAAAAGGCACGGATTCAACATCAGTCTGGAAGGTTCCTTTTGTTCCCTCTTGAAGTGAGGTGGATCCTGAGATGTTCACAACTCACAGACCTTTGCGGTCAGATATAAAAATGTATAAATTCGTTTGGAGTTCAGAATATACTGAGTCATGACACATTGTTCAACAATAAAATGAGTTTTTAATCTTAAATCAGTACACAGTCAAGTATTTCCATCAGCTATAAACATTGCTGGGTTGAATACATTGTTTCTTTGTCTTTTTCCATCATTTTGGCAATATTTCTCACATCTCAATTAAAAGGAACATTATCACCAACCTGTCAGTGCGATTGATGTGTGTGCAATGATCCTTGATTCTCCTTTACTGCATAGTTCCTACCTTTATTGCTATACCGTAGTGTGTGGCTTGGATGGGGCCATTTCATGCATATAGAAATGTATTTGTCATACCTATAAATTTTCATGTGCACATTTTGCAAATACACTCATTTCTCGTAATGTACTGTACTGACAAGATTTATGTCATGATAACACTCAGCAACATTGGAGTCGATGCTTGCTGCAATAATTTATACAGAAATAAAAGTTATAGACAGCATTACATTATAAAACAAAGCTACATTTTGAGAAAAGAAAATACCTATTATTTACTTAATACACCATCAGGTTCTGGAACTTGTTTTCATTGCACCGTAATGCTACACCAGGCAGATCGGAAGACTTGCATTTCCATAGCATCTTTCATGGCCACCGGCATTCCAAAGCACTTGACAGTCAATGAAATACTTTTTTGGTGCATGATCACTGTTGTAACATGGAAAATATAGCAGCCAAACTGCAAACAGCAATTTAACCATGACACGATTATCTGTTTTTTGCGATGGCCAAGACACAAGGAGTAACTCCCCTGTTCTCCAGCACGCCGTACTGAGAAACACCTTCAGTGACAGATGGACCGTCTCTCTCAGTTCCTGTAAAGTGTTTGGTTTGACCAGCATCATAGAAGCCACAGAGTTGTAGAAGGAGGCCATTTAGCCCTTCGAAAGAACACCTCCACCCATGCCCACTCCCCCACTCAATCCCCATAATCCCACCCAATTTCTGGACATATAGGGGCAATTTAGCATGGCCAATCCACCTAACCTGAACATCTGTGGACTGTGGGAGGAAACTGGAGAATCCGGAGGAAACCTACGCAGACACATGGAGAGTATGCAAACTCCACACAGACAGGCACCCGAAGTCGGAATCGAACCTGGGTCCCTGGCACTGTGAGGCAGCAGTGCTAACCACTGTGCCACCGTGCCATTTATCTGGCTTTACTGTGAAAGATGTTTCAATTTTCTTGCACCTTTGTGTGGTTCAAGTAATGAATGTGCTTCACTGTTTGCAGAGCATTGCTAGGGCTGAAGTGAGATCTGTTGGCACCCAGATTTGGAGGAGTAAGCTAATTAATGTGGTGGGTGCAGGCTGACCGAGTAGTAGGTGTGTATTGCCTGCAGTGCCTTGTGACGTAAGGGAACTTCTTTCTTCACAGTGTAGCAGTTCCAGGGTGGCGGATGTTGCACTGTGCCATGTACTGTCCCTGCTGCTTCCTTCCATTCCCCTACCAGCCTCCCCGGACAGGTGCCAGAATGTGGCGACTAGGGGCTTTTCACAGTAACTTCATTGAAGCCTACTTGTGACAATAAGCAATTTTCATTTCATTTTCATTCAACCTGCGCCATTCTGTTCTGAAGCACCCTACTTTCAGCACCTACTGATTTTCTTCTGGCCCCGCCTCTGCCTGAAATACATACTGTGTCTGTTATTCAGCTTGGACATAACTGCTGTAACTTTTGCGATGCATTAATTGATTTCAGCAACAGATGACAGATTGTTGTTAATTGTGGAGCCTAGATATGTGAAGCAGTCAACCACCTCCAAATCACATTGCCAATGCTCATAGACAGCAATATGGCAACATCCTGGAACATGACATTTGTCTTCCTGATGATGGGTGACACAATGTACTGCTGCCTCACAGGGCCAGGGTCCCGGGTTCAATTCTGGATTTGGGTGATGGTCTGTGTGAAGTTTGCACATTCTCCTGTGTCTGAATAGGTTTCCCTTGGGTTGCTCCGGTTTCCTCCCACAGTCCAAAGATATGAAGGTTAGGTGGGCTGACCATGCTAAAATTGCCTCTTAGTGTCCAAAGGTGTGCAGGTTAGGTAGAGTAATGGGATTGCGGTGCTAGGTCAGGGGACTGGGCCGGGATGGGGTGTTCTTTTGGAGGGCCGGTGCAGATTCTATGATTTAAAAAAAAAACAAACCCAAAATTTCTGGAGCTGACCTTTTGCCTCTGCTATAAGGGGAAAATGAATCCACAATTATTCCTTCAAAGTACCATACCTAGGGCAGCACGGTGGCGCAATGAGTACCACTGCTGGCTCACGGCGCCGAGGTCCTAGGTTCGATCCCAGCCCTAGGTCCGTGTGGAGTTTGCACTTTCTCCCCGTGCTTGCGTGGGTTTTGCCCCCACAACCCAAAGACGTGCAAGCTAAGTGGATTGGCCACGCTAAATTGCCCCCTTAATTGGAAAAAATGAATTGGGCACACTAAATTTACATTTTTAAAAACTCCATACCTGTTGATTAGACATTGCAGACATTAGACATATCTATTGAACACATAACCTAAAAGAAAAGGACACAATGCTTCAGAAAAAGTAACTTGGACAGTAAATTTGCATGGCCAATAATATCAAGTTCTGTTGTAGGTATTCACTTCAACGTTATCTGCAACAAAATACATGAAAAAATTAAAGCGAAGTTTAAAATCAGAAAATGTAAATGAATAATGGGTCGAGTTATCAATTCAAATGCAAAATACATTAATTTTCTAGATCGATGCATGGATGTATGTTGTAACCTGCACTGAAGCTCCGATGGTCTAAATGGTCCATTTATATGGAGTGTCAGAAAACCAGCTGACAAAATTACAATGATGAATGGTGAAAGCTCTGTGGAAGATCTGCAGTTGGGCTCCTTTGGATCGTCTTTGATACCTGAAAGATTTCAAAACAAGAATGAATTTAGTAAAACACAATTAATACACAACATTTTGCTCACAGCATGTTATGCAAGGATCTTTCTTTATCTTCTCTTGCAGGCTTGAAGCTCCTCCGAGTCCCTTGGAGACCTTTTGACCCGACCCGACCTGACCTCCGTGACCTGGAAGAAGATCGGGCCCAAACCCGAAGTGAAGCCCCGACCTCGATTTGGAGCCGACCCGGGCCTCGGAGCTCCAAACCCGGCCTAACAACCGACGCCAGCTCCCGGATCGCCCGGCCTTGTCCCCTGAGCTCCCGACCCGACCCCCGACGGCAAGACACGACTCAACGCGACCCCGAGAGACCCGCCCAGCGACCCGACCCGGAGAGGTCCGCCCAGCAACCCGACCTACCTGGTGATGGAGGAAAGAAAAATCCACATGGAGGCCCCACCGTGCCGACTTCAAGATCCGACCCCAGGAGCGCCCAGGAAGGGAACAGACCATGGGACCTAGCCCAATCTGCCCCAGGAAGCCCCTGCCCACGACCCAGGACCCCAAAAACAACGGAGACCGCGCGCGAGGACCCGAACACGCTGCAAGGTATTCCCGCGCCCGCAGAACGCCGGGACCCATCCGGATCGCAAATCCACCCCCCCCAGCAACCCCACTACCTCAAACAGTGCCCGGGGCCCTGCCAGACGCGACCCCGGAAATGTAAACAGCGCCCTGGACCTCGCTAGCGCCCTGGACCCCGCCAGCGCCCTGGACCCCGCCAGATGCAACCACCTACCTTCCACAAGGGCGGACGTCTCCCATCGGATCCCAGGATCATCCAGCAGCAGCCGCCGACCGAGAAAGCGAGGGAAACGCAGCGGTCTGCAGGTTAGACTGAAGCAACGTGGTTTCAAGACCCCTCTCCCCAGCATACTCCTAGCAAACGTCCAAGCGATTGAAAACAAGCTGGATGAACTTAACGCCAGACTTACCTCTCAGAGGGAAGTAAGAGACTGCTGCGTGCTCTGTTTCACAGAGACATGGCTCACCCCCGCCTCACCGGACTGTGCCATACAACCTGAAGGCTTCTCTATTCACCGGGCGGACCGCACGGCATCTTCAGGCAAAGCGAAGGGTGGAGGGGTTTGCCTCCTCATCAACTCCTCCTGGTGCTTGGATGTGGTGACCCTGGCAACCTACTGCTCCCCAGACCTGGAATACCTGACCGTAAAGTGCCGCCCATACTATCTTCCACGTGAGTTCACTTCAGCCGTTATCACAGCGGTCTACATCCCACCCCAGGCAGAAGTGAGGAAGGCGCTGGATGAACTGTACACAGTCATAAACAACTATGAAACAGAACACCCGGAGGCCTTGTTCATTGTGGCCGGAGACTTCAACAAAGCCAACCTCAAGAGTGTACTGCCAATATTCCACCAGCACATCTCCTGTACCACCAGGGGCGACAACACTCTTGACCACTGCTACTCAAAAATCGAGGGCGCCTACCGTTCCATCCCCCGACCGCACTTTGGGAAATCAGACCATAAGACTGTACTCCTTCTCCCGGCTTACAAGCAGAAACTCAAGCGGGAGAATCCAGCTAAGAAGGTTGTGCAGTGCTGGTCCGAGGAGACAGAAGAGTTTCCGGTTGGGGAACGTACGTACTGCTTTCTTCTACCCATGGTAGAAGGATGGGGGATCTGTTTATAGATGGGAGCTTTCCCAGCTTGAAGGCGCTGGAGGACAAATTTAAAGTGCTGCCAGGGAATGGTTTTAGATATTTGCAAGTGCGAGACTTCCTGAGGAAACAGGTGTTAGCCTTTCTGCTGCTGCTGCCACAGGGGATACAGGATAGAGTAGTTTCCAGTACCTGGGTGGGGGAGGGGAAGGTGTCGGATATCTACCAGGAGCTGTTGGAGGTGGAGGAAACCCCGGTGGAGGAGCTTATGGGCAAGTGGGAGGACGAGCTAGGAGGAGAGTTGGAGGAGGGTCTATGGGCGGACGCCCGAAGTAGGGTCAATTCCTCTTCATCATGTGCCAGGCTTAACCGAATACAATTTGAGGTGGTCTCAAGGCACACATGATGGCGGCGAGGATGAGCAAGTTTTTCGGGGTAGAAGATAGATGTGCGAGGTGTGCGTGAACCCCAGCAAACCACGTCCACATGTTCTGGGCATGCCCGAAGCTCAGAGGGTTTTGGCAGGGTTTTGCGAAGGCAATGTCCATGGTGCTAGAAATGCGGGTGGTGCCGAGTCCAGAGGTAGCGATCTTTGGAGTGTCAGAAGATCCGGGAGTTCAGGGAGTGAAAGAGGTTGACGTCCTGGCCTTTGCCTCCCTGGTAGCCCGGAGACTGATCCTTTTAATGTGGACGGACTTGAAGTCTCCGAGTGTAGAGACTTGGGTTAGTGACATGGCTGGGTTTCTCAGTCTTGAGAAAATAAAGTTTGCCTTAAGAGGGTCAATGTTGGGGTTCTTTCGGAGGTGGCAGACGTTCGTCGACTTTCTCGGGAAAAATTAAAATGTCAGCAGCAGCAGCATTCTGAAGGCGGGGGGGGGGGGGGGGGAGGGGGGATAGGTGTTAGATGGTTGAGGTGTGTGAAGATTGGGTCGGGTGGTGAAATATTTATTTTACCATGTTAATGTTATTGTTTTTGTTATTGTTATAAAAATTTTGCAAATACCTTAATAAAAATTTTTTTTTAAATGAATTGAAGGACATCAGTATTAGTAAGAAAATGGTGCTGGGAAAATTAATGGGGTTAAAGGCTAACAAATCACCAAGGCATGATCATCTACATTCTAGAGTATTAAAGGAAATGACCCTGGAAACAATGTTGCATTGGTGGTCATCTTCCACAATTATTTAGACCCTGGAGCAGTTCCTACAGATTGGAGGGCGGCAAATATAAGACCACTATTTAAAAATGGAGGAAAAGGTAAAGGGGAGAAGTATAGGCCAAATAGCCCAACATCAGTAGCGGGGAAGATACTATAGTCTATTATAAAAGATGTGATAACAGAGCATTTGGAAAGCATTAATGGGATTGGACAATGACAGCGTAGCTTTATGAACGACTTAACAAATCTGCTGGAGGTTTTGAAAATGTAACTAATAAAATAGATAAGGGAGAACCAGTAGATGCGGTGTATTTTAGCTTTCAGAAGGCTTTCGATAAGGTCCCTCATAAGAAGTCAGAGGACAAAATTACACTACATGGGATGGGGCAATGTATTGACATGAATTGATAATTGGTTGACAGACAGGAAACAGAGAGTGGGAATAAATGAGTCTTCTTCTGGCAGGCAGTGACTAGTGGGGGTCCCCAGCTGTTCACTATGTATGTAGAAATGTCCTGGATGAGGGGACCAAATGTAACATTTCCAAGTTTGCTGATGACATTAAATTGGTTGGATTTGTGATTTGTGAGGGGGGATGCAAGAAGACTTCACGGTGATTTAGACAAATTGAGTTAGTGGGTAAACAGATGCAATACAATGTGGCTAAAGGTGGAGCCTTTACTTTTTCACACTTGGTGTGAAAAAACAGAAAGGAAGAGTACTGTTTAAATGGTGATATATTGGGAATGTGCAAAGGGATCTGGGTGCCCTTGTACCCTACTCAATGAAGGTGGAGAGGCAGGTGCAGCAACCAGTAGGAAGGCAAATAGTATGTTGTCCTTCATTGCAAGAGGGTTTAAGTTCAGAAGTAGCCACGTTTCACTGCAGTTATACAGGGTCTTGATGAGACCAAGCCTGTAGTATTCCATGCAGTTTTGGACTCCCTACCTATACCTGCCATAGAGGAAGTGCAGCAGAGGTTCACTAAGCTGTTACTGGGGTTGGCAGGACCGTCCTATGAGGAGAGATGGATTCAACCAGGCCTGTATTTATTGGAAATTAGAAAGAGAGGAGAGGAGATCTGATTGAAACGTGTAAAATTTTAACAAAATAGGTGCAGGAAGGATGTTTTATCAGGATGGGGAATCTTGAACCAGGGGTAAAGGTACCATTGCCCCAGATGACCATAGGCTGCTTTCCCCTTTGAGGGAGGAGACCTGACTGGTGGTGATTTAAACTGAGGATCACTACACCTCAGGTAAGGGGCAGGTTGAGAACGAGGGGCCTTCATGAATAACCTCAGCCAGTATGGTGATAGAACCCACGCTGCTGGCCTCACTCTGCATTACAAAGCAGATGCCTACCCAAGTGAGTTAAACTGGCTATCGGGGGGCACAGTCTCAGGCTAAGGGGGGGACCATTTAAGACTGAGACGAGGAATCATTTCTTCACTCAAAGTGTAACGAACCTGTGGAATTCTCTACCACACAGGGCTGTGAAGGCCAAGTCACTGAATGTATTCAAGAAAGATATACATAATTTTTTAGATTTTAATGGTATCAAGTGCATGGGGAGAAAGCGGGAATGACCATATTGAACGCCGGAACAGGCTCGAAGGGACAAATGGCCTACGCCTGCTCCTAGTTTCTATTTCAGAATTCTTAATGCAGAAGCCAAATTAATTGCTGTTGTGAAGAATAGTTTTCAAACATATTTCCTGGCCCTTGGCCGAAGGGCCTGTTCTGTGCTGTACAGTTCTATGTTCTATGTACCTTTCCCCAGTGATAAGCAATAGCAGAAAGTGCTGCATATCAGTGGTAGCTCTTGTCAGTGCGCTTACTTGGCTCAGTTTTAAAAGAGAAGCAGAAACGTGATTAAGCTGCACCCCCCCCCCCCTCCCCCTTCTCAGATCAAACAATACTGTGAAACCTGTAAAATCAATTCTGCAAAGATTGATAGGATTATCACCAGTATTAAAACAATGGTGTCCCATAAACCTTGGCTGCAGATTGATTATTTCATGCAATTCTCCCGGCTCCATGTAAATTTAGTTATGCACACTTGCTGACATCTGTGGCCAACCCCACTCCATTACCTTCCCTCCTTCAACGCATTACTTCTAGGAACTGTCAGATTTTTCAACTGCCGTTGATTGACTGCTGCCCATGAGCGCTGTTTCAGTTGCCGATCAAATGAAAATAATGCCCGGCCCAGCCCTCAGATTGACTCAGGCCTCTCACCAAAGGCAGCAGGAGAGTGGCACCATCATGCCACCCTCTTATGCCCGATGTCTGTGCAAAGTGGATATCACCTCGCAGAAATCTTACTGCGGTTCTTCACTGATTCAAATTACGAACCCTCCCCTCTGTTGAAAGGAGACGGAGCCATGTGGAGACTAATGTTAATCACTCCAGATTGTAATGGGGCCAACTCATCCCAGTTGTCAGTGAAAGATCAAAGTAGCCTGATGCAGAGGTGGATTGTGATGTGACCATCAATTCACTCGAGACACGATTGGGAGTAAACTGTGGTTTTAATAGACTTACAACTGAGCCCGCCTGCAACCAGAAGAACTGAGGGCAGGCTTACGCGGCTGCAGCGCTTTATACTTCTGGTAATGGGAGGGGCCATGGGCGGAGCCATGGGCGGAGCCGAGGGTGGAGCCCTGGACAAGCTCCTCGTCTCCCCCTGTGGGCAGAGCCGCGCAACGGCTCACAGACAGGGCCCACAAGGACACAATAGAATACAATACAGTGTGAATTACATTCACCACAGATTGCTTGCATGTTCTTTTTATTTCAGAATTTTATCTGGTGGTGGAAAGCCAATGAACAATAATTTGTCTATATGTTGTGCTTTAACAAAGGAACACTCCCCACATACTTCACAAATAGGTGGGTCGAACAAAATGTATGTCAAGGGAAGGGAGAGATGTGGGTGTGTGACTTAAAGTTTGCTTAAAGATGGGATTTTAGAGTGTTTTTGAAGTTGGAGAAATAGGTTCCAAGGCAAAGTGGTTTATTGGTTTTGTAAGGGCCATGAAGAGTCCACGTCACATTTGATCAAAAACAAAAACGTAATTTATTTTACACTTTACCATCAAACTGTATAGCTCCAGTAGTTACTGACTGGGTCTTCTCTCTTGTTGATGGCTTATTGGCCGATTCTATTTATGCAAGCCAACATTGTTAAGGATGCCCTGCTGCCTTATCAGGGGAGCTTGTACTCTGCAAGATCCACGGGGCATAGTGGCGCAGTTGGTAGGACTACTGCCTCGTGGCGCTGAGGACCTGGTTCAATCCTGGCTCTGGGTCACTATTTGTGTGGTGTCTTCACATTCTCCCTGTGTCTGTGTGGGTCTCACCCCACAGCCCAAAGATATGCAAGGTAGGTGGATTGGTCATGCTAAATTGCCCTTAATTGGAAAATTTGAAAAGAAATTTGTGGGAAATTGCACAAGTATAGCATAATTAATTAGAATCACAGAATCATAGAATCCCTACAGTGCAGAAGGAGGCCATCCGGCCCATCAAGTCTGCACCGACCCTCCGAATCAGTACCCCTGCCCTATCCCCACAGCGTCATCTAACCTTTGGACACTAAGGGGCAAGTTAGCATGGCCAATTCACATAACCAGCACATCTTTGAACTGTGGGAGGAAAGCGGAGCATTGGAAGGAAACCCACGCAGACACGGGGAGAATGTGCAAACTCCACACAGTCGCCCAAGGTTTGAATTGAACCCGGGTCCCTGGCACCATGGAGCAGCAGTGCTAGATTGCAATGATGTTAAATAGAAGAGTCGGACTCAGTATTGAGCAAGGTTGAAGGACGAGCAGGTTTTAATTCTTATAATCTTTATTGTCACAAGTCGGCTTACATTAACACTGCAATGAAGTTATTGTGAAAATCCCCCAGTCGCCACATTCCGGCGCCTGTTCGGGTACACAGAGGGAAAATTCAGAATGTCCAATTCATCTAACAAGCACGTTTTTCGGGACTTGTGGGAGGAAACCGGAGCGTCCGGAGGAAACCCACACAGACACGGGGAGAACGTGCAGACTCCACACAGACAGTGACCCAAGCCGAGAATCGAAACCTGGAGCTGCGAAGCTGCCCTCCACTGTGCTATCAAGCCACCCTAATTCTAACTAAAACACAGGGAGCTGAATCTTGGTTTGTTTTTTTTATGGAGGGTGGGGAATGGAGGCCAGTAATTAGAGCATTGCGATTCTCCAGTCGGAAGATGGCATAGAAATGTAAGAGGGTTCCAGTGGAGGAGGGGTGGATATAGGGATGGAGGTCAAAGAGGATGGCCTATGTCGTCCTGAAATTTAGTTATAAACGTTGCAACTCATCAAGTCTCAATATTGGGCAGTTGTTGGACAGCATAAGGGGTACTCAAGAGGCCTGTGAGGCGGAAATGTAAAACTTTTCAAATGATATTTTTCTTAACAGACTGCATCCCTCAGTTCCTGGATGGTGCAATTTGCATTTTACATGTAAGAGTTTCGTCGTTACAAAAATAATTATTCCTTCTTTAACAACAGAAATAACCAGTTGTGCTTTTCCACGACTCCTGTTTCAGATGAAATGTTCAGAGATAATTTGGAGTAATTTTCTTTAAGTGCAGAAAAAGCCCCGTGACCTGCCTGAGGCAGGAAGGGTTGAGCATAAATAATTCAATCTCAATCAGCAGTGCTTCTCAGCTTTCTACATTAATTGAAGATTTGTATCTGCTGCAAGCTGATAGAGGCTTAATTATGTTATACTCGGGTAGTTAGTTACATATACAAGGATCCATACTTTTAAGTAAAATTTCAGTGTTGTATAATGTGATGCAAATTATTTTTCAACTGTACAGTCGGTTTGATAAATTCGATCCGAGTCTAGGATCTGTATTTTATTGAAAGCCATATCTCTTACAATAGGATAGATTATACTTATGACGTACTATTTCTTTATGGCCAAAATAAATAAAAACCTTTGCACTTATGGTCCTTTGTTTTAACCTGTGTTGATGTGTGAATTGGCAAAATGTATTTGGTTTTTTATCAATAAATGCAACAATTATTGTTGTGGCCTCACCATTTTTCTTATGTGAGAATAGTGAAAAACAAAGGGCGGGATTCTCCGTCCCGCCAGACCCGTTTTCTGGCGCAGCACGCCCCCGCCGGCAGCGGAATCCACCGTCCCGGCAGCCGGACAATGGCGTTTCCCATTGTGGCTACCACCACGCCGTCAGGAAATCCACGGGCGTAGGCACGCTGCTGGCGAAACGGAGGATACCGCCGTCGGAGAATCCCGTCCAATGTTTTTACCCTCTCATTTGTCCCTTCCTATTGATCCTTTCAAATACTCATGGGATTATTTTCTAATTTTGGCAAACTCTCCACCCAATGGGGATTTTGGCCAATTTTTCACAGTTCAAATGTTCTACGATGTTTATCTGTCTTCCATGCAATATCTAACAACAGTCATTTATTTAATTATTGGGGACTTTGTCCGATCTATTACAGATGTGTCCTCGCTTTCCGCTCTTAACTCCGGTATTCTGTGTGACTACATCTCCAAATTTGCGTGTCAGCCATGGCTCAGTTGGTAGGATGCTCACCTCTGAGTCGAAATGTTGTGGGTTCAAGTCCCGTTACCGAACCTGAGCATAAAGCCAAGGCTGATGTTCCAGTGCAGTGCTGAGGGAGTGCTAGACCGTCGAAGCTGCTGGGTGCAGTATAGAATCAGGCAAATAAAGCTGTGTGAAACTTGTTGGCTTTGCGGATGCTTTAAAACTGCACAGAGTGCTGTTTAAAGTACTGATGAGGATCACGCAGCCAACTGGAGTGGTGGGGTCTAAACAGGCCAGCAAAGCCAGAATTCTGAGATTGGGGCACCATTTTTAAAGGCCTAAAAAGTTAAATTTAAGCCCCCCGTTGTGTATTTATAGTCATTTCTTACCAGCAACATTGTAGCTGACCAGGACCATTCAAGATAATATATGCATGACTGTGGTGAGCCACGTATTGCTGCTATATATATTTACCGTTATTCGTCCTATTGTTATCCACCACTGTATATATGTTCACTGTTGTTCTTATTCACTGTTACTTACAGTTGTTGTGGTGATGCTTCTGCTGGCTCCACCTGTGGCTCCGCCCCGGGGGAGGTATATAATTGGCAGACCTGTGGCCAGCTCTCAGTGCGGGAGCATCAGCAGGCTGGCATACTTCTTAGCTTATTAAAACCACTGTTCTCTTCTACAACTCGACTCGTGTGAATTGATGGTCCATCAATGACATCATCAGAGGTGACATCATCGACCGTTTGCGGGGGTATCTGCGCAGAGTAGACCTTCAGCTTGTACTGACACATTTCATGAATAATCCTTTACTTGAACCTCCCTGGCTTCCTAGCCTCAATCTTCCAAATACCAATGCACAAAACCAACCCCTACGAAGATCAGGACCCCACCCCCACAGAGGTTGTGACCCCCACGGAGATCGGGGCGCCCCCCTCCCTGGAAATCGGCAGCCCTCTATGAAGATGGGCATCCCCCATGGAGATCGAGACCTCCTGGGGAAACCCCCTCCTCAATCCCCACATACAGAAGGAAAACACCCTCCCCACCATGATGCAAACATTGTGACCCACCCTCCCTCGTACCACCATCAGGGTACTTCCCCTACTCTCAGGCATCCTCCCCATTCCCTAACTCACATGCATCATAACGCCCCACCCTTCCTGCCACTAGCACCGCCCCCACCCTCATTCACAGGCTCCGCCCCACCTGACCCTTGACAGGCCACTACCCCCTGCCCACCCAGGTGGAAGCTGTTTCACACTAGGAGAGAGAGAATCTGGGAGACATTCCAGTTACAGATATGCCTGAGGTACCTTCTGCCTCTTCTGTAATTGTTGCGGAAATGGGAACTGGCTTCAGAATAATTGTATTTCCGCCCCTCAATGGCAACAAGCCTATGGGGAGCAGTACTGCCCAGCCTGTATAGTAAATGACACCCTTGGAAGGACTTTACAGTGGAAGATAGTGCTGGATTGAATTTGGTGTACTGTAGTCTGCTCATGTCATAAACCAATCAACATGTTATGAATCAATCAATCCCAATGAGAGGTTTAGTGCTGGCGGGATTATTTCTTCAAAGTCAGGTACCCCACTTCTGCACTTTAAAAAATAATACACCCACTGGGGAGATGCGGAGGCAGGAAAACATGGATTTACCAGTTTAAATTTCCTGCACATCCACTGAAATAGGTGTTGTCAACCCTAGCTATGCCACTTCAGTGTCAAGTTCCTCTTCAGCAGTGCCAGGCAAACATTTGATGATGAGGGCAGCACGGTGGCGCAGTGGTTAGCATTGCTGCCTCACGGCGCCGAGGTCCCAGGTTCGATCCTGGCTCTGGGTCACTGTCCGTGTGGAGTTTGCACATTCTCCCTGTGTTTGCGTGGGTTTTGCCCCCACAATCCAAAGATGTGCAGGGTAGGTGGATTGGCCATGCTACATTGCCCCTTATTTGGAAAAATGAATTGGGTTCCATAAATTTATTTTTTTAAAAACATTTGGTGATGGGGCTCCCACTGGGCATGGCTGGTGGGTAACAAACACCACGCACCACCACCACTCTCTCTCCCCCCACCCACCCTCCACACCCCTCCCCCCAAGCCCAGAAACATAGGTTTCATAGGGGCAGGGTGGTCACTTGAAACATAGGGGCAGGGTGGTCACTTGAAGTAAAAACAAAAAATGCTGGAAATACTCAGAAGGTCATGCATCTGAGGAGAGAAAAATAAATGATAACGTTTTAGGTCGATGGAAGGTTGATTACCACTAATTAACCATTATCCCATCATTAATGGGATACTTATGTGCTTTTAATCACAAGACTTGACTTTCTCTGATGAGCATGTTTGTGTCTGCCACACAAATGCAGCAACCTCACAACATTCAATGTATCTCAATCGCAGACACTGGAACTGTACAGTGGCACAGCTTGGATGACAACTTTTAAATACCAGTGCATCTGTGAGCAATGTACATGGAACAAACTGCCCCATCCTTCCTGCTCAGATGAACAGAGTTGAAAGCAATAAAAGACGGTGCAAAACCAAGCTCATATTCTGGGATATTACATGTTATAAAGTCTTACTACTGGACCTTAGCAACGGTATTATTATGTGCGTTTCGGAAATTCGGAAAGCTAAGGCACAGCCTCAGACTGAAGGGATGGTCCTTTAAAACAGTGATGTGGAGATGCTGGCATTGGACTGGGGTGAGCACAGTAAGAAGTCTTACAACACCAGGTTAAAGTCCAACAGGTTTGTTTCAAACACTAGCTTTCGGAGCACTGCTCCTTCCTCAGGCTCCTTCCTTCACCTGAGGAAGGAGCAGTGCTCCGAAAGCTAGTGTTTGAAACAAACCTGTTGGACTTTAACCTGGTGTTGCAAGACTTCTTGCTTTAAAACAGTAACGAGGAGGCATTTCTTCTGCCAGAGGGTGGTGAGTCTGTGGAACTCTTTACCGCAGCAGGCTGTGGAGGCCAAATTACTGAGTGTTTTTAAGACAGAGATTGAATGTTCCTTGATTAATAAGGGGATCAGGGGTTATGGGGAGATGGCAGGAGAATGGGGATGAGAAAAATAGCAGCCTTGATTGAATGGAAGAGCAGACCCGATGGGCCGAATGGCCTAATTCTGCTCCTATGTCTTGTGGTCTTATGGTATCTCTTGCAATGGCCGGCAATATTCCTTCCCAGTTTTCAATAATACATTGTGATATTTATGCATGATTTAAAATATGAATTGAATACAGCAGCTACATTTGCGTGGTTTCTCAGCTATCATTGAAAACAGGAGCTTATTCAAAGTAACTTTCTGAACAGGAACTATGGAAATTGTTATGATATTGCACATATGTTCAAAGCCTGCAAGAGCTTCCGTCCAAAGTGCATTTATACCTAAAGCTTCCAGTCTGAGACCAGCATTGTTGTCCAACTGAACAGACCCTGTTTACATTGCTTGACCCATGTCTGACTATAACTTGAACTGTCCTGTTTTGGAGAGAACTCTTGACTGACCAACAGTCTGTGCAAGATAACGTCTCCCAAAAATTTAAAATGTCACTATTTAGAGAGCAGGGAAAATTACAATCGCTGTGCTTGCAAAGCCAGGGTGGGTGACACGGAGGACTCTGCAAAGCAATGATGCTGCCGGACCAGATTCATAGAATCCTTACAATGTAGAATGAGGCCATTTGGCCAATTGAATCTGCACCGACCCTATCCCCATGACCCCACCTAACCTTTAAACTTTAAGGGGCAATTTAGAGTGGCCAATCGGCCTAGCCCGCACATCTTTGGATAGTGGGAGGAAACCGGAGGAAACCCATGCAGGCACAGGGAGACCGTGCAAACTCCACACAGTCTCCCGAGGTCTGAATCGAACCCAGGTCCCTGGCGCTGTGAGACAGCAGTGCTAACCACTATGCCACAGTACCACCGCCGCTCCCCCCCCCCCCCCCCCTCCCCCCTCCCCCTCCCCTCCTCTCCACACCCCCGGTGATTCACTGCTCTTGAATCAGGAAGGAGGTCCTCGCTGGATTTATACTTCTGGAAATAGTTTTGTACTGACGTTTAAATTTGGAAGAACTGCAGGAAGCCATTTCCTTCATAAATGAAAGAGCCCAGTTGTGAGAACCTTTCAATGTGTGTGTGTGTGGGGGGGGGGGGAGTGTCTTATTCATTCCCCAGCAGCAGTTCACTCTGTGACAATATGCCAAAAATAATTCCGATGAAAGATGATCATTAGTAGATGCAGCAGTGGGAAATATTGCAAGGTGCAAATGGAGGCAAATATTTGTTTGATGATAGGTGCCTGGATCAGTGCTCAAAAGGAAGAGGCTGTCAGTTCACAAGGCTCCAAAAAACACACACATCTAGAGTGATGGATGTGATCTGTCAGCTAAAGCACTGCTTGAAGGTGTGTGTGTGTGTGTGGGGAGGGGGGGGGGGGTGCATTTTGCCATTGCAATTTAAGTAAAACAATCCCATTAGCTTGTGTTCTGTGCTATGATGTATGTATAAGATTTCATACCGAGAGTTGAAAAACTTTTAATCCTGTGATTTATGTGGATGAAAAGAGCAGCACTATTTTCCTAGTTAAGGTGTGCTTACAAAGATAACAGGTCAGCGTTCAAGAAATAATTTGGGATTCAAACGGACCTTAATTAAAGATCTGTCTGAAGTCCGTGGAAAGGCTCGCCCTAAAGTTGACACATTTCCCCCACTAAAATTACAGGATTTTTCCGAGTTTCAGAAACCTTGAAAAGCGAATGGATATTGTGATCCATCCAGAGTGCGTACTGGAAAACGGGTTAGCCGAGCAGGCCAATTTTTCTCCGGAAACATCAAATCCAGTGAAAATGATTTTCCAATTTGTTTTATGTTTATTTTATTTTTTTAAAAATATCTTTATTAAAGGTTTGCAAAATTTTTCATAATAAATAGTAATAATCCTAACACAGCAAAATAGAGTGAACATTAACACAGTGCAGAAAGAGAATATACAATGACAATTACTTAGACGTTACCCCACACGCCTCGGTCTTCCCACACCCTCTCAACGGAGCACTCACCCCCCTCTATGGATCGCTGCTGCTGCTGACGTTTTAATTTTCCCCGAGAAGTCAACGGACGGTATTATGCCCCCGCTCAACAGCAGCAGCTCTGTACAAGTGACAAAGTTATTTACACACATATGTAGGCATCCGTTCATGGTGTTGTCCCTTGCTTCTCCTGGACGGAGTTCGCTGCCGTTGTCGTCTCGTGCGCACTTCCGCTTCTGCGGCCCTCCCGTCTTCCCCGTTTTCTCTGTTCCTGTGGATGACAAGTTTGTTAACGTTTCCCTGCCTCCCCCCCTCCCCCTCCCTGGCTCTCCTCTCTTGTTCCCTGTCTCTTCCCTCTACCCCCCCCCTCTCCCTGATTCTGCCCCCTCCCCCCCTGTGGTTCGCCTTTCCTTCCTCTTAGATTTAGCTGTGCCCCCCCACTCTCCCGGTCTATCTCTCCCTCTCATGCTTTGGCTACTTGCCCCTGATTCTTGTCTTCCTGGCTATTCTTCCGCTTGTTCGTTGGCCACATTATGTTTATTTTTAAAGTAATATTCTGCAGTGTGCAGTAGCATTCGTAATTGGCCACATGCGCTGCCCGCTTTGCCTCAGTGGAAATACAAAGAATGTCTCGAGAGGATTTGGAATGAAAAAGGCCATTGAGTCAAAAAAAACCCCCATCGCTTCTGATAAATCAAACCCACCCCCCTTCCAACCACATCGCTGAAATTCCTTCAGTGAGTTTGAACTGTCGGTCATTTATTGGCAGGTCAGCAAAACACAGGCAGTTTTCATTTTGCACTCGACAGGACTGATGCAAGAATGCCAAATTTCAAAGGGACCAACGACATTCTTGTATCTGTCCTGATCAGTACAAGACAAAAAACATCGACAGCATGCTGCTTTTTTCCCCCCGCAGTGTTCAAGTTCGGTACTACAAATGGCCCAGGGCGATTGAGGAATTAGAAACATTGACCTATGTTAATTCAAGGTCAGTTAGGTGAAAGTAAGCAATAATTGCTAAATACCGCACTCCATACATTTTAAGTGTTTCCTTTCTAGTAGCTATTGAACATATTTTGTTCATCAGCACATGCAAGCAGAATAAATCCACTCCTCATTACAATTCCAGCCAGTTCAAATTAACTCGACTCAATGGCTTTTCCCTGGACGTAGCCCTAATGGCCCTTCCTCATTTATCCTAGTCGTGCCACTGGACTGGATTGTGCTCCGAGTGAGCAATAATGATTTTGCAATGCTAAAATAGGCCCACTAATGTGGAACTCACTGCTTCTTCATAGCCAAGGTACTGCCAGCAGTAAGGCATCAAATCAAATGGAAATTGCAATTAAAATTAATCAGTTTAATTACCTAGAAATCAGCCACTTGATTTTTATAAATGAGGCAAGTGGTGCTGAAAAGAAGGTAGCAGACCAACATTATCACTGGTATAAAATAATTACTGTAATTCCCGTTGCTGCTGATGACTTGTAACAACTTTGAAGCAAGGCACATGTGGGACATGTCATGCAGTTTAACAAGGTTTAATGATACCTGCATCACTTATGAAGGTGCTGGAGTTTGCACGTTCTCCCCGTGTCTGCGTGGGTTTCACCCCCAGAATCCAAAGATGTGCAGGGTAGGTGGATTGGCCACGCTAAATTGCCCCTTAATTGGAAAAAATAATTGGCTACTCTAAATTTAAAAAAAAAGAAAAAAAAACTTATGAAGGTGCTTGGAAGAAGGCAATAGCCTATGAGTTAGTAGCTGCTGTAAACTTTGTGGTCAGCGTTAGTTCAAGGAAAAATACATTGATAAATTATTTGTCAGTTACGCCTCTGAAATTCAACGCTTGTAGAAGCTCAAGGCTCAATGACTTTTCAACTTCTCCAAGCTGGTCCTCACCTGGTCCGGCCTATATGGGATTCTGGATCCACCACAATGTGCTTGACTCTTAACTGCCCTCTGAAGTGGTCTAGCAAGCCACTCAATTGTCAAAGTGGCTCAGCACCACCCTCTCCTCTACCTGAAGGCAGATTGGACCCACAGCGCCGTACTATCTGCCTCAGGTCGGGCAAGAAGGCAGGTCCCAAATCCACCCCAGCAAGAACGGCGATTGAACTCCATGCTCTAGATACCAATCATGATCCACACCAGCTGTCGAGTGAACTGAGCCCCCAAAGAAGTCTGAGTTGCTGTGACAACATATGCTTTTACATGCATTTTGTAGCATGGAGCTATAGATATTGGTGGTAGAGGTTCCAATGTCTTTCCATCACCTGGCTGCCTAGGAATCTCCCATGCTGATGCTTGTCGGAAAGACTTACAACTTGATACTCAACCTGTATGGCTGTGTTGTGAATATACCTTCCTTGGCCATCAAGTCCTGGGCCTAAATTCTACGCTTGCTGAGGGAGCTTGATTGACGGAATGGGAAACAGGTGAGAAATCTGCTCCCGCCCGTCAGATAGTGATTTCACACAGGCTGGCTAATTATACTACAGGCCAGCAGGAAATACGCTCAGCAGTGAGGGTGGAGGGTCGGGACAGGGCGAGTGTTAAGACAAGTGAGGGTGCGGGCAGGCAGGATAACATAAGCTCCCCAAAGGCTGCGCACTGCTGTGAAGGTGTCTCAGGGAGCTTCAGAATTGTTGGTGGGATATCAGCTTACAGAAAATGCCCCAAACTATCCATATTATGACAGTGAACAACTGACAGGAAGAACCATCAATCACCAATCCTCAAACATATTCAGGCCGGAACTTTCACTCCTGGATTGAGAATGATTAAAAAAAAGATGAATGCCAACTGACCAATTGGCCTATGCACTAAGGGTAAAAGTGCATAGGCCACGTAAAACTCAGGATAATTGCAGGTTTAAATGGGCTTAAATTGCCCTTGCTTCCACCACCCATACATGCCCATTAATTGTAACATTGCGTGATGACGCCATGATGTCGAGACACGCAACCAACATTTATTTACATTGCACATGAGTCCAGGTTGGCTGCTTGCCCGATCGGGCAGCATCAATTTCTGTCCTTGGGGTGTGATCGAACCCGGAAGCAGAGTTACTACCCAGTGCATCACAAGATCTCCACCACTAGATTCTCAAAGGAAGTTAGGAATGGACACTAAATACTGGCCTTTGCATAGGTGATCACATCTCCATAATGAATAAAATAGCTTCAATTTTGAGAATGCAGGCTACTTCAAAAATGCTAAGTTCTTTCTGCATTAGAAAAAAGTGAAACCACTTAGATGTTTTGAAGTAGTCAGTAGCTGTCAATCATAATAAGAATGTTTATAAATATTACAGTTAGAATCAATGAAGGGTACTTCAAATGCATTCAAGCATGAAGGGAAAGAAAAATAAATAAACCGCCTGACAGCTGTGTTTAAACCACTGACCTGTCAATCAAATGCAAGTTAAAGGTATTGCACTGTAGAATTGAATGAATGCTTAGCATTTTGAAGGATCTCGGGGAATTTGATACATTTCAAGTCTTGAGGGCTTTCGGGGAAGGCTCTGACACTTCAGAAAGCATCAGTTTCAAAAGCATAGGGCTGATGGAGCAGATGTGAGTCAAGAAATGTTCTTGGCTTGATTTTTCACTGAATGTTTGGTCTGTTGATCAGCTGTCAGGTAGAGCAATTCTGAGTGAAAAGGCCTCTTCAGAGTTTAAACGGGTCAGACCAGGATGAAGATCTTGGATAGAGGGCTGCGAGAGATCACCATGTGAAGAGAGATCCTAAGATTTCTTAGGGCTGGAAGGAGCAGACACGGGACTCCCATCCCGGTGAATGTCACGGGGCCAACACCTTACCCACAGCTCAAGCCCACCATGCTCCCAGGACCCTTGGGGGCCCCTCCCTCTGAAGCCTGGCAATGATAGAAAGGCACATGAGCAAAGGGCTGACCTCCTTGACCCCACTCGGGGTCCATCACGTCAGTCTAGTAAGTCACTGCCACGGTGTCATTGTTATGGTGCCAGGGGCAAAGCTTCATTGGCAAAGCCAAAGGACAGGGACTGAAGGGGGGGGGGACAAAAGGGGGAGCTGAAAGGGGGGCTGGGGAAGAGTGGGTGAAGGGGGTTGGCTGAGGGGAGGCTAATGGGGCAGCTGGGGATGTGCTGGGGGGCTGAGGGGATAGGGTGACCCTCCAGCATGCATGGTTGGGGGGGGGGGAGGGGTCTGACCTGCTGTCCCTGTGGTCAGGGGAGGATTCCCCTCCTTGATGAGGGGTTGGAGTGTCCCCCTCGTCAGTGGGGGGGTCAACATTTAGCTTCAAGGGGGGAGGGGAGGTGGGTCTATCCCTGAACGCTGGGATTGTGGCACCCATTCAAAATGGCAGCCCGGCCCAGTAACTGTGTTCAGCGCTATGCCTCATTTTTGCCTCATCAACCCATGAGAATCGCACCTTGGCGATGCTCCTAGCACCAGTGGGGTGCAGTCCCAATTCTCCGCTGGCATGTGCAGGTAGACTCCAAACGGAGATTCCTGGCCAGCATTTCTGCTCATGTTCTAAATAAGCTGTTGTTCTCTGTAAAACCTCCTACAATATCTGTACACCTTATTATAGAGAGCTGGCTGTGCACAGAGAACACTTTAAAAAAATCATTCATGGGATGTGGGCATCGCTGGCTGGACCAACATTTATTGCTCATCCCAAATTGCCTTTGAGAAGGTGCTGGTGAGCTGTCTTCTTGAACCATTGCAGGCCCTGAGGTGTAGGCATATCCACTGTGCTGTTAGGGCAGGAGATCGAGGATTTTGACCCGGTGACAGTGAATCAATAGCCATATATTTCCAAGTCAGGGTGCTGAGTGACTTGGAGATGACATTTCAGGTGGGGGTTCCCATATGGGCGGCACAGTTGCTTCACAGCTCCAAGGTCCCAGGTTCGATTCCTGGTTTGGGTCACTGTCTGTGCGGAGTCAGCACGTTCTCCCCGTGTCTGCATGGGTTTCCTCCGGGTTCTCCGGTTTCCTCCCACAATCCAAAGATGTACAGGTTAGGTGGATTGGCCATGATAAATTGCCCTTAGTGTCCAAAAGGTTTAGGTCAGGGGTGGGCAAACTACGGCCCGCGGGCCGCATGCGGCCCGCCAAAGGTATTTCTGCGGCCCACCAAGTCATTAAAAAAAAAAAAAAAAAATTTTTTTTAAAAACAAATTTTTTTTTTTTTTTTTTTTAAATTTTTTTTTAAGGTTAATGCGGGGGGGCTGTTGGGTTACTTACTGGTATAGGGTGGATACGTTGACTTGAGTAGGGTGATCATTGCTCGGCACAACGTCGAGGGCCGAAGGGCCTGTTCTGTGCTGTTCTATGTTCTATATGAGGCGCCCAGAATCATAACCGGGTGAAGTAATTATTTTACTTAATATACTATGCGGCCCTTTGTGAATTGTGAATTTCTGAATGTGGCCCTTGCACGGAAAAGTTTGCCCACCCCTGGTTTAGGTGGTATTACTGGGTTACAGGGATAGGGTGGAGGTGTGGGCTTAGGTAAGGTGCTCTTTCCAAGGGCTGGTGCAGACTCGATGGGCCGAATGGCCTCCTTCTGCACTGTAAATTCTATGATTCTATGAACCACTGCCCTTGTCCTTCGTGGATTTGGAAGGAAGCGGTCATGGGTTTGGGAGGTACCGTCGAAGGAGCCTATTTAGGTATTAAGGCCTATTTTAAATTTCATGTTCTGAAGTATTAGAACTGCCTTTTGACCAAGACTGCCTGATTGCCGAAATATTGCAATATTTTCTATTCTTATTTCAGATTTCCAGCATCCAGAGTATTTCACTTTGATTCACTGCCATTTCTCTTCCAGGAATGCCCACCTTGAAGAAGTTCTGCCTTTATCTCCAGCAGGACCTTTTGTTTTGCCTTTCACTGTGTTGGCTCACGTTCATTCTATTCTCGTGTTTACACTGTTGTCACATGCTGTCTCAGGCCTTTCATTGCCACTTGGCTTTTTCTCCCGCTCATATTCTTCCTGGGTTTGTACTGCTGAGGAGCTGTACCTCTCTAAAATATTCGTGTTCTTATGAAAGGTCATTGATGAGCAAGTCTGGTTGACCCCTGTTCCTCCACGGATTCTTCCTGACCTGCTGCATGCTTCCACATTTAATTGTGCAATTCATGCGTCCATAATTGTCGCTCATATATTTGGAAATTGCTGTTCTCTCACCCGCCCAAACTTTAACTGCGGAATCAATCGTGTCTTAATGTGATTGTCACCAAGGGTAGTATCTGTGAACCTGACAGAAAATCGAAAATGCTGCAAATATTCAGCAGGCCTGGCAGCATCTGTGACGAGAGAAGCCGAGGGCGGGATTTTACATTCCCGCTGAAGTCAATGGATTTTGAACGGCTTGGCTCATTTTAAGGCCCCCCCCCCCCAATCGAGACAAGGCTGGTGAACTTTCATCCGAACTGTTCAACGTTGCTGCTTTATTTCACATTTCCAGCATTCACAATCTTTGGCTTTTGACGTGAATTCCATTCAGATTTGGACTTGTCATTCGGAAACGATTGGCGTCACTCAAATATTGCCGCCAGTTAGAAAATTCCCGGCCACTGTTGCCGGCGTTTGTCTCTTTGGCACGTAGACGCCGCTGACTCCGGCTCCGCGGTTGTAACAGGCAGCTGAAGCACTGCTTCTCATTTGTGGCCTTCCACTCAGCTGAAACTGAAACCCTGGAGCTGGGAGATAAAAATTGCTCGACTGGGAAACAGAAAAGCTGCTCGCAGTAACCCCGCCACAGCCCACTGAGCACCGCTCCCGCTTTAATTATTGAACATACGTCTGAAGAGGCAAGGATTGAAGCACCTTCCCTTTCCTATTCCACAGGGTAGTGAGACAAGAATGTACACCATTATTTATTTACGCACGCTGATTTCCCTGGTTTTACATTTTAAAATAGCCGAAAAAGTTTCTTTTTTGCAAGGAAACCTGAACAAGGAGGAGGAGAAACAATCAGCGCCACCCACAGAACAGGAATTCTCTCGCATTGCAAAACAAATGATGTATGGATAGCGTTTGATATTCCGCTGGCTGTCATGTCTTTTGTGCACAGGCCCAACAAGCAATGACATTTGTTTCTAAACAGATTAGGAGCCATTTACCACCTTCTCACTGTCTGTGAAACAGCTGGGCTTTTGGCAAATGGCCAGAACCCATTAAGGTTTATAAATGAGTCCAATAATACATTTTATATAGCTGGAGGAGTGTACACTGGTGCATATTGGTAGCTAATTAAACCAGCAACACCATTAGTGGATCGGCACACGGCTCCCGATGGCAAATAAGAAATCAGTTCCAGTTTCTGACTGTTCGCCGTCCCCCATCTCTGTGCTGAAGGATAAGAATCGAAGTTCTGGACAAAGGTGCTGAATTGTACTATTAACGCTGAACTTTGTGTTCGATCTTATTTAATTCAAGTCACGTTCGCTGCTTTCCCTGAAATGAGTCAATATAACAAATTATTTATTTTCCACCATTACGTAGATTAACAAAAAGCATTCCCATTCTTCCGTTGCCAATAAGCCACTAATTAAATTACATTTGTATTGCAACTATCAACGTCCATAAGCATCTAATGTGAATGTTCTGCGTAACCAGACAATGTAGAAATAGTGGAGTCATTTCAGATTTCACACTCTGACTGTTCCTAACCAGCCTGCTTGTTCACGTTAGCACAAAGGTTGCTGGCAGAAAAGGCATGGCTCATCAGAATCAATGCTGTGACCTACCCACCGTCGGCAAAGGTCATTCTACTGTAGCTCCAAATGCTTTAAGCTTCAAATGGTCCGACTAATTGTTAACGTTTCCCAGGAAAGTAGAAATTCTACCAAGTTCAATGAAATGGTGGTGAGTGTGACATTGAGGGTTAAAGTAATAAGAACAATAAGTTGGTTAACCCCTGAACGTGAGCATAGGTGTCGCAGTGCAAGATCAAACTTCACCTGCTTGTTGTATTGCAGGCAGCGTGTTATATTCAAGCTCTTTGCCATTTAAAATCATTTCTGCGTACAGCCAGCGCTCTCCACGCTGCTCGTTGGCTGCACACATCAGCAGCGGATCTGAAATTGTGAGTGGGTGACCAAAAAAAAACACCGGGCCTATACTTCCTCAGGAAACTAATTAAATCTGGCATGTCCACATTGACTCTTACCAAGTTTTACAGATACACCAAGCATCCTATCTGGCTGCATTTCAGCCTGGTATGGTAACTGCTTGGCCCAAGACTGTAAGAAACTGCAGAGTCCTGAACGCAGCCCAGTTGATCACAGGAACCCGCCTCCCATCCATTGACTCTGTTCCGCTTCCTTGGGAAAACAGGCAGGATAATCAAAGACCCCTCCCACCCAGGTTATTCACTCTTCCAACTGCTTCCTTTGGGCAGGAGTTACAAAAGTCTGAGAAGAAGCATTAACAGCTTCAAAAACAGCTTCTTCCCCATTGTTACCAGACTCCTAAACGACTCCCTTATGGACTGATCTGATCTCTTCACACATCTTCTCCACTGAGTAGTACTGCATTCGGTATGGTCACCTGTTGCCTGTGTCTATGTATTTACATTGTGTATTTATGTATGTCCTATGTTTTTTTAAATGTATGGGACGATCTGTCTGGACTGCACGCAGAACAATACTTTTCACTGTACCTCAGTACATACGACAAAAAAACAAATCCTAAATCCCTTAAAGGAGAGCTACATCGTTGCTGCACGAAAGAGTGGGAATCTTTTGAAAAATTGTAGCTGGGCTGCCATGCTTTGAAGAATAGCAGGGCATGTGAGAGAGCATGCAACAAGGTTTTCAGCTTGCACTGGAAGTCGGTGCAAGATGTGGAAAACAAGAGACATTTCCTGTGTCTGTGGTGAGGGAAATGGGAAAGAGACCCTCCAGGCAGATGGATAAAAGTAAATTACTGTGGGTTACTGTAAATTATATGCTCAGAGGGAACATGAATGCAGAGCAGGAAGAAGTTTAACAATCTGGCACGAGTTGTCAAGGTGAGTGAGTTCATCTTCAAATGGTATATCCTACCAACTGCACCACTGGCCTCATTCCTTACACTCCCATCATTCACCTACCAACAATCTGTGCTCCACTCGTCAACTCATATGGTTTGTCTCTCCTCCGAACACTGAGCACTGTTGCAGACCTCATACCCACAACTCAGAGCTCACCCACACTGATAGCTATTCAACCCTTTCAGCCAGATCATAGAACAATAGAATCAAAGCATTTACAGTGCAGAAGGAGGCCATTCAGCCCATCGGGTCTGCAGCAGCCCTTGGAAAGAGCACCCTACTTAAGCCCACATCCTATGCCCATTACCCAGTAATACCACCTAACCTTTTTTTCTTTTAGACACTATTTAGCATGGCCAATCCACCTAACCTGCACATCTTTGGACAGTGAGAGGAAACTGGAGTACCCAGAGGAAACCCACGCAGACACGGGGAGAACGACCCAAGACGGGAATCGAACCTGGGACTCTGGAGCTGTGAAGCAAAGTTCTAACCACCGTACTACCGTGCCGCCTAAACCAAACATATAGCATGAGGTGCACAAAAACACCTTCCTCTTTCTTGCAGTGGAAGGTGGTTGCATAATAGGTGCAGCAAGAAGGAACTGGAGGAGGACAAGGTGCCTGCACATGTTTTCATCCCGACAGTGGAGACTGTGCTGGCCATTGCAGGAGCTGGAGTGATCGATGGTGAGGGTGTTTGCATGCCTAAATTCTCCTGCTCCCACCCCACAATGTTCCGACTCATGGGTTCTTCTTACTTTCTCCTCTCCCCTCACTGCCATCTTGCCCCTTTATCATTTCGGATCTGGAGGCTTCCCAGTCGGAGGGGGAAGAGGAAGAAGACAATGAGGATGAAGAGACCCTGTCACTCCATCTTACAGTCACAGCCTTCAATTGAAAGCCAGCAGCTTTCCACCAGTCATTCTGCAGCCAATAGCAAAACACCTTGTAGGTGTAGTAAAAGAGACAAAAGGCACGAGGGAGAAGCACTAAGGGAATGCACATATTTGAGTGTGCAATATTATATAATGAATTCATTCATAAACTTGGATTGGAGGGTGTATTTTCTGTTGACTTATATTTTTGTGTTGTTGGAAAGAGTACAATGTGATGGTCAATGATAGAGAAAAGATGAAGGGCTAAGGTTTACTGCTTCATCCCTTGAACTGGAGGTAGTTTAATTTCAAGGTCCAAAACCATGAGGGGCGAATGGTACACCTTCTGGTTCAACCTTCTGGAAGACATCCAATTATGAAACTGCCTCTAGGACCATTGTCCAATTAGGGATGGTAAGTGGGTTGAGGAGTTGGGAGGGTGGATCGGCAGGCGTGATTTAGTGGGGAGTGGGATGTGTATGATTGAAAGTGGGGCAGAGAGAAATGGGTGCAAGATAAGGTTGAAGGAACGGGCAAGCATTCCTCCAGCCCAATCACCATCTGTGACCGCAGTCTCAATGGTAAGCCTGTGCCTATGAATAACTTCAGATTTACCCTTTTCCCCATTGGCCATTCAGATTGCTTGTCATTTTCATATCGCTCTGACCTCCTGCTGCTCATTTGCCTCCTGTGAGTTGACAAGTTCCAGGCACCGCATGGGTCCTGTGCTCAGCTGGGAAATGGCTGGTAATTGCCTCATTAACAAGTTTAATTGACATCCCCCCAATGCCAGGCAGGCTTCTAACACCGCACACAAGTCACATCAGACCAAGGCAGGCCAGCAGCACGGTTCGATTCCCGTACCGGCCTCCCCGAATAGGCGCCGTAATGTGGCGACTAGGGGCTTTTCACAGTAACTTCATTTGAAGCCTGCTTGTGACAAGCCATTTTTATTTCATTTCAGAGAGAAGGCGAGAACATGGCAGAGAACTGGGCAGTTGCCTTCAATTATGCCCGACACCCTCCAGCTCCAAGCTTAACCCTGAGGGCCTGAGGAAACTAATTCCCCTCCTGCCTCCCCTCCCTTGCACCTACCAGGAGTCTGATGTCTGATGGTGAAAGGGGACCTGTCATTGAGGTTATTGGTTTTGCACAGGAATTATTTGAGTATTCATAGAATTTACAGTGCAGAAGGAGGCCATTCGGCCCATCGAGTCTGCACCGGCTCCTGTAAGGAGCACCCTACCCAAGGTTAACACCTCCACCCTATCCCTATAACCCAGTAACCCCACCCAACACTAAGGGCAATTTTGGACACTAAGGGCAATTTATCATGGCCAATCCACCTAACCTGCACATCTTTGGACTATGGGAGGAAACCGGAGCACCCGGAGGAAACCCACGCACACACGGGGAGGATGTGCAGACTCCACACAGTGACCCAAGCTGGAATCGAACCTGGGACCCTGGAGCTGTGAAGCGATTGTGCTATCCACAATGCCACCGTGCTGCCCACGATAAATTTAGTGTACCAAATTCATTTTTTCCAATTAAAGGGCAATTTAGCATGGCCAATCCACCTAGCAACACATCTTTGGGTTGTGGGGGCAAAACCCACGCAAACATGGGAGAATGTGCAAACTCCACACGGACAGTGACCCAGAGCCGGGATTGAACCTGGGGCCATGGCACCTTGGGGCTGCAGGGCTAACCCACTGCGCCACCATGCTGCCTTTTAGAGTATATAAGAGTTGGGACAGATAGGGACTGTCTACATTATAGCTTTTCTTCCTCCTCCTGTTCCTCCACTTCCTGTTGCATTTCCTGCTCTTGACCTTCCTCCTAATCTCGCTCCTCACCTTTGTGGCCTGATGGGCGGTGGTCATGACTGTTCCCTCAAAATGATCGAGTTATGCAGCATGAAAATAGTACTACAGACTTTACTTTCACTCACCTGAGAAACCAGAGTTCCCCTAGAGCGGTCCAGGCAGTGGATACGTTGCCTGAGAAAACCAATGGTGTCTCTCCTCACTGGCATGAGCTGTGGGTCCACCTCGGATTCCCAAACCAGGAGGGGTGGGGGGGTGGGGGGGGGGGGGGGGGCAGGTCGTCTCTGAACCATCTTGGTGGCTGCAGTGAGTGTGTGGTAAGTGGAGCGCTTAAAAACAGCTCCAGCTGCCAGGCTCTTTAGCACTAATGCTGGCCCCCAACGGTTTCATCGTCTGCTGGGCCGGGAATTGCTTTCAATTTTCGTGACCCATTTGCATGTCCTGACTCGCGAGAACGAGGACCACACACAATTCAGTCCTGGAAGGGACACTTTGAACCCCAAAGCACGGTGCAGACGTGCCTGCACACACATTGTTCCTCAAGCAAACTCAGATGTTTTCATGAAGCAAAAGTGTTTTCCAGTCTCTGGCTCTTCAGCTCCTGGTGTTCAACCGAAGACGGCACATTATTCAGATAAACGTCAATTATCCTGACAGCAATCATCTTTCCTTCATTCTTCAGCAGTCCACAGTGTCATCTGCATTTGATCCATCATAGCAGGTTTTTAAGGGCAGCACAGTGGCTCAGCGGTTAGCATTGGGACTACGGTGCTGAGAGCCCAGGTTCGAATCCTGACCCTGGGTCACTGTCCGTGTGGAGTTTGCACATTCTCCCAGTGTCTGCTTGGGTTTCACCCCCACCACCCAAAAATGTGCTGTTTAGGTGTATTGGCCATGCTAAATTGCCTCTTAATTGGGAAAAAAAAAACAATTGGGTACTCTAAATTTATTAAAAATAAATATAACAGGTTTTTAAAATTTGTCCTTGGGGTATGAGCTTCACTGGCTTTTATTGCCCATCACTAATTGTCCTTTCCGAGAAGCTTGCGATTTCAAAGGCCATTTCAAAGAGTTTCACTGTGGGTTTGGAGTCATATGTAAGTCAGACCGGATAAGAACAGTAGATTTCCACCCCTCAGGGACATCAGTAAACAAAATGGGGGCCAGAATTCTCTTTTCCATGCCGCTCCCTCTCCCTCCATCATCCATTTCCGAATCATCGACACGTTTGCTGCCCAGTAATAGCTGCACAGATTCGGGAGAGCGGCAGCATGTCCCACCTCCTAAAGGCCTCCTCCATCTGGTACACCAGCCGAGCCAGATTGAGCTTATGCAAGATCCCCCAACTCTTGGCCACCTGAATACCCAAATACCAAAAACTCCTCTCACCCGATCTAGACCTAGACCGATCCATTGCCGGGTCCAGTACCCCCCCCCCCATAATCAGGTTCCCCACCTCCAAATCCGGGATCCGGCTTAGCATCCGCTTCATGAACCCTGCATTGTCCCGATTTGGGGCATATACATTCACCAGCACCACCCGGGCCCCCTGCAGCCTACCACTCACCATCACATACCGGCCCCCTTTATCTGCCACAATGCCCACCGCCTCAAGTCACCCGCTTGCTCACCAAAATTGCTACCCCCTCCTGTTCTTCGCGTCCAGCCCGGAGTGACAGACCTGCCTTACCCATCCCTTCCTCAGCCTGGTCTGATCAGCAACTTTCAGGTGCGCTCCTGTAACATGGCTACGTCTGCCTTCAGCCCCTTTAAGTGCGCGAATACCCAGGCCCTCTTGACGGGCCAATTCAGGCCTCTCACATTCCACGTGATCAGCCGGATCAGGGGGCTACCCCCCCCCCCCCCCCCCCCCCACCGAACGTGAGGACCAACCCCTCCCAAACCAGCACACACACAGAAAGAAAACACAAATATCACCCTCTCCCTCTCCCCAACATCCCCCAAAGCATGCCACAGACCACTAATTTGAGTCCAACTTCTCATTTTTGATAAAGGTCCATGCCTCGTCCGGCATATCAAAATAGTGGTGATGATCCTGATATGTGACCCACAGTCGCGCGGGCTGCAACAGCCCAAACTTCACCCCCGTTCCGTGGAGAACCGCCTTGGCGTGATTGAATCCTGCCCTCTTCTTGGCCAGCTCTGCACTCCAGTCCTGGTAGATGCGAATTTCAGCATTCTCCCACCTGCTGCTCCGCTCCTTCTTCGCCTACCTCAAGACGCACTCCCTGTCAGTGAAATGGTGAAACCTCACCACCACAGCTCTCGGCGGCTCATTCGCCCTCGGTCTCCTCGCCAGGACTCTGTGCGCCCCATCCAGCTCCAAGGGCCTCGGGAAGGCTCACGCGATCATTAGCGTACTCAGCATCGTAGCTACATACGCCCCAACATTCGACCCCTCCACGCCTTCAGGGAGACCCAGAATCTGCAAATTCGTTCTCCAGATCCTCGAATTTCTCCTGCCACTTTTTATGGAGCGCCTTGTGCGCCTCCACTTTCACCGCCAGGCCCAGGATCTCGTCCTCGTTATCAGAGGTCTTCTGCTGCACCTCTTTAATCACTGTCCCCTGCATACTCTGGGTCTCTACCAGCCTTTCAATCGACGGCTTCATAGGGGCCAACATCTCTGCCTTCAATTCCGCAAAGCAGCTTCTCAGAAACTCCTGCTGCTCCCGTGACCACCGAGCCCACGCTGCCTGGTCTCCGCCCGCTGCCATCTTGCTTTTTCGCACCCGTTCTCCTCTCTTCTCTAATGCCCATTTTTTGACCGCGCCGCTCCTGGTCCATTCCATACAGTGCTGGGGGAACCTCGCTGCCGTCTTCCCACACCGGGAATCGTCGACCAAGTGCCGCAGGGGCTCCTTAAAAGGGCCCAAAAGTCCGTTCACGGCGGGAGCTGCTGAACGTGCGACCTACCCAGGCATAGCCGCAACCGGAAGTCCATGGTTGCTCATTCTCAAGGAGTCTTGCACCACTCGATTGTCAATTATTCCTTTCTCATTACACAATAGCCTTCTAGGATGGCCTGTTCTCTAGTTATTTCCTCAATCATAGAATCCCTACAGTGTAGAAGGAGGCCACTTGGCCCATCGAGACTGCACAATCCCTTCAAAAGACCACCCCACCAATCCCCCACCCTATTCCTTCAACCACACCCTAAGGGGCAATTTATCATGGCCAATTCACCAAACCAACACATCTTTGGACTGTGGGAGTAAACCCACGCAGACATGGGGAGAATGTGCATACTCCACACAGACAGTTGCCCTCGGTCGGAATCGAACCCGGGTCCCTAGTGCTGTGAGGCTAACCACTGTGCCATTGTGCTGCCTTCAATGTATTGGTGTTGGTCGTTCTGCGTGAGTGTGCTTATCACTCACTTGGCTCTGTTTCTCGTTCTAAGCTCTGGAGTCGCCAGGTGCCGTTAAGACACCGCCACAAGTTTCAAGGTGAAGTTCAAAGCAATAAAGCTGTACACCAATTAGTAAGTCCAAAACAATTAGAGTTTATTATAACACAATTATAATAACACTCATGCACACGCTAAAGATTAAACTTACTTCTACCACTAAACAACTAATACTTAGCTAAGAAGGAACCGCGAGGTCAGGGAACAAGGCCTTTGTTCTGTTCTGGTCTGCAGGCTTCGGATCGCTATCAGTTGGCAAGGGTGTCAGTAATGCCTGTGTCAGGTAGCGGTCGTCGTTTAGGCACTTACTTGTTGGTGACTGCTGCTCAACGGCTGGTGTAGAAGACAGGTGGCTGGAGGCTGGAGCCGGAGGCCGGAGACAGGAGACTGAACCATGTTTGGGACCTTTCTTTTATAGGTCCCAGGGGGTCTGCGCCCCTTTGGGCGGACTCCCTTACCTGCTTGGGATCGATTGGGCCTCTTCCCAATCGATATGTTTTGAACCCCCCAATCATAGTTCCTTGGTTGCTGGGGCGGTTCTTAGGACTTATTGTCCTGGGCTTCTCTGGTGCCACTGTGTCTGGTCTCCTATTGAATGTATCGATTAATACTTAATTTGTGTCCATTGTATCTGGGACTTGCCCGGTATCACCTCATTAGTATGCTAACGACTTCTCTTTCACAGCGCTGCCTGGTCTCTGCAGCAGTCAGAAACCGGTTTCTGCAGTTGTCCCAATACATAATTGCTCTGCAAGCTGTTTGCTCTTTCAACATGTTCGTTTTCCCTGCACTCTTTGCAGTCTTCCATTTTGTGTTCGTTAGTGGCCATCTCAGGTGGCTACATTGGCCCAGAAAATCATCCCGTATACACTCCAGGTATTCCTCCTTTAGGGTATTGTGACATGTGATTTGTCCCATCTATATATGGGGAGGCAGTGGATTAGTGGTATTGCTACTGCACTAGTAAACCAGAGACCCAGAGTAATGCTCTGGGGACACAGATGGTGAAATTTGAATTCAATAAAAATACAGAATGATAATGAATGAAAAAACACATCTGGTTCACTTATGTCCTTGAGGGAAGGAAATCTGCTGTCTTTACCTGTTCTGGGCTACATATGACTCCAGATCCACAGCAATGTGGCTGACTTTTAACTGCTCGCTCAAGGACAATTAAGGATGGGCAATAAATGCTGGCACAGCCTGCTACATCCATGTCCATGAACGAATAAAAAAAAATGCAGATTATAGTCACCCATGTTTACTGGTGTTCCTTCACTGCAAGCGTCTGTAATTTCCTGTTTAATGCCATTCCCACCATCAACACTACAGTTTGGGGGTCTATATACAATCCTCACAAATGTTTTTCCCCTTAATAGTGTCTCAGCTCTACCCATACAAGTTGCACATCGTCGGGGCTAATGGGCAGGATTCTCTGTGGTTTCCCGCGTGGCTCACCCTTGCCAGCAGCGGGATTCTCTGTTCCCGCAGCCGGCCAATAGGGTTTCCCATTGTGGCCAATCCACGCCATTGGGAAACCCGTGGGTGTGGGTGCTCTACTTGCAGATCTGAGGATGCCGCCGACGGAGAGTTCTTCCCAATATCTTTCCTCACTATTGTGTTAATTTCCTCTTTAACCAGCAATGCAACCCCACCACCTTTTTCCTTTTTGTCTGTCATTCCTTTTTAAAAAAAATTTAGAGTGCCCAATTTTTTTTTTTCCCAATTAAGGGGCTGTGGTGAATGTATTCACCTAATGCATGTATGGTACTGTAACCTATGACCTGGAAGTGGCGATACGAGCTGCTTTCAGGTACTGTACGGTAACCCCGGTGTGCTCCGCCTCTGGCTCCGCCCTCACCGGGGCCATATATTGACCGGCCACCTGTGAGCGGCATTCATCTGGACAACAGACTCTGGCTCAGCAAGTTCATGATTAATAAAGCCTAACGCTCACTCGCTCTCTCTGCCTCTCGGCGAATTGAAGGTATATCAGGGGCAACTTAGCCAATCCACCTAACCTGCACATCTTTGGGTTGTGGGGATGAAACCTGTCATAATATACATCCAGGTATATGATGGTGCACAGACAGGCAGTGATTGACACAGAGGATGACCAGTGAACACACAGAACACAGCAGCCAATCACCAGACAGGACACGACCACTATAAAGCCAGAGGGCACTAGTTTTCCCGCTCTCTCTCGGGATCCAGCCTCTGAGACAGTCAGAGCTCGTGAGCAGCAACTAGAACAAACACCATGTGGTAGTAAGATAGTCTGGTCAGGTTAGCCTCAGGCCTCCAGTAGGGTCAGCATAGTGTCAACCCACAGTTAAAGTATGTATGATAGTTAAGAGTTCAATAAAATCGAGTTGCATTTCTTCAAGCGTTGGAAGCCTGTCTCTCTCACTACTGCAGTAAACGCAGTCCTCGCAGACCCAGCATACCCAACACATCAAAACCTACGCAGACATGGGAAGAATGTGCAAACTCCACACGGGCAGTGACCCAGGACCGGGATTCAAACCACAGCGCTGCAGTCCCAGTGCTACCCACTGCGCCTTTGCCTGTCATTCCTAAATACTGAATTGCCTGAATGTTCAGTTCCCATCCCAGGTCACATGGCAGTCATGTCTCTGTAATCCCAATTATATCATACCTGTTTCTGAGTCCTCCCTGTTTATTTCCTTTCTTCCATTTTCTTTTCTTTGATTATTTTTGGTCTGCGGACCCATATTAAAATTTTATGTTGCTTATTATGCTCTTTCCTTAATTGGCTCTGTTTATGACGGTTAATACGGTCGCCGTCCTTAATTCTAATTATGCTTGCTCAAGAGTCGCCAGGTATCTTTTCGATACCGCCACAATGTTCAAAACTGAATACTGATCAAAGACTCGATACACCAGTTAGTAAGCTCAAAATCAATACTCATTTATTTACACACAGTCAATTATACTCCTGCACAAACTCTACTAACTAAACTATCACTGCTACTAAAAGCCTATACTTAGCTTCGGGTGCCCACTCAGTCAGAGGAACAATGGCCGTTGTCCGGTTCTGAGGCTGCTGGCATCAAACTTGTATAGAATAATAGTTCGGAGCATCTATCTTGGTGCGTGCGTTGACTTTGGACTTACTTGTCTGGTGCAGCTGCTAGGCAGGTCTCTCGCTGCTCAGAGCCAAGGCCAAGAAGAACGATTCTCACTTGGGGGCTTCCTCTTATACCCCAAAGGGGCTTCGCGCGCTTTTGAGCAGGCCTTGAACTTGGCCCCAATTAATTGGACCATATCCTAATCATTGGTATTGATTTTCTCCAATAAAGGGCTGGCTGCCTTGATCGCTGGGCGGGCCCTAAGTGACCGTTGGCCTGCTTTGTTTTAGTCTCCACTGGTGTCGGGGTGTCTGCTTTGGTATCGCTTGCTTAAATGTTTATCTTTTGTCCCCGGAGATAGCTCATTAGTATGCTAATGGCTTTGCAGTATCGTTCTTGTCTGGGAGCTGCAAACTCCAATCCACAGACAAACCCTGCATTGGCTTGCTTTCTCAGCATTGTCCATTTTCCCCTTCATTCTCTGCAAGTGTCCATTTTGTAATCGGGACGTGGCCACCCCAGGTGGCTACAATGTTTAAGCAGAAGACTCAAACTGAAGCAGCCTGCTTGTCAGGACAGTGTGTTCCTAGGTCCTGGATTTTGGAGAGGAGAAAAAAAGTCTCCTTGGCGCCCAGTGAATCTTAGGAACCATCTTTGGAGGAAGTTGGTTTGATTGGTTGGCTGGCAACCTGTTCGTTGGCCAGGGTCAGTGAAATTCATCCCCTTTCGTACAAAAATTCCGTGCGTTAAGGCACACAGCCTTAAGGCTTGCCCTTTTAACATTACTTGACCCATTCCCAATATTTTTCACTGTGGCCCTGTTTAATTCTGGCCCTTGATTTCTCTGCCTATCACTTTGCTTATTCCCCTTTTTGTCTTTTGTTCTTGTCCTCATTTCCCCCTCCTCTGGCTCCTGGTATAGGTTCCCATCCCCCCTCCCATTTTAGTTTAAACCCTCCCCAACCACTCCAGCAAATAATCCTGCTGAGACAGCATTCAGCTCCCTGAAAGTCACCAACTAGTTTCACTCCCCTTTTTTATGGAAACTTGTCCTTTGCAAGCTACTACCATCTGACCAGACAGTGCATTCCAGACCATAACAACTTGCTGAGGGAAAGAACATTTCCTTATCCGTCCTCTGGCTTCTCAGCCAATTAATTTAAGCCCGTTTCCTTAGGTTGTACTATTATCAAAATCTTTAATAATTTTGAAGTAATGAAGGTTAAAAACCTGGAAATTATTTAAGAAAACAGTTGGACGCTGCAGTGCAGGGATAACCTTTCTGGAACGGTGGACTAAAATCAATGCTTATCTCATGATTATATGTACAGGACGCTGCTAAATAAAAGGACATGATTATATTGGAAATTTCTAGATGCTGGCTTTCAGAGTCTTTATTATTTTTCAATCCTTTTGGTTTCATCTCAATTTACACTGCCGTTAAACAACATACTCACATCGCCATGGTTACACTGATAACTTTTGAGAGATGGATGATATTTTTGCATACTTAATTTTACATTGGAATTCAAGAACTGTTTTACATTACTTTTTACCAGATAAAAAACCTGATCTATCATATCTACATTTAATCCAATTTAAAACCAAGAACTTGAATAATAGCACAAATATGAGCTGACATTTTGAGAAAGATCGGCAAACCACATTTAACATCTAATCTCTCCTCTCTACCCGGAATATCAATGCAAATACAATTTTTGCATCCACTTCATTGATTTGGACTCATGCTGCAGTGCAAAAGCTTCAAGGCATGAACCTTTGGAACAAGAATAAATATTGAAGCTATTAGAGAAATGTTAACAGCAAATCAGATACAGGTTTAAGCTGTTTGTAATTAGATCTCAAAGAACAGATATTACCACAACAAGTAGTTAAAGGATTTTGCGCAGAAAACAAACCTGATATTTTATCACAAGTGAAGATAGCTGGATATCTCATGCATGATTGAGTCGCGGATGTGTGACACAAAGTAGTAAACACGGTCGGATGAAGACCGATGCTCCATTTATATATCTCTCTTCGTTCCTTTGCATTTTGGAGCGATTCCATTCATTTATTTTCAAACAACTTTTCACAAACTGACTGAGGTGACCTCTGTTCAGTGTTCAGCCTTCCCTTTTAACCTCTTTACAGCTTTAAGAAGAATCTGAGGGGAGGCCATCGACCTGAAACGTTAACCCTGTGTGTGAGCAGGTTTTTTTTTCTTCTTCCAGATTTTGCAGCATTTAAAGTTACTTTTTTTCCTCTTCTGAACAATCTGTTTAAGAACTACTTAACACATTATTTGTCTCTTTGATCAGATAACTATCATAGATGATAATCCTTTCATCCGCTTTCTCTCTCCCTTTATTTCAACCAATTCTAAAAACACTCCTGTATTTTGTTCCAGTTCTGATGAAGGATTTCCATGGAAATAACCTGACTTTTTCATTTCTAACACCTATCTTTTATTTTAGAATATCTCTCTTTTTCCTGCAGTGATGACCTTTGACCCAGAAGTAGTAAATTAAGGAACTTTCATGATTTCTTTGCAAGGTCTTTGGAATCTTTGTGCTTAAGGAAGTTTGAAAATGCCTTTTAAGCGCTTGCATCAATTGCAAAGGAATCGGGGCAGCAGAGTGGTTAGCACTGCTGCCTCACGCCATCGAGGCCCTAAGTTCTGTCCGTGTGGAGTTTGCACATTCTCCCTGTGTTTGCATGCGTTTCGCCCCCACACCTCAAAGATGTGCAGGGTAGACGGATCAGCCACGCTAAATTGTGCCTTAATTGGAATAAGTGAATTGAGTACACTAAATTTATTTTTTAGAATACAAAAAGACAAAAATTGTAATTTTCCTGGCAGATAAGATATACTGGTCCATGTGCCCCGGCAATCCTGGAGCTGGAGCAGTCCGAAGTAATGAAAAAAGGAAGCTGTGTGGCTGGCAGATGCAAAGGCAAGCTGCGGGCACAAAGGAGAGCTACAAACAGAGGAGCTGGAGGGTTAAGGCAATTGGTGCACAGATGCAAGCACAAAAGATGAAGCAGACAGAGGCAGAAAGGGGAACGCAGAGAAGCAAATCATTCTAAGGAAGAGGTCAGTTTTCTGTTCAGTAGAAGAGAAGACAGGAGTTATTTCACGCACTGTGCAACTTGCCTAAAATTGTTTAAAACCTTTTAAAGCTGAGTGGGTAGTTCTGAGACACTAAAAAGCTAGGTGTTTTTCCATAAGTGGCCAAACCTTGAACCCGGCTGTCCTTGTTTTTTTTTCAGGAATAGGCCATTCAGCCCTTTAAGCCTACTGTACCATTTAATGAGATCATGGCTGATCTAACACTCACTAAGTCCATTTTCCTGCATTTACTCCATAACTCTTAATTCCCTGAATAATTAAAAACCTTTCAATCTCAGCCTTGAAAATGTTCCAAGGACTTGACCTTCACAGCTTCCTGTGGTAAAGAATTCCACAGATGTACATGAGAGAAGATATTCTTCCTCAAATCCATCTTAAATGAGCACCACCTTATTCTGCAACTATGTCCTCTGGTCCTACACTCTCCCATGAGTGGAAACACCTCCCAAAATCTACCCTATCTAACCCCCTCAGAGTCTTATATGCTTCAATCATATCACCTCACTCTTCTGAACGCCAAGGAACACGGACCCAACTTGTTTAATCTTTTCTCATCTGGCAGTCCCAGCATACCAAGGCTCATCCAAGCGAACATTATCTGGACTGCCTCCAATGATAACATATCATTCCTTAAATAAAGGGACACAAACTAGACACACAATTCTAAATCTGGCCTCACCAGTACCTTGCACAGTTTCAGCAACACCTCTTTACTTTTATACTCCAGCCCTCTTGAAATAAAAGCCAGCATTCCATTTGCCTTCTGCACCTGTATGTTAGCTTTCTGGGTGTCATGAACCAGGAACCCCAAGTCCCTTTGTGCCACAGCTTTCTGCAATCTCTCTCCATTCAAATAACAATCCGCCTCCTCAGTCTTTCTACCAAAATCTTACATTTTCCCACATTGAATTCCATTTGTCAATTTTCTGCAGCTCACTTAACCCATCACTATCTCTCTCTAAACTATTTGTAACCTCATTACAACCTGCATTCCCTCCCATCTTTGTATCATCTGTAAACTTGGCCGCAGTCCACTCAGTTCCTTCCTCCAAATCATTTGTGCTTTGAAGAGCTGATCCGGAGGCATTCCATTGGTTACTGCCCTCCAACCTGAGAAAAAAAACCCTTATCACTACTCGCCGCTCAATCCTCTATCCATGCCAGAATATTACCTCCAGCACCATGGTTGAGTGAATAGGAACTTTGGAAAGCTATATCATCAGGATTGTTTTGACCCGAATGAGAGAGGGTTCATAGAAATGTACTTAGCTGAAAATAATCCCGGCCGGGATTATTGGGCGCCAGCGGGATCGCCGCTGCGTCGGTCGGGGGCCATTGAAAGCGCTCCCATCCCCGGCGATTCTCCGGGCCTCAACGGGCCAAGTGCCCGCGAAGTTCGGCCGAGTCCTGCCGGCGTGGGTTAGGTATGGTCCCACTCGGCGCGACCTCAGAGTTAAGGCTGGGGGGGGTGGGGGCGTCCTGGTGAGGAGGCGGGGGGGGGGGGCAGGGGGATCTGACCCCGGAGGGTGGTCTGGCCCGCGATCACGAACTACAGATCGGCGGGTGGGATAGTTCCGTGAGGGGCCTATATTCCTCCGCGCCAGGCCCCTGTAGGGCTCCGCCATATTGCCCGGGGGCCGGTGCGGAGACTGGAACACAAGCACATTTGTGGACTTGCGCCAGCCGTGGCATGGGCTGGTTTAGCTCACTGGGCTAAATCGCTGGCTTTTAAACCAGACCAAGCAGGCCAGCAGCACGGTTTGATTCCCGTACCAGCATCCCCGGACAGGCACCAGAATATGGCGACTAGGGGCTTTTCACAGTAACTTAATTGAAGCCTACTCGTGACAATAAACGATTTTCATTTCATTTCATTCATGCTGGCTTTCGGGCGCCGGAGCTGCGGATACCACTCCGGCGCCGTACTAGCCCCCGAGGAAGGGGTGAATACCAGCCACTTGAGGCCTGTTGACACTGGAGTGGCTCACGTCGCTTTTCACGCTGGCGTCAGAACTTGGCCGCAGGATTGGAGAATCCCAGCCCCCATCTGTTGCCGGATAGAACGCCTAACCTTTTCCTGCGTTAACAAAGAACAGCACATTATCGAACTGTTCAGCTACCACATTTGTTAAGGGTGTGATGTGAATGCTTGAGGTTGTGTCGGGCAAATCTTAGTTGTGCTGATTATTTAAAGTGAAAGTTACCTTTTTATTTGAAGTTTCATTTGCCTGTAAAATCATGTTTAATTTAGATTGAGTTGGATTCGTGTTAAAATGAAAGTTGCAAAAAGGGAATCTTGTTGGTAACTTTTTGTTTCTGGGTCATTTGGTTATTTGGTTCTCCCATATTTCTATTTTACTACCACTTGTCATTCAGGTGTGTTGGTCTTGTATCCTCGTAGTCAAGGCCCGGGATTCTCCCCTACCCGGCGGGGCGGGGGGGGGGGTTCTGGCCTGTTGGAGTGGCATGAACCACTCTGGCGTCGGGCCGCCCCAAAGGTGCGGAATTCTCCGCACCTTTAGGGGCCAAGCCCTCACATTGAGGGGCTAGGCCCGTGGCGGAGTGGTTCCCACTCCGCCAGCTGGCGTGAACGGCCTTTCGCGCCATGCCAGCCGGGGCCGAAAGGACCTCGACCGGCGTAAGTACGTGCATGCGCCGGAGCGACAGCGGCTGCTGATGTCATACCGGCGCATGCGCAGGGCAGGGGTCTCTTCCGCCTTCGCCATGGTGAAGACCATGACGAAGGCGGAAGAAAAAGAGTGCCCCCACGGCACAGGCCCGCCCGCCGATCGGTTGGTCCCGATCGCGGGCCAGGCCACCGTGGGGACATCCCCTGAGGTCAGATCGCCCCCCCCCCCCCCAAGGACCCCGGCGCCCGCCCACGCCGCCTGCTCCCGCCGGTAAGGTAGGTGGTTTAATACACGCTGGCGGGAGAGGCTTGTCAGCGGCGGGATTTCGGCTCATCGCGGGCCGGAGAATCGCCACGGGGGGCCCGCCGACTCCCGCAGGGTGCCCGCTGGGGGGCGGGGAATTCGGGACACTGCGGGGGCGGGATTGACGCCGGCCCCGGACGACTCTCCGACCCGGCGGGGGGTCGGAGAATCCCGCCCAAGGTCTCCACTTGTCTCACTAATCTAAACCAGCAATGTTTCCTTTTCGTTGCTTGTTTGCAACTGTAGTTTGCTGCCTTTTTTCAGCACTGGCTTCAGAATCTGTCTCGTTGTGTATTCCACCTGAACGTCAGCCCTTCTGTTCGATCTGCTTGTGGTTGCCGATATCACGGTGAAATTCAACACCTTTCTGACAACCAATCACTCCATTGTTCACTTTCCCAACTTCTTTCCCAAGTGGCACGAGTTCAATTGTGATTTTCTGGTGCCAGGTTTCGCAGTCAAAATGCTGATTCATTCTTTTCAGATGCTGGTGGGGCTGTTGTGTGTGTCCAGGAAGTTTTTTATTTGGATTGGAAGAGCTGTTTTAAACGTACATTTGCAAGTGGTTGTCACGTTTAATATGAAGAAAGACTACAGCTCCTTCTGACACCTCTCAAATGTCTCACATGTACTTCATCTGGAATGAATAGCAATGCCTGATTGCTATTACGATATGGTAAACACGTTGGTTTCTGAAACTGGTTACTATTCGCAAGTCAATTCTTCACGTAGTTGCAACACTTTTACGATTTAAATTTGTTTAATAATTACATTGCAATCCACACGGGCACAGACAGCTATCAAATTCTCTTGATACAGATTTACTACATAATATTTCATAAATTGCATTGTGTTTATTTACATGATTTAATTCTTGAATATGAAAGCGTTTATTGGATTTGTAAAGTACTATAAATATTTAGGCATATAATCTCTTTAGAGGTTCTCCCAATCCTCCACGGTAACTTTGCTAGATCTTCTGTTAATGTTGCGATGGACAATTGGGTGTCCCAATGTCTTCGATACATTATGTTATGTAATAAATATTAATGTTTATTAATATTAATCTTCTGGGGTGGGATTCTCCGTTTCTGAGCCGACGTAGAATTCGTGGACTTTCATGACAGCAAAACTGCTGTTGAATCGGGATCAATTCAGCAACTGTGGGAGGCCAGCGCCACATGGAACACAATGAAAAACAGTGTGGGGTTCGCCAGGTCTCTGATCGACACGCAGGAGGCTGACAAGCTGCAAGCACATATACACATTACAATCTCCGCATACGCTCATCCCAGCCAACAAGATGGCACTGGTTGTACTGGAGCGCCAATACAGCTGATGGGTCAGCTGGAGCAAGAGGTCACCTAGGGGGAGTGGCTTGGGAGGGACCTATATGACCCGTGGTCCTAAGTTCATAGTGGGCTGTTAGAGGCGTGTGCAGCTGCATGGCTGCCTTGCCAGCTGCCGCAATGGTGTTCCGTGCAGCGCCGGCCCTAGGGTTGCTGGCGCCCCGGGCAAGCTGAACTTCGGCGCCCTTGGGGGGGGGGGGGGGTGAGAGGGGGGGGGGGGGGGGGCCGAGAAGGGGGCGGGGCCGAGAGGGGGGTGGGGCCGAGTGGGGGGCGGGGGCAAGGGGGGGCGGGGGCGAGAGGGGGGGGGGGCGAGAGGGGGGCGGGGCCGAGAGGGGGAGCGGGGCCGAGGGGGGGCGGACCCGGGGGGGCGGACCCGGGGGGGGACCCGAGGGGAGGGCGGGGGGAGCGGACCCGAGGGGGGGTGGGGCGGGCGGACCCGAGGGGGGGTGGGGCGGGCGGACCCGAGGGGGGGCGGTGGGACGGACCCGAGGCGGGGGGGGGGAGCGGACCGAGCGGGGAGGGCGGACCGAGGGGACGGACCGGGGGGGTCCGCCCTGGGGGAGTGCGGCCACCGCGCATGTGCTGGTTGGCGCCGGCCCAACTGCGCATGCGCGGGACCCGAGTCTGGCGCCCCCTAGCACATGGCGCCCCGGGCGACTGCCCGAGTTGCCGGTGCCTTGAGCCGGCCCTGGTTCCGTGCCCGTCCACCCCGACCCCACAGCCCACCTCCTGGCCACTCCCAGCTATTCCCTCGGTCCTGGCAGAAGCCTCCCCAGCCAGCAGCACAACTGTCAGCAAACTATGGCGATGTTGGACACTTTCCGTGTCCCATCTCCCGCCCTCAGCAACCATTATGCCGGTTTCACGATTTTTAAAAGCGCAAGTCAATCACGCCGTCGGGAACTCGGCCCATCAGCACGGAGGCCCCGGAGAACATTGGGTCAGGCCCGCTAATGATAAGCAAATGGTGTTTCATGCACGTGCGATCTGGACTGCATTGACGCCGCTGTTGAGGTGACAGAGAATTGAGAACTGGAGTCAAATCAGCACCTGCCGCGATTTTAGCGTCAGAACCTATTCTTCACCCAATCGCACTTCCTGATTTCGTCATCAGCAAATGGAAAATCCCGCCCCTGAACTTTTTTGTCCACACAGGAACATAGGAATTAGGAGCAGAAGTGGGTAATTCAGCCCTTCTAGCCTGCTCCACCATTCAATCAGATCACGGCTGATCTCTTCCTGGTCTCAAATCCACGTCCCCACCTGCTCCACATATCCCTTTAACCCTTTGCCCTGATCAGCACTCTTAGTTACTAACTCTAAACAGGTTTACTGATTCCAGTTTTGAATGAACATGGTTACATCAGCTCATCAGTCAGAAATTAATTTGTCAATGGTCACAATTAAGGTTAGTGAATCAATAAGCCTGGAAGCAGGACAAACAAACCAACCAATGAACCGATAAATGAACTAACAGCATTAGTGACTGGTTGTGCTTAGTGAAGCTCCTTCCTGAAGCATTTTGGCTGGTATTTTTCTTATTTGTTTTCTTTCACTGTGAGGCCACTGTGAAGGTGACTAAGAGTCAACCAGATAGTTATGAGAAGTCACATACGTGCCAGCCCAGATAATGTAGAGGACGCAGTTCCCTTGCCTGGAAGACACGAATGAATCAGTTGATTTTTATAACAATAGCCTGCAAAATGACCAGATTTATTAAATTCAGTTTCACAATTTATCATGTTTTGATTTGAACTCATGACATCTGGGTTGTTAATTCGTTAGTAAAACAGCACTGTGAAGAAAGGTCATGTTCCAGCACCCACTCAAAATGATTTTGCACATGAATACTTATGAATAAATCCATCATTGGGAGCAATTTTTCTGAAGCATAATAACAAACCTGACCTAAATCTTCAGGTCAACCATTTTCCCTTTTTCTTCGTGTTGGGGGGAATTCTCCCAACCAGCCCGGTTTGGTGGTGGGCAGGAGAGCGCGGTGAATCTGCCAGGAGCCAGAAAGTCAGAAATCCCGCCAGTGCAAAATCCGCTTGCAATTCTCCCGCTGGTGGGTTAATGGCGGATCGTTCTTCCCGCTGGCAGGTAGCACAAACATCATTCACACATCACGAATGCTGATTAAAACAGCTGCCGGCCAGTGTCCCGTCAAGCCTTTCAAACTTGCGTCACGCCAGCGTGAAATTATGTTGGCGCCAAACCATTGCTAATGAGTGGCCTACGCAAGACGGTCCTCAGTTTGCCAGAGAACCTGCGGTGAGTGCAACATGAGTGGTCGGCAAGGTGGCACAGCTGCCTCACAGCGCTGGGGACCCGGGTTCAATTCCTGTCTTGTGCCGCTGTCTGTGCGGTGTCTGCACATTCTCCCCGTGACTGCATGGGATTCCTCCGGGTGCTCCGGTTTTCTCCCACAGCACAAAGATGTGCAGATGAGGTGGATTGGCCATGCTAAAATTGCCCTGTAGTTTCCAAAGATCAGCAGGTTAGGTGGGCTTACGGAGATAGGACAGGGGAGTGGGCCTAGGTAGGATGCTCCTTCGCAGGATTGGTGCAAACTCAATGGGTCTAATGGTCTCCTCCTGCACTGTGGGGATTCTATGAACCCTCTGCCATGGTGATGCGCTGCTCCTGGTGCACTATTCACTGCTCAGAGCGGTTCCTGTCCTGCATATCCATGCCGAGCTGGTCTTCATCGATGGCATCATGCTGCCGGACCCATGGACCCTCCTGTGTCACTGAGTCAGATCAGTACTGTGCCTGGGAGTACGGGGTCTCCTTCCCCCTGCTGCCACACAGCAGTGTCTATCTGGACAGCACTGCACCGCGGGACTCATGCAGCTGCCGCAACAAAGGTCCAAAGTTCAACCAGGGGACAGGAGATTGCGAGGTGAAGCCAGAGGCTGAGGGTGGGGTGAGAAGGAGGAGGGGAAGAGGGGGTGAGCTAACGAAGACAAGGGTACGGGCGGGTATTTCCATCGGCCGATGCTGCAATCGGGAAACACGATTGCAGAGAGAAACTCGTGTCAGCTGAAATTTGTAGCCGGCGCCACGCCCCAAACAGAATGCCATGCTCCGGCTCCTTGACAGCAGCGTGAACGTGTTCTACTCCGCACGTCATAGAATTTACAGTGCAGAAGGAGGCCATTCAGCCCATTGAGTCTGTACCGGCCCTTGGAAAGAGCGCCACACTTAAGCCCCACACCTCCACTCCATCCCCGCAACCTCAACCAACCCTTTTGGACACTAAGGGCAATTTAGCCTGGCCAATCCACCTAACCTGCACATCTTTGGACTTTGGGAGGAAACCGGAGCACCCGGAGGAAACCCACGCACACATGGGGAGAATGTGCAGACTCCACACAGACAAGTGACCCAGCCGGGAATCGAACCTGGGACCCTGGAGCTGTGAAGCAACTGTGATAACCAATGTGGTGCCCAGTGTTGGCGTCGCCATGCAAACTGTACGGTAAATGTACAGTTCTGGTATTCCAGAATACCAGAGCGGGTATTCTAAATACCCGCTCTGGTATTCCTGGGCCTCCGGCAATGCTCTGCCCCCGCCAGCAGAAATTACAGATGGCGAGATTCACTTGCGGTATATAATATCGGGAAGTTGGTGCCGTGGCTGCTGAGGGAGAGGGAGGAGGTAGGACATGTTCCTAAAGATGCAATTGTGGGCTGCCATTGCTGCCTCTGGCTGTGGGTTGTCCAGACATTTGCCACAGCTTGCAAGGCAGCCACCTTGCCGCGTAATCCACTGATCGCCCACGGTGGCCCGTGGTTGCACACTGCAACACTGGTAATATGGTGCCCCATCCACCTCTACCCACACCCATACGCCACCCTGCTGGCGGGCATCACAAAGCCCAGCCAACGAGGATGGCCACAGTTGATCCCACAGGAGGGTGCTGGACAGGGTCCGCAGAGTGTACAGCTGGCGTGGGTAGCACCAACCACCGGACCGCAGCCGGAAGGGATGGGCGTGGGGCCAGGCCCACTCCCCGGGGCTGAACACTGATGGGGCCGGGGTGTGGTGCGGGGGGCAGAGTGCCGGGGGGCAGCCGGGTTTGGGTATAAGGATGGGAAGGGAGAGTGGGAAGGGAACATGAGCGGCAGGGACTGCAATGCAGGCCAGAGCCACCGTGTAGCCCGCTAATGTAGCCCGATCAGGCACGGGGGTGCCCACCATGCACTTTACTGCCTGCAGACAATGGATTTCTGTCTCCAACCAGGCATGTTTGCCATCACCTGGCCGCCACAGCCCTGCGGGTACACTGAGGCTGTACGAGTGGGAGCTGCTCGAGGAGGGCCCTACAGAACTGGAGCCCACCCCAGAGGAGCCGGAAACAGCCGGTGAGGATGGAGAGCCAGCCGGCCAACAGGCCCAAGAGGAGGTGGGAAGGAGATGCTGCATCACATCTTGTGTATGTAGGCAAGTGCCTGTCATTCGAGTACCTGCTGGACCGAGCGCGCCGCCAAAGAGTTCGGCTGAGCAGGGGAACCGTGCAACATCTTTGCCAGATCATAGTACATCGGGCACCACCGGGGTATGGGAGAGGACACCTGCTCCCGGTAGCCGTCAAGCTGACGGTCGCCCTGAATCTTTACGCCACGGGGTCCTTCCTGGTGTCAAGTGGGGACCTGTCCAGAATCTTACAGACCTTGGTGCACAGATGCATCCGCGTCTTAATGGAGGCCCTATATTCCAGATCGGCACAATATGTTCCCATCGGTGTGGGCTGAGCCCAGCAGGTTGCCTGGGCAGCGGGATTCGCCATCACCGCCGGCAAGCTCCAGGTCCACGAGGGGGTCAACGGGATGCATGTCTCCCTATGAACACCGACACACAATGGGATGGTCTTCATGAACCGAAAGGGGTTCCACTAAATGCATGTGCAGTTTGTGTATGACCACGAGATGTATGTCTGCGCCCAATACCTGGGCAGTGTGCATGACGCCTTCAAACTGACACACTTGACAGCTCCTGACACCTTCGAGGAGCACCTCCTGGGTGAGGGGCTAGCTCCTGGGGGACAGGGGTTATCCTCTGCACTCGAGGCTGATGATAACTATCAGGAGGCCACAGACCGATGTGGAAAACAGTTACAACGACGCCCATGCAGTGACCAGGTCCGTGATAGTTTAAGTTACTGTGAAAATCCCCCAGTCGCCACACTCTAGCGCCTGTTCGGGTACACAGAGGGAGAATTCAGAATGGCCAATTCACCTGACCAGCACGTCTTTCGGGACTTGCAGGAGGAAACCTGAGCACCCGGGGGAAACGGATGCAGACACGGGGAGAATGTAGGCCCGTTCACTAACAAAATCTCCACAGCAAGCTGGGCCCCACTCCAGCCACCCCTGACCGCCTCGGTCAAACAAAGTTTCTTTTGATTTAACTTGGCTCCTCATTGCCAAAATCTAGCCAGGATTCCCCAGGGACATATATCCCCAAAATAAGTAATTATGTGTTGTACATCAGGATAAAGAAAAGGATTAAAAGACAAGCAGAACCAGAGCATGTGGAAACGGAATCGCTCCTGTGCTTACATCACGTGACCCCCCCCCCCCCAGACCAATATTGTTTGACAAATGAGATATCCTTAAAGATACATGTAATGAAAACCAGGGGCTGGATTCTCCGCCCCACCACATTTCTGCCTCGATCCGCTGGCGGGAATCTCCGTTACGCCGGCCGGTCAATGGGGTTCCCATTGTGGGGCAGCCCCACGCCGTTGGGAAACCCCCGGGCGCCGGCAAAACGGAGAATCACGCCGGCGGAAAACCCCGCCCCAGGTATCCCAGTTATAAGAACTGTAATAAGCTGACTTTGTGCATTACAATAACTGTTGAATGGTAAATAAAATTACCAAAATATTTATTTAGTATAAAGAATAGCTGACAAATGTAACATATTAATTTGTTTCAGTAAAAAAAGCACAGTAAGTTAAAGCCGTCATAGTCCCAGGTGGCCAGAGGTTGCTTTCCCCTTTGAGGGGGAGAACTGACTGTTGGTGATTTAACCTGAGGGTCAACACATCTCAGGCAAGGGTCAAGGTTGAGAAGGCATGAATAACCTCAGCCGGTACGGGAATTAAACCTACGGTTGGCCTTGCTCTGCATTACGAACCAGCTGTCTATCCAAAGGAGCCATACCAGCATTAAAAAGTATGAGTGTTTACATTTGCGTAAAAAACACGGCATTCTTTATCTACTTTTCTCTTTACAGGCATGGTGAAGTACTTTTTAAATATGAGTAATATAATATTTATTTTACAATTAACAAGCTATCTACATGTGCACTTACTGATTTCCAGTTAGAAGCACGTCAAAGACAAGGAAACTGCATGTGTGCCTGTGAATTTAGTTGCACTGTCACCATTAACATTTGTACTGGCAAAATGTGTAGTATTTTTATAAATGTTCGGCATGCCACGTGATGACCCTACCGTATCTTTGACATCCCTGCTCTACTGTACCGTGAGCCTGATATTTAGTGTAAGCCTCCTTTCCCTGTTTCATTTTACTCTCCAAATCTTCAGCCATCCAGGCAGGTTTGCTCTGGATGTCCTGACTCTTGGCCTCATAAGAATGTGACCAGTCTGCACCCAAAACATTCCCTCTTTGAAGGTCTCCCATTGTTTTCCCTGCTAATCTTTCGCCTGGGCCAACTCACGAACATTCGTCCTCCCATTGGGACATTTTCACGTTTGTCCCTTGTCTTTTTAATAACAAACCTAAACATAACGATATTGTGATCATTGTTTCCAAAATGCAGCCCCAATGAAACATGCTCTCTTTACACTCGACTCCATTTCCCAGAAGCGGATCCAGCACAGCTTCCTGTCTCCTTGGGCTGAAGGCAGCCTGATCAAGAAATTTTTCATCATGAATTCCTCCCCTTCTTGCCCATGACAGTGTTATTTTCCTGGTTTCTATCAGGATAGTTGAGATCTTCATCATCACTACTGTGCATGTATCATAATGTATTTTCATGTACATTGACTTTTCTTTGGCAATTCATATACTTTATACATGCACTTCTTGCCTGTACATCAGGTTTTCCATTACGTAATAACACAAACAGCAGTTGCTCATTATTCTTCATTATCGATGGCCTCCCAGGTAGCCTTCTTATCACTATGCACTATTGTATCTTTTCCGTGCTGGGGTAAAGGTACCCTGTCTATATTTCATGAGATAACAAGACAGCCAGGGCTGAATTCTGGACGTGTTTGGGGTCTCTCATTGGTTTGGGGATTTGTATGTATGCTCATTACTGTGCCACTCATGCACATCCAGGCCCCCAAATAACATGGGAGCACATACACATCTGTAATTCATATCTGGCCATCTGCTCTTCCATGTATTTTTCTGATTACATCTTACCTGAGAGTGTTTGATGCTGCCACTAGTGCAAAGTGGAAAGGATATTCCATTCCCCGACAATGCCAGCATTCACCTTGACGAGCTGGGGTACATAGCAAATACATGAAGTAAATAGCTGCCTGTCCTGTTCATGGAGAAGTTGTAACAACACTTCTCCAACTTATCAGCTGTCCAGAAAGCCAGCTGGGGATGCCATCTACCTCTTACTAGTCACAGCAGGTGAAACAGTGCACAATTGGTGGAACATGCAGATAAGGAATTTGCGAGACTGTCAATCTTTTTGTTTTAAAATATCCACTTCCTCTTTAAAATACGCACAATTAATGTACATGTACACTGCAGGATGCATTTATCAAAAGCTTCAATCCCATACCCACTGAGAGGTGGGAACTGAACATGCTCAACATATTTTGTGCAGAGCTATCTAAACCAGCAGAGTGCGTAGGCAGTCCACTTTTCAGTGTGGGCTGAAGGGATACAGGATAGGATTGGATTTTGTTTATTGTCACGTGTACTGAGGTACAGTGAAAATTATTTTTCTGCGAGCAGCTCAACAGATCATTAAATACATGAAAATAAAAGAAAAGAAAAGACATAATAGGGCAACACAAGGTACACAATGTAAATACACAGACACCGGCATCGGGTGAAGCATGCAGGGGTGCAGTGTTAATGAGGTCAGTCCATAAGAGGGTCGTTTAGGAGTCTGGTAACAGTGGGGAAGAAGCTGTTTTTGAGCCTGTTTGTGCGGGTTCTCAGACATTTGTATCTCTTGCCCGATGGAAGAAGTTGGAAGAGTGAGTAAGCCGGGTGGGAGGGGTCTTTGATTATCCTGCCCGCTTTCCCCAGGCAGCGGGAGGTGTAGATGGAGTCAAAGGATGGGAGGCAGGTTCGTGTGATGGACTGGACTGTGTTCACGGCTCTCTGAAGTTTCTTGCTGTCTTGGGCCGAGCAGTTGCCGGAACCCAAAACATCACCAATTTCTCTCGACTGCTACTTTTACGAGATTGTCAAATTTTCCCACAGAGCTGATAAGGGTAGTTGATGTGAAAAATGCAGCAATTCCGATTAGCAAAATAAAAGATGTTCTCCTGTGGCAGAGGGGAAGAACCTTACTCTGGTGTGAACCATGTTATGTCAAATCTAGCAGCACCCAAGATTGGCAGTGTGGTGAATGTAATATATATATATATATATATGATAATTCACACTGTCTTTGTAAGCGCAGTAGCGCCATCCTACCACTAGGGGGAGTAGCTCTGGGAGTACTCAGGAACTTGTACTGGGCTCCACCCTTGGCTCCACCCACGACTCCTCCCCCAGTGCTGCTGTATAAATACCCTTGTCCAGAGTCAGCCTGAGTTCACTAAGAGTTCATCAACGGGTAACAGGCTGGCTCTGAAGTAAGTCGATTAAAGCCTAGATTCATATCGGAAACACATGTCTGGTGAATTGATGGTTCCATCAGGCAGTTACGTTAAAAGTGTTCAATTTGCTAGCACCAGCCCTCACAAGGGGCTTGACACGGCGAGGCTGTATCCCTTGGCTGGAACGTCCAGAACACAGGAGCACAGCTTCAAGATAAAGGGTCGGTTATTCAGTAATGAGATGAGGAGAAATTTCTTTAATCAGAGAGTTGTGAACTTTTAGAACATCAACCGCCGTCCGGGATAGAGAATTCTATCGTTGAATACATAAACAAAGAACAAAGAACAATACAGCACAGGAACAGGCCCTTTGGTTCCCATAGCCAGTGCCGACCACGGTGCCTGCCTTAACTAAAACCGTCTGCGTAAGGAGTCCGTATCCTTCCATTCCCACCCTATTCATATATTTGTCCAGATGTCCCTTAAATGCCACTATCGAACCTGCTCCCACCACCTCCCCAGGCAGCGCGTTCCGTATATTTACCACCATCTGTGTAAAAAGACTTGCCTCACACATCTGTTCTAAACTTTTCCCCACGTACTTTAAACGGCTGGGATAGATAAGCTGCGGATTCTCCATCGGTGGGATCCTCTGCTTCATCGGCGGTGCAAGCGGGTTTCCCGGCGACGTGGGATAGCCACAATGGGAAACTCCATTGGGCGGCTGCCAGAATGGAGGATCCTGCTGCAGGTGGGGGCGCGATGCGCCGGAAAACAGGGCTGGCGGGACAGAGAATCCTGAGGAATCAAGGGATACAAGGGACATGCAGGCGTTGAGGCAGCAGATCACAGTCTCAGGATACGGGGTGGGCCAGTAGGGCTGAGATGAAGAGAAACGTCTTCACTCAGAGGGTGGTGAACCTTGTGGAATTCTCAACCACAGGAGGCCTTGAAGGCCAAGTGACTGAATATGTTTAAGATGGAAATAGATGGATTTCCCTACTGTAAAGGTGTCAAAGGATATGGGGATAGTGCGGGAGTGTGGTGTTGAAATAGAAGATCAGCCACGATCATATTGAATGGCGGAGCCGGCTCAAAGGGCCGAATCACCCAGCTCCTATTTTCTATGTTTCTAAGATGGTATCGAATGGCAGAGCAGGCACCGGTCTATGATTTCTGTTCCCATATCTGATGCTCACCTTGATATCATCTGGATTATGTTGCATGGATCTTCTGTCATTGTTTGAAACAAACCTGCAGTGTAAAAGTATATTTCACTTATCAGCTACAGTTAGAGCTGTCCAGGGAGATGATCGTGGCCTGAGGTGTTTACATAGTAGCGCGCACGGTGAAGCACACACTCAGGGCTGCACACTGAGATTGCCACAGCATTTATGTGGTCCATAAATTTGTTTTTGGGGGTGAGTAAGATCCTGTAGGACCTCAAATAGACCCTCCCCCTCTTGTTCTCCATCCCGCATTGTCCTGCTTCGTCTATCAACATTGCACACAAAGGAAATCTCATGGACCTGTTAATTTTCTGGGTCAATCTAAACTTGGAGTACGGCACTATTTACAACGTCAAGATATCCCAAAGTGCTTAACAACCAATTAACCTGAGTCACTGTTTTAATGGACGGAATACTGCAGCTAATTTATGCGCAGCAAGATTCCACAAACAACATGAGATTTTACAAAAGCACATAATCTGGCTTTTCCTCCTCACCATCTTGAGCAGAGACCTCAGCCACCATGATCCCGGATTCGGGCGTTCGCTTTCTAATCTGCCCATTTTGCTGGACCACTGTTAATACTCGACAGTCTGATTTAAAACTCACCTCTTTGATAAGACCGTTTGGTCACCTCCCTTCACTCTGCTCCCAAATCTTACTGGATGTCTGATCACCTGCCGTGTATGTTTCACTCTGTATGGTAAAGTTGTTATCAGTATTGCCTTTCCTTGTGTTCAGTCCTCTGTAAGAAGTCTTACAACACCAGGTTAAAGTCCAACAGGTTTGTTTCAAACACGAGCTTTCGGAGCGCAGCTCCTTCCTCAGGTGAATGGCGAGGGAGCTGCGCTCCGAAAGCTCGTGCTTGAAACAAACCTGTTGGACTTTAACCTGGTGTTGTAAGACTTCTTACTGTGCTCACCCCAGTCCAACGCCGGCATCTCCACATTCAGTCCTCTGAGCAGCCCAGCAAATTTACATAATTTATTTCCTGCAAGCAGACCTGAAGTGCATGCCGTCAGTAAAACCAAAGGGCACGTCCTGAATACTTTCCAGTTGATGAATTCAGTGCCCCAACAGTAGGTTGGTGGCCTAATCTTTCTGCATTTGTAGTGCTATATGGTGTGAGAGATTGGACAAAAAAGGGTGGAATCGGGCAGCAAGGTGGCGCAGTGGTTAGCATTGCTGCCTCACGGCGCTGAGGTCCCAGGTTCGATCCCGGCTCTGGGTCACTGTCCGTGTGGAGTTTGCACATTCTCCCCGCGTTTGCGTGGGTTTCGCCCACACAACCCAAAGACATACACTCTGTTTCTTCCTCACACGCTCTGACCATCATTTTCCTTATTCTCGCCTTGCCATTGTTCCATGTCGTCTCTATTTAATTTATCACATTTCCCCAAACTTGATCGGTTGCCCCCACTATTTAATTTCAAGCCCTTTTTACCACCTTCAGTTATCCGACTCACCAGAACACGCGTTCCAGCTGGGTTCAGGTGAAGACTGTCCCAGCCGTATAGCTTCCACTCTCCGCAGAACTGAAGAAGAAAGTTTAAGGAGTGAGTGCCCAAGACATACTTGGTGAGGCTGGTTGGGAGGACTTAATGTATCACAGAGCTCGGTAGCTAATGTAATATCTGTAGGTTCAGGCATCTCAGTGCGCTTGAGCGAGACTGTCATTTTAAATTGGTTATGCTTCAGTTTCTTTCTGCTATCCTGCTACGTAACTCCTGTCAACCTTTCCTCCAGAGATTGCAGTGCTATTGAGACACATAGACATCCAAGAATAAAATTCACACAAGGCAACAGAGACTATCACAGAAATAGATATTTTAGTTCACTGCAATCTTTTTAAAGGGATATTGATGGGAAAATTCTCTTTTTAATTTGTAACTAATAAGAGTCATAAAATAAGATGTATAACGTGAGATTTTTAACATTAGCATTACCATAGGAACAAGTTAAATTAATGTAGTGCATTGACATAGTGACGTATCTTAATAAACTTCACAGCAACAGCACAAGTTACATTTGCGCCACACAGGTGCCAGGCAAGGAATCTACCAAACGACTTGTGACTTGTCCAAACCAGGAAATATATTAAATCACACGCGGTAGATAACAATCTGTTACAGAGCACGTTATGGAGTTTCTTTGTACTTCCCTGGAATTACTCCTAGCACGACTGTCCTCTTGTATGTCTTATAACCACCTCCCAATCACTGGATGTGCCCGCACATATATCTGAGAGGCTTGTCACATGACCCCTATCTGGAGACCACATGGTGGGTTTGTACTGCTACTTTTGGTTGGAGGTCCCACCACCAACCATCTACAATATTGCTTACAGACATATCGCCACAGTGATCTAACCATCACCCCTTGACATTCAATGGCATTACATCATTGAATCCACCATAATCAACACCCTGGGGGTTACCATTGATCAGAAACTGAACTGGACTAGCCATATTAATACTGTGGCTACCAGACCAGGTCAAAGGCTAGGAATCTTACGGCAAGGAACTCACCTCCTGAGTCCACCATCTACAAGGCACAGGTCAGGGCCGGGATTCTCCCCTACCCGGCGGGGCAGGGGGTCCCGGCGTACCTGAGTGGCACGAACCACTCCGGTGTCGGGCCTCCCCAAAGGTGTGGAATTCTCCGTACCTTTAGGGGCTAGGCCCACGCCGGAGTGGCTCCCGCTCCGCCGACTGGCGCCAACGGCCTTTGGCGCCCCACCGACCAGCGTCGGGGCTGGCCGAAAGGCCTTCGCTGGTCGGTGTGAGTCCGCGCATGCACCGGAGCGTCAGCGGCTTCTCACGTCACCACCGGCGCATGCGCGGTGGAGGGGGTCTCTTCCGCCTCCGCCATGGTGGAGGCCGTGGTGGCGGCGGAAGAAAAAGAGTGCCCGCACGGCACAGGCTTGCCCGCTGATCGGTGGGCCCCGGTCGCGGGCCAGGCCACCGTGGGGGCACCCCCCGGGGTCCGATCGCCCCGCGCCCCCCCCCCCCCAGGACCCCGGAGCCCGCACGCGCTGCCAATCCCGACGGTCAGGTAGGTGGTTTAAACCACGTCGGCGGGAGAGGCCTGACAGCGGCGGGACTTCGCCCCATCGGAGGCCGGAGAATCGCTGCGGGGGGCCCGCCGACCGGTGCGGGGGACGGCGGGGCGCGATTCCTGCCCCTGCCGATTCCCGGGTGGCAGCGAATTCCGGCCACGGCGGGGGCGGGATTTACAAAGGCCCCGGGTGATTCCCCGACCCTGCAGGTCAGAGAATTCCACCCCAGGAGCGTAATGGAATACTCTCCACTTACCTGGATGAGTGCAGCTTCAACAACACTCGAGAAGCTCAATACCATCCAGGACAAAGCAGCCCGCTTGATTGCTCCACCTTCCACAAACATTCAAACCCTCCACCACTGATGAACAGTGGCAGCCATGTGTACCATCCACAAGATGCGCTGTAGTAACTCACCAAGTTTCCTTAGACAATGTCTTCCAAACCCATCTTCTGGAAGGACAGGAGCAGCAGATACCTAGGAACTCCACCACCTGGAGGTTCCCCTCCAAGTCACTCACCGCCCTGACTTGGAAATACATCGCCGTTCCTTCACTGTCGCTGGGGCAAAATCCTGGAACTCCCTCCCTAACAGCATAGTGGGTGTACCTACACATCAAGGACTGCAATTCAAGAAGGCAACTCACCAGCACCTTCTGAAGGGCAACTAGGGGTGGGCAAATGCTGGCCAACCAGCGATGGCCACATCCCGCAAGTAAAAAAAACAGACAAAACTAGACACCAAGCTAATTCTCCAGTCCCCCCCCCCCCAACCCTAGGGGTTGTCCCGTGGCAGAGGTGGCTCGCCATTGGCTGCCGAATCACACTGAAATCAACCGTGTTTTGCATGTCTCGTCCATCCCGCCGCTGGGAACCCACAGCGGGGGTTGACTTTGGTGAGACCGGAAATTCCTGCCTCAGGACACAGTGAGACAGCTGGTGAGAAAAGTCAAAGAGGTAGGTTTGAAGGAAGGATGGGTGGAGACATTTTGGGATGGAACTCCAGAGCTTAGGTCCTAGCAGACTGAAGGCACAACCATCAAAGTAAGTGGGAAAAGAACAAGCAGCTGGGTTTAATAGAGGATTGGAGGGTTGGAGGCGGATAAAGAGATAAGGAGTATTTGAATGCAAGGATCAGAATTTAAAAATTGATGCGCACACAGCACGGAAGGGACACAAACAGGCCTCCTTCTCTGTGTAACCAGATAAAAGCAATTGTGGGGCAGGAGGCAATGGGTAGAATTTCACCCTGGACATGCACACTCGGTGAGCAGAACTCGAAGTGGAGGCAATCCCGGTCCTGCCGAATGCAATTGAAACCTGCGATATTACGCTTAATCACGGCCAAATCGATCGAGGGCGCCGTGTCCAATAATGGCCCACCGCGAACTTCAAAAACCATCTCCACAGGCCGCAGATGAATACTCGTGAGAGCTATAGCAGCAACAGGAGTGAGGGGTGTTCGGCAGCCTGAAAGGGCCCCGTTTCCCAGGTGACTGCCTCCACATCCTTGTTTTTATTTATTTTATTCTTTTATTTATTTTTTTTAAATTTAAAAAATATATTTAGAATACCCAATTCATTTTTTTCCAATTAGGGGGCAATTTAGCGCGGCCAAACCACCTACCCTTGCACATCTTTTGGCTTGTGGGGGCGAAATGCACACAAACACGGGGAGAATGTGCAAACTCCACAAGGACAGTGACCCAGAGCCGGGATTGAACCTGGGACCTCGGCGCCGTGAGGCCGCAGTGCTACCCCACTGTGCTGCCCTTTCCGCGTCCTTGTTGAGTTAGTCACAGCGAGGATGGGCGTGCTGATGCCGAGTGATGGGAGGAGGTGGCCACCCCACCTCACTAAGAGGGCATGGACTGAGGCGGCAGCAGAGATCAGCAGCCATGACCTTGTCCGGAGAACTTGGATCCAGTGTTGGAAAAGGTTGAATGACCCTCTGCGCCTGGCACAGATGAGTAGTGAATGGTCATTGTGCTGAATGGGGCACCAAGGAGGGTGCCCATCCATGGTAGCGATTAAGTGTGTGGATTGTGTGTAGTCTCATAGCATATATATACGCTGGTGCCTTCTATGGCTGGAGACATGAAACAGCAGCCCGTGGTCCATCAAAGATTCAGGTCTTCAAGGGGCTGGTAACGTTCTTAAGTCTCTTGGGTGCATTGACTGAGTATGGCATTCGAGGTGAAGGTTTCAGCGCTCATTGGAGCTCTACACAAACTTCCAGGAGATAAAAGGCCACAATGATCTGGCGTGATCTGCCACTGGTCGTGGGGTGCCAAACCTGGCGATCCTCACCAGCCATGAGCTGGGAATCGTGGAGCTGGAGGGCGAGCGAATGGGGAAGGTGATCAGGCCGTGGAAAGGCTGGTGTCTCTGAGGAATGCAAGAGCCCATTTGGCTTAGGCATGTGACATTCAGGATAAAGGTGATGATGGAAGCTCTGCTCCTTTAGAACAATGTCATTTATTCTCCAGTCACTGAGAAACTTCAATGCAACTGAGGCCAATCACGATGGCCAGCATGTGCTGAGATGATAGCCTATGTGAAATGCCGAATGAATCTCATCCTTTGTTTCCATCCCTCAGACGTTCCGTCCGTCAGATCCAGTCAAGAGGCCAAGGACCCCCCTCGCCCGCTTCATGCCCTGTCCCTTAATGCCCGACCCTTTCAGGCCCCACCCCTGCCATTGCTAACCAGGCACTGTCCTATGGCACCTGGGCAGTTTGAACCTGGCAGTGTCCCTTTACACCCTGGCAGTGCAAACCTGGCAGTACCAATGGTGCCTGTGTACCAGGCCGTGCCTGATCCACTCCTGTGCCTGCCTAGTGAAATATCGTGCAAGTGCTCAATGACGATGGGATAGGTTCCCAACAGCATTACTATTTCATGAACTTTCATGTTGGGTGCGTGTTTTCCTCCTCCACAAAAAAATCTACCCAATGTATCTCAGCAAACACAGAGGTAATAAATGAAGAGGATCTTGTGAGGCTTAGTATATGGATGAAGAGCTGTGCTATAAGTTTATAAAGGGTGGAAGATGGAAACATGTCCAGGAGAAATAGTTGAGTCTGCAGGTAACCAAAGCACTTCAAAGGGTAGGTCACATTTAATGAATCTAATTAAATATTGTGGTGTATTGTCCTTAGTATTAATCTCCTTAATCAGATTACCATGGCAATGAAGATGACTCAGCTCCTCCTGTAATTGGAGGAGCAGAGATTGTTTTTTCTGCTTTTTAACTTCATAGCCCCCTCCTTTTGCCTGGAGTACATGTTGAGGTGTGTGGGCAACTATGTTACAGTGTGTAAATGTTAATGTTAGACGGAGAAGGAGAACAAAATGTTGTTGTGTAACTGGATAGTAATTATGTCTAGTGACAATAAATTAATCGATCGCTGTTCTTTCCTAATCCAATCCAATGTGTAAAGTAGGCTTATAGATCTGAAATAGTGGGGAGGTCAGCAGAACCAATTATCTGGATGAAGGTTCTGTCCTATTTTAATACTGGGACCTCGGGAACATGCCTTTCCAGTTCTGCTGCTGTCTTCCCAGTTTCTAAAGTCTAATTACTTTTGGAGGTGAAGGAAGTCAATCACAAGGCTTTCTTACTATTGCTGTCCCTTTATCCTGAGTCCATAGTGTTATATCTACTAAATCTCAGATAGTTCGACCAGCATATCAAGCAAAGTTTTACCCAGGTGCCCTTAGTTGCAAGGTGGACAAAGGACAAACACAAGTAAAGGTTCAATACATTTATTAATAATAATATTATTAACTCTTAAATTACCCACATAAAACAAGAGGATACCGCAGATTAGTATACTACTCGCAAAGATGGCTTGGTAGACTGTGGATCTGATTGCTGGAATTCCTCTGGCCCACCTTCACAAAGGTGGTTCTCGCCGGCGATCTCTTCCTTGCTTTCTTCCTTCCTTCTGATCTGGTCAAGGTCACCTCACACACCGAGTCTTTGCTGCTGGTGTGTCTGAGATGCGTACCTTTATCCCCCTCTCGCCTCGCCTTTCCAGAAAGTTCTCTGGCTTCCGGCCAATGTGGTCACGGGAGGGGGTCCCAATACCCGGTGGGACACCACACCCCCCCCCCCCAACCCCCCACCACCCCCCACTCCCAGGTGTCCATCTCCATGTTGTTTCTTACATTTTGTCATAATATATCCCAATATATCATGGTGCAGACACACACTGATGGATGCAGACAGGGACCAATCAACATGTACACACACTGCAGCCAACACGTGCTGAGAGAATCAACTGGTTCGGACAAGGCTTAGGTCTCTAGTTCAAGTTAGAATTATTTAGACCCACAGTCATTGTGTGTTAGTTAGTTAGAAGTAGTTAATAAAATTGAGTTGAACCTTCACCTGTGTTGGAAGTGTCTGTTCATCTCTCAAGCCTACACAAGCCAACACATCACATGTGATCTGTTTCCATATAAGGTAATGGCAGGAACTCTAGGTGACAGAAAGTCTGGCCTGATCTGGGCTTCTAACAATAAGCCGCCGCATTTCAATGGGGTGCGATGATCTCCTGTTGGGTCTCAGTAGAGTGCAATGACCTTTGAAAGGTGATTGATGGGACAGGCCCAGACATGTTCTGGCAGCCTGTCTGTTGGTTGTGTATTTGACTTTGGTCAAGTCTGAATTTCAACAGAACTGCTTGAGTTTTGACTGCTGTATGATTTTAAAATGCCCAATTCTTTAATTTAGGATATCCAATTTAATGGGGCGAATTCTTTAATTTAAAGTACCCAATTTTAATTGGGCCTAAATCTAGGCCTTGCCTAGATAGGCAAGGACTACGATAGTCCAACTCAAGTAAATTCTGTTTCCTGTGCCATACTGATTCTGACTGCTGATCTCTCGTTTAAATGAAAAAGTTGTACACCGCTAGTTTCATGTATTTCTGATGTTTGCATGAATGCATTCTTTATCCTGTCATTCTCCTCCTGCGTCAAGCTTAACCAGAGTCTTCCTGTTCTCGATACCACCACACAAACCTCTCTTAGTTTCCATTTTCTCATTGTATTGAACAGGTCACTCATTTTTGTGCAATGTGCATCCAGATTTTTTACGACTGTGAATAACAATCTATGCGTCGGAGCCACAATGGTGGTTTTCTTCACATTCACTCGGACTCCTTCATGATTGAATGTGCAGGCTGTTGCCAAAGCTCAATCACACTTTTGATTATTAGTGGGCACATTGCTCCCTGTGCTCCAGCCGCTGCCTATTCAGATGACAGAAATTCGTGAAAATACATAGGACAAAAATACATAAAAGCTACCGAGTGCCACTCCAAATGAATGTGATCACCTGCCTCATAAAGCATTTGTTACCCACTTCCCCAAACATGAGCTTTTCCAGGATGGTAACAAAACCCTGCTTAGGCGCACAAACCCTTTCAGACTATACTAAGAGGTGCAATGTGAAGAACTAGCCTAAAGGAGCAGAAAGCAAAGTGCAAATGGTAAGGAAACCTATTAACCATAAATAATGTACTCAGGACTAACAGAGGCTGTAAATGCTGGACATATGAAAAGCAAAATGGAGAAAATGGGTTTTGAATGCATTTCTTCCATGCATGCTTTCTGAGGTTTCTGTTATTAGAACATCTGTTCGACTGCTACTTTTTGTCTCACTAGTTTGTCACTTTCTGGTCTGTCTAGCCCATCACCTTGTACCATGTTCTCCGAAGCCTGTGCATTTCTGTTTTGCAGTCGGTTCAAGTAGATATCTACTTGATGGCATGCCCTCTCTTGATATGAACAACAACAAAGAACAAAGAAAAGTACAGCACAGGAACAGGCACTTCGACCCTCCAAGCCTGCGCCAAACATGCTGCCCGTCTAAACTAAAGTCTCCTACACTTCCGGGGTCCATATCCCTCTATTCCCATCCTAATCATGTATTTGTCAAGATGCCCCTATCATCCCTACTTCCACCACCTCCTCCGGCAGCGAGTTCCAGGCACCCACTACTTTCTGTGTAAAACACTTACCTTGTACATCTCCTCTAAACCTTGTCCCTTGCACCTTGAACCTATGCCCCCTCGTAATTGACCCCTCTACCCTGGGATAAAGCCTCTGACTATCCACTCTGTCTGTGCTCCTCATAATTTTATAGACCTCTATCAGGTCACCCCTCAACCTCCTTTGTTCCAGTTCCAGTAAGAACAAACCAAGTTTATTCAACCGCTCCTCATAGCTAATGCCCTCCATACCAGGCAACATCCTGGTAAATCTCTTCTGCACCCTCTCTAAAGCCTCCACATCCTTCTGGTAGTGTGGCGACCAGAATTGAACACTATACTCCAAGTGTGGCCTAACTAAGGTTCTATACAGCTGCAACATGAACATAGAACATAGAACATAGAACAGTACAGCACAGAGCAGGCCCTTCGGCCCTCAATGTTGTGCCGAGCCATGATCACCCTACTCAAACCCACGTATACACCCTATACCCGTAACCCAACAACCCCCCCTTAACCTTACTTTTATTAGGACACTACGGGCAATTTAGCATGGCCAATCCACCTAACCCGCACATCTTTGGACTGTGGGAGGAAACCGGAGCACCCGGAGGAAACCCACGCACACAGGGGGAGGACGTGCAGACTCCACACAGACAGTGACCCAGCCGGGAATCGAACCTGGGACCCTGGAGCTGTGAAGCATTTATGCTAACCACCATGCTACCCTGCTGCCATACTCAATGCCCCGGCCAATGAAGGCAAGCATGCCGTATGCCTTCTTGACTACCTTCTCCACCTGTGTTGCCCCTTTCAGTGACCTGTGGACCAAGATCTCTCTGATTGTCAATACTCTTGAGGGTTCTACCATTCACTGTATATTCCCTACCTGTATTAGACCTTCCAGAATGCGTTACCTCACATTTGTCTGGATTAAACTCCATCTGCCATCTCGCCGTCCAAGTCTCCACATGATCTAAATCCTGCTGTATCCTCTGACAGTCCTCATCGCTATCCGCAATTCCACCAACCTTTGTGTCGTCCGTGAACTTACTAATCAGATCAGTTACATTTTCCTCCAAATCATTGATATATACTACGAAGAGCAAAGGTCCCAGCACTGATCCCTGCGGAACACCACTAGTCACAGCCCTCCAATCAGAAAAGCACCCTTCCATTGCTACTCTCTGCCTTCTATGACCTAGCCAGTTCTGTCTCCACCTTGCCAGCTAGCCGTTCACTCTGTGCCTCCTTGCCACAGAGCAACTGAGCTTGAAAACTGTAAACTCAGTACTGGCATAAATTGAATCAACATCTCACCATTTGGTATTGGATGCACGGTGACCCCTGTCATTGCAGCAATATGCCAGTCTTTTACTCGGATAACAATGGTTCTGCAGTTTCCTGTGACTGGGGAGGATGCAAGGATGTTCCAGGGGCCCAGAGTAAGGTGTTCTTTTAAGTTCTAGTAGTGAGAATGTGAGTGGATTTTCTCGAATAAGGTGTGTACCCCAAGTCTAATAAACCTGCTCTATTAAGCCCTTAGGGGAAGCTGATAGTCAGCGTGACCCCTGTTGAGAGCCTTAGAAAGTCATAAATGTTTCCTACAAAAAGGTAATTAATTTCAGTAGGGATAGATTATCTCCATTGGGAGCTGAAGGCAAAAACAGAAGATTCTTTGTTGGGGTAGGCCGCACCAGACATTTTGGTCAGTGTTTTGGGGCTTATGCCTCTGAAGCGCCTTTGATTAATATGCTCCATAACATAATTTGTTCCTACAGTCTGAGATGGGATCTGGCTCAATGATATTTTCACTAGTGCAGTGCACCCACAGGGACCTTAGGGCCTTTGTTATTTGTGCGACTCTAACAATGGATTGACATTTTCTTATTCACACTTTGAAGTTCCAGCTTGAGACTTGGGATTTCAGCACAAATTCATACATATTAGATAGATCTGTTAGTGTTCATTCTAAACAATGGATATTGATTCAGCTGGAATATGGATGCTCTTTTATAGCTGATAAATTAATGGGATTATGATCAACACTGCCCTCTAATGGCACTGGTTCATATATTTTAATTAAGAATAAATATTGTATAAAGTCATGTAAAAGTCACATTTTTGAGACCAACTTTTTAGGCCAAATGTTAGGGGGGTTGTCTTTTACATGGGTAGTGATTTTGAGGGATCGACATGTGTGCTTTATCTGGGCCCAAAACCCACCATCATAATGAAATAAGGCAGTGACGACAACCTAGGCCAGTGAGTGGGCCACTTGAGTGGCCCTCCTTCATCTCAGTGGGCCACAAGATTGAAATCGGGCTTGTTCTTGAACTATCACCCCATGAATAAGATTAAATACATTATAATACATGCCAAATATTTCCTAATGAGTTACAGAAAATCCTTAACTCTCTATACAATAGAACTATCCTCAACGCCAATAGTAAAATCAAATGAAATCTTAACGTTTTGGATGCAGAGGGAGCTCATGGCTAACATAGCCAATACTGTGCACAATCAGTATGCACCTCACTTCACTTGTCCTTGCTTAATACTTCGGTCACACCCATAGGAAACAAAAATCTAGCCAGACGGAAATTAGCGGAGTGTGGTAGCTCTACACGTGGGCAACAGCCAACAAAATGTCTCACGGGCCGCACTCCGAACCCACGTAGGGGGGGGGGGGGGGGGTATATAGCCCCCAGGCTGCAGGTTGCCCATCACTGGAGTAAAGTAAAAACCAACAACTCTAAAGAACGCATCTACATTCTCTAACATTATTTGTTCATAACACAGCAAACTATTTTACAAACTATCTACATTTCATCCAACTCTCTGATCATATCTGAATCACTGAACAATTTGACCCATTAGTCTGGCTGTATAGCATCGTCAGGTGAATCTTTCTCATAGGTTTATCATCATTGTTATAGGTAACTTACACATCATTATCCACTAAGTAATCGCCCTCAATATTGTTGACTGGATTCAATGTTTCACACTTTTTGACAAATTGGAATCAAGTTCATTCCACATAACTACGGCACAACGTTGCTCCTGAGGGTGCTTAACCTTTAATGAATGTCTTCCCCCCTCTTCTAACATCCAATTGTTCCACAACTTTTAGATACTCTCCTTGAAAGATTTATTTCTACACGCATCCAACACTATGACTGCCATTTTGGTGTTGGTTGATCTCACATCAGGCACCTCATTGTCAACAAGGTGGGATTTGAATGGAGGAGCAGGAGTAGGCTATTCGGCCCTTCGAGACTGTTCCACCATTCAAAGGTTCATGGCTGATCGGTTTGTGATCTCAACTCCACTTTCTTGTCTGCCCCCGATAACCCTTGACTCCCCCGTCTATCAAAAATCTGTTTAACTCTGCCTGAAATAAATTCAAAGACCACTACTTCATGGGGAAGGGAATCCCATACATCCATGACCTGTTTGAAGAAGAGGTTTCTCTTCATCTTAGTCTTAAAAGGAAGACCTGCATATATCAACTACACCGCCAATTCTAGTCTCCCCCACAAGAGGAGGTATTCTCATGGTATCCACCTAATCAAGTTCCCTCAGGATCCCCTCTAATTCTTCTAAACTCCAATGGGAGTCACCCTAATCTGTTCAACCTCTATTCATCCCAGGAATAAGTCCAACGAACATTCTCTGAACTGCTTATAAAGGATTTGTCATTTGTTAAATCAGGAGGCCAAAACTGCGCACAGTGTTCCAGATGTGATCTCAACAAGACTATGTAGCTGTAGTTAATGTTCTGTGGGAGGGATTCTCCATCCTGCCCCACTCGTTTTGTGGTGCGGTGCTCCCCTGCTGGCAACAGTGTTCTCCGTCTCGTGGGCACCCCCACGCGTCGGGAAATCCGTGGGTGTGAGTGCACTGCCATTGAAACGGAGGATCCTGCCAACAGAGAATCCAGCAGGATACTTTGTATTCCATTCCTCTTGCAATAAACAACATTCTATTTGCCTTTCTAATCACTTGCTATACCTGCACACTGAATTTATGTCATTCATGTACCAGGACACCCAGATCCCTCCGTACCACCAAGTTCTGAAATCGTTCTCCATTTAAATCATATACTGCTTTTCTATTCTTTTTGCCAAAGTGAACAAGTTCACATTTACCTTTTCCCCCCAATTAAGGGGCAATTTAGCGTGGCCAATCCACCTACCCTGCACATCTTCTGGGTTGTGGGGATCAGGCCCAAACAAACACAGGGACATTGTGCAAACTCCACACGGACAATGACCTGCGGCCAGAATTAAACCCAGGCCCTCGACACCGTGAGGCAGCAGTGCTAACCACTGTGTCACGGTGCCGCCCTAAGTTCACATTTACACACGTGATATTCCATGTGTCACATGTTGCCCACTCACTAACCTTTCTATATCCCTTGGTAGACTGACGACCCCTTCTGAACAATTTATCTTTTAAACTCTTTTGGTATCATCGGCAAATTTAGCTCTCATACATTTGCTTGCTTCATACAAGTCATTGATATAGATTGCAAGGAATTCAGGCCCCAGCACTGAGCATTGTGCACTCCAGCTTGACTATTCAAAAAAGATCCATCTATCTCTACTCTCTGCTCCCTCTTAACCAACCAATCCTTTATCCATGATATTATGTCACCCCCTTATACCATGTGATCTCATCTTGTGGTAACCTTTGATGCGGTTACCTTATCAAATGCCTTTTGAAAACCCAAGTACATCACATCTACCAGTTCCTCTTTATCCACCTTGAATGATACTTTCTCAAAAAACCTACAACAGATTAGTTAAACATGATTTCCCTTTCACAAAGCCATGTTTGCTCTGCCTGATCAAATAATAATTACCTAAATATCCTACTATAACCTCCTTAATAATGGGATATATATATAATAACTGTTCCTGTTTTCAGCCTTCCTCTTTTCTTGAATAAAGGTGTTATATTAGTTGTTTTCCAATCCACTTGAACCTTTCCAGAGCTCAGCAATTTTGGAAGATTGTAACACATTCATCTGCTATCTGTGCTGCCACTTCTTTTAATACCCTAGGATGTAAGCTGTCTGGTCCTGGAGACTTTTCAGCTTTTGGATCTAATAATTTTCCTGGCATTCTTTCCCTGGTGCTGGTGATTATATTAAGTTCTTTGCTCCCTATCATCTCTTGATTTTTAAGAATCTTTCGGGAATTTTCTATGTCCTCTACTGTCATCAATTCCCCAGACTCGCTCTCTAGAGGGACAAGGTTAGCTTCAGTTACTCTTTTCCCATTCATACTGAAACCTTTACTGCTTTTATATTACTGATTAGCTTTCTTTCGTGCTCTGTTTTCTGCCTCTCTAGTATCTGGTTTCGTTCAATGTGCTAGACTGCCAGTTTGTGATGCAGAACAAGGCCAGCAGCGCGGGTTCAATTCCCATACCAGCTTACCCAAACAGGCGACTAGGGGCTTTTCACAATAACTTCATACATGTGACAATAAAAGGTTATTATTATTATTTTCAGTCATTCTTTGCTGGTTCTTGAAATCTGCCAATCCCCTGACATACCACTAAATGTTGCAGACTTATCGATTGTTTCTTTCAATTTAATACTATCCTTAACTTCCTGATTTAGCCATGGTTGATGCATCCTTCTCAAAGTGCCATTCCTTCTCGCTGTAATAAAGCTTTTGTCCACATCATTAATTATCTCCTTGAAAGTCTGTCTAACTGTACTGCGCTATCTTTATTTTTTTATAAATGTTTTTTATTGGGTTTTTGAACAAAGTATATTTACCGTTATCTACACAAAATAAAATATAAATATATAGAAGAGAAGAGAAGAGCACACACAAACAAACCAAAAAAATAAAATAAAATAACTGGTAGGGTATTATGCACTAGCTCAACAGCAGCATCCCTGTACAATTGGCAATATTATTTTTAGCACATAAGTAGGCATCTGTTTGTGTGTGTGTATGGGGGGATAACTGGGGAGGTACATATACATTTGGATGCCGGAGAAACAATTACAGAGGGCAATACTCAAATGGATCTGGTGTTGGTGTTGTCACTTGCTTCTCCCGGACGGATTTCGCTGCCGTTGCCGTCTTGCGTTCGCCTCTGCTTCAGCCATTCGTCCTGTCTTACGTCCGGATTTTCCTTGCTCTCTGTTCCTGTAGATGCCAAGTTTGTTATCATTTCCCGTGCCCTCCATCCGACTATCTTTCCGCTGCCTCCCTCCCACCTGGTTCCCCTCTATTGTTCCCTGTCTCCTCACTCTTCCTCTCCCTCCCCCACCTTCTGCCCCCTTCCCCTTTTCCTATAGTTTGCCTTTATTTTCTCTTAGGTTTTGCTGTCCCCCCTCCTCCCCCAGTCTATCCCTCCCTCTCACGCCTCGGCTACTTTCCCCTGATTGTTGGCTACCTGGCTATTCTTCTGCTTGTTCGTTGGCCACAAACAGGTCCCGGAACAATTGGGTGAATGGCTCCCACGCTCTGTGGGAGGCGTCGTCTGACCCTCTTCTTTGGGATCCTAGCATTCTCCCCCCCGCCCCATACATATGCCATGATTAGTTTGTCTAGTACTGTGCTATCTTTTAACCTAGCTTCCCAGTCACCTTAGTCAAGTCTGCCTTCATAGCCCCATAGGTTTAGGTTTAAAACACTAGTCGTTGGCCCACACTTCTCCATTTCAAGCTGAGCATGAAATTCTATCATGTTGTGAGCGATGTCACCTCAAGGCTCCTTTCACATGAGGTTATTGATTGATCCTGTCTTATTACACATTGCCAGGTCTCGGGCAGCCTACTCCCTGGTTCACTTTAGAATGTACTGCTCAAAGAAATTGTGCAAAAATATAATAATAATCACTTATTGTCACAAGTAGGCTTCAATGAAGTTACTGTGAAAAGCCCCTAGACGCGACATTCCGGCACCTGTTCGGGGAGGCCGGTATGAATTAATTTTCCATGCTACCTTTGCCAATCTGATATTCCTAATTGACATGTAGATTAAAGTCACCCATGACTGTCATGGTACCTTTCTGACCCACACTATTTATTTCTCCCTGTGTATTTTGTCCAACAATGTAACTGTTGTTGGACGGGGTCCATAAACTATTCCCATAAGTGACCTCTTACCATTGCTAATTCTTATCTCCACACAAACTGATTGCACATCTTGCTCTTTCAAGCTAAAAGATCTCTCGGTATTGAATTAATGCCATCCTTAATTAACAGAGCCGTTCCACCAACTTTTCCAAGCGTCTTGTGGTTCTGATTTGTCACAAAACTCTTCAACATTCAGGTCGCAGCCTTGGTCACCTTTCAGCCATGTCTCTGCAATGCCTTATCTCTATCAGTGCTAACAATTCATCCCTTTTATTCCAATTGCTATGTGTACAGGGCCTTAAACTCTGTCTTTTTATCGTTTTTAGCTTTATTTGCTGGTACACTCTTCCAAATGTAAGTTTTGCCACTTCCTGTCACAGTCTGGAACTCAGTAACCAAATTGCTGCCCTGATCATTAATTTGCTCTTTCCTCTTGTTTTGCTACATTTTCTCTCACATGATCCCTTCCCCCACTGTTTAGTTTAAAGCTCTCCCTACGATTCACCAGAACACTGGTCCCACCGTCCCAGCATGGTTCAAGTATAGACTTTCTTAACGGTACATCTCTCACCTTCCCCAGTACTGGTGCCTATGCCCCATGAATCTAAACTCATTTGTCCCACATCAGTCTTTGAGCCGACCATAAGACATAGGAGCAGAATTAGGCCACTTGGCCTATCGAGTCTGCTCCCGCCATTCAATCACGGCTGATACTTTTCTCATCCCCATTCTCCTGTCTCTCCCCATAACCCCTGACCCCGTTATCTTCCTATTCTTATTTACCTGTGCCAGTTTGCTCGTGGCTCAGGTAATAACCCCGAGATTATTCACCTTGAGGTTCTTCCTTTTAATTTAGCCGCGAGCTGCTTATACTCCACATACAGAACTGCTTTCCTAATCCTAACTATGCCATTGGAACCTACATGGACCATGGCGACTGGATATTCCCCATCCACTGCAAGTTCCTCTCCAGCCCAGAGAAGATGTCCTTAACCCTGGCACCAGGCAGGCAACACGGCCATCTGGACTCACGCTCTTCACTGTAGAGAACAGTCTCTGTTCCCCCTCACCACACTGTCTCCTATCACAACCACATTCCCCTTCGCTCGTCCCATTTGAATGGCATCATTCATCATGTTGTAATGGTCAGTCTACGCACCCATCTTGCAGTCCTCCTCCTCATCCACACAGGTAGCAAGCACCTCATACTTGTTGGACAAACGATAGTTCCTGCTGCATCGGGGTGAGGACTTAGCATCATTGATGCATGAGAGATGGTCTTTAGGGAGTTGCTGCTGTTCAGATTTAGATGGGTCCTCCGACAGCCAAGCTATAACAAGTGATTGATAATTGTCCTCCTTGAGGTGCATCGCAGTGATCCGGACATACTGCCATAAGTGGATTGATGTTTGCTGTGCTGTTCCTGCTTGCTGAAGGCTGCCATATGCAGTGAAATATTAAAAGGCCTGTATATTATGCTTTAAAGGCCTGTACCATGCCTACTTACTTCAGATTGAGCTACGTTGGAGTTCTTAGCTGGTTACAGAATGGCCACAAGCTCCAGAGGCTGCCAAATGTTCCAAGGATAGAAACCATCATTGCACAAGATTGTGACTACTAATTCTGAGACTGATATCCTTCACGTCATTGGAATCGCTCCTTCACTGAGATAACAAAGGAAGTGTTAATGTCTACCCTGCATCGAAGGGAGAGGTGAAATGCACTTGTATGAGCTATTCTTCTTTGTCCCCTGCAACCGTGCCACTATATAGGTCCCATTGACACATTTGCTGCGTGGAATGGCATTTTCCTGTGGAGACCTATCATCCTCACCCTCTTTGATGTCATCCCTGTCGATGTCATTCAGAGCAAGGAGACTTGGAGCTCCTCCATCTCTCCACGTGGCAACTCAACCCCCCACCCCTTGAGTGCCAGGTTGTGTGGAGCACAGCAAACCAAAATGATACACAACACCGTCTGGGGAGAGCACTGGGAAATGTTGCCTGACCAGTCCAGACATCTGAAAAACCTCTTCAATATGCCAACGGTCTGCTTAATCGAGGACTGCGTTGCAGTATCTCTCCTCTGAAGCACTCTGTGGCTGTTGAATGGGCATCATTAACCATGTTTTTTGCACGTTGCCTTTATCAGGGGCTCGTATAGTACAGTGGGCTAAACAGCTGGCTTGTAATGCAGAATATGACCAGCAGCACGGGTTCAATTCCTGTACCGACCTCCCCGAACAGGCGCCAGAATGTGGCGACTAGGGGCTTGTCACAGTAACTTCATTGAAGCCTACTTGTGACAATATGCTATTATTATTATTACTGATGAGCCAACCCTGAATGGGCTGAGGGTGCTTGAAGGTCTGTGGCACCCGCGGGTGACTCAAGATGTAATAGTATGTGAGCTCCTGGGATTCCACGCACAAACCTGCATCATCTGTTCTGGGTTATCACAGATCAGCTGCGCATTGAGAGAGTGGGAGCCTTTTCCATTGCTAAATTGTTTTTTAGAATGTATTTATTCCAAACTCAAACTAATTACAGAGAACATCCACACACACCATTAACATACACAGTTTGTACAATTTTTTTCTTTATATATCCTCCCTTTCCCCCGCTGTGACAAAAAATTCCTTAAACATGGATAAGAACGGATACCATCTCCCGCAGAACCCATCCTCTGAGCCCTTCAGGCCAAACTTGATCTTCTTCAAGCTCAGAAACTCCTGGACGTCCCCCATCCGTGCTGCCGATTGACAATTTGACAGTATCGTCTGCTGGGCAATCAAGGGTGCGATTGCCACTGTCACCGCCCCCCCCCCCCCCCCCATATCCTATCCACAAGTGCCATTTCTTTCCTTCCCACCCATCCATAGTTATCCAAAATTCTCCCCCATTCCCAAATATCAGGAATCAGCGGCTTTTCAAGAAGCGTGTACTCTGGTAATGAAGGGGAACACGGGTAGTTCTTTCTGTGCAAAGCCCCGTACCTGTAGATATTGGAACTCACTCCCCCTTGGTAACTCAAATCTCTCTTACAACTCCGCCCATTCCGCAAACCGTTCCTCTAGATACAGGTCCCTCACTCGTCCTATTCCCTCCCTTCGTCACCTCTCATACATCCCATCCCCTCCATCCTACTGGGTTCAAACCTATGTTTCCCACACAACGGTGCTAGCACTGACCCCCATCCCAACTTGAAGTGCTTCCTCAGCTGGTTCCAAATTTTTATCAAAGGGACCACCACCAGGCTATTAGAATATTTTCCTGGGAAAACAGGTTTGGAGCGTTAACGTGGCTCTCAGACCTGACCCCTTACAGTCCTGCTGCAGGGAGCTCGTATGGCCTCATGTGTGCAGTCTATGGCACCCTACACTTGTGGGAAGTCAGAGATCGCTGCAAATCCCATTGCTCTTGCAGCTTGGTTAGCTTCATCCAGGGCCAACCGGATGTAGTTGTGTGCTTTAATGAAAAGGACATTGGTGACCTCCCTTGTGCATTTATGAACAGAGGATTGTAAAATTCTGTGGAGATCCCCATTGGAGCCTTGGAACAAGCCGCTGCCAAAACACTTGCGACCGACACCTTTAGAAGCACGGGAAATGCATGGTATCCCAATCCCTGTGGCATCAGATCCTCCTAGTACTCTCCCCAGAGGGCATCCCGCATTATCACTGCAGTCTGCACAACCTGGCACTCCAAAGTAGTCATGAGTTGTCACGTGGAGGGATGGAGGAGATGCTTGTCTCCTCCGACGTGAAGGGCCAGTGTTCTGGAGAATTGTATAACAAGGGTGAAGAATGTGCCAGACGTGAGCCATCACATCCCGTGATGAGTGAAGGGGTCGGCAGCACTATCTCTCGCTCAACTCCCATTATGAGAGGTGACTGCAGTATATCTTGGGCTGCACAAACACCTTTGTGGAATAGGTCTCGTCTCCTCAGCATCTGGGTGTCCATGTGGCCCCAATGGCCCTTGTTGCTCAGGGCGAGGCTCTCCCTTAGCCCTGCCTGACAGTGACAGGCGTTTCTTCTCCTCAGTTTAATCAAAGCCATCAACAAGACAGTTTTGCCTGCAGTCCGCACTCTGCCTGTGTCTCTGGAAAAATACATGGGAGATATGATTTGCACCTTACCCATCAATGATCTCCTGGCATTGGCAAGCTAGGGAGTCATTATGAAGCCCTCGTGTCGATTTATTACAAACATTCCATCCCCAGGTCCTCCCTTGCAGTTGAAGCACATCCTGAAGGATCACAGGTATCCACCCCTCACTCCTCCTCCCTGTCCTTGCCCACCACTCGAGGCATCACAGCACATTCACAGAGGCGGTTGGATCTGGATGAGTACAGTCATGTGCTATCAACCTCAGTCTCTCCTATTTCACAGTAACTTAATTGCAGTGTAATGTGAGCCTACTTGTGACACTAACAAAGGTTATTAGCATCCTGGAGGAGCATCATGTGCAGTTTTCCCTCTCTCTGATCACTCAACTTCCTCCCCCTTTGACCCTGGAGCCCATCGTTCCCATCCTGAACCATCTTGTTCCAATGCCCCCATGTCGACCTCATCCTTTGCGTAGTGACCTACCAGACCCCTCCATGAGACCCCTGACTACCCCCTCTTACTTTCCAGCTCCCCACTTACAAGCTGCAGATGCCTCCCCTGACTATGACAGTGCTATCTGCTGCCAGTACCACCAGCCACCAGAACCCAAATATGTGAGGGACTGGCCACGCTCTGCACGCCATGCTATGCATGGCCAACACTGCTCAGAACCCCTCCTCCACCCTGGACCAGGATCAAGACATGCGTGCCAGGCATAGCCATGTAGTATGATGCGCACTGTCTGAGGACTGCCTTTAAATTCTGGCTCCCACATTATGCTGTGCGCCAGGAATGACTCACACAGCATAATGTGGGAGCCATAATGACTCCCCTTCTTTCAAACAGCCCTCAACATGTGTCTCTGACCACCCCTTCACTCCCAGGTTCCAGTCCACAGCGCACCAGCGAATCTGCAGAGAAATCTCGGCTGTGCACATGGAGAGATGGTTTTCTCACTGAAAGGGACAATCTGAAAAATATTGGAAAATTTCGCCCGCAAGGTGCGCACAAAGAGAGGATCAGGCTTGACTCTGTCATACCCCAAGTCTAATATCCTGCTGACACTGGTCGTTGAGACTCAAATGAAAACTAACTACCCTGGGCAAAGTACTAAAGAATGATAAGTAACAATGGAATTGTCAACAGGAATATGTTAATGTGTTCAGTCAAGGGAGAAAACTAGAAGGTGGGGGGGGGGGGGGGGGGGGGGCAGAAGTTACATAATTCCTGGACATCTGCTTCATTTGTAAACCATTTATGACACACATTTCTTGGCATAACCACCGAGTTGTCTTTTCAGTCTGTGACCAATTCTGAAAATATGTAACGCTTTGTACTTAATAAGTGTGAAAAACTGAGGTAATCCACGATCCATCTGCTCATTTTGGGAAACTCGGGGAGCAAAATTCAACAGCCTCCAAAAACGGGAGGAAATCGCAATGTGGAATATATGTGTCCGTTCCTTCTGATGCAGGTCAACTCTGTTGCCTGCGTCTTTGAATGACAGGAGCATGCAGTCCAGATCCCAATGTGTTGTTGAGTGGCTGCACGCATTAGCACAAGGCTCAAACTTCTGTGAGGCTAGCACCAGTTAATAAGCTAACCTGCACCTTTTAATGGGGAAGAACATTCTCACTGCAGTAGGTACTCAAAGTGCCTGGGGAAATGACTGCACTTTCAGAAGAATGAATATTCGTCGAATCCCTACAGTGCAGAAGGAGGCCACTTGGCCCATCGAGTTTGCACCGGCCCTCTGAAAGACCACCCCACCTAGGCCCATCGCCCTACAACCCCCTAACTCCACCAAACCTTTTGGACGCTAAGGGGTAATTTAACTTGGGCCGCTCCACCTAACTTGCACATCTTTGGATTGTAGGAGGAAACCTGAGCACCAGGAGGAAACCCACGCAGACACGGGGAGAACATACAGACTTCCCCCAGATACCCGAGGTCGAAATTGAACCCGGGTCCCTGGTGCTGTGAGGCAGCAGTGCAAACCACTGTGCCACCGTGCAACAGGGCAGAGTGTTTGGTGCAGCTTGAAACTTGCTTCTCAGGGCACGCACACATTGCACCTGTTCAACCATGACAGCCACGTCCTCCAAACATATGACACCACACTCACTGACACATTTCCAACTCTCTTGCAGGGGCAACAGGAGCTAACAAACAGGTGGAGCTGCAGCTCTTCAACCCGATGGAAGAGGCAGGGCCTGCCACCATTTGAGAGGCCTTTGCTCAGGCCATGGTGGGGCTGAACAGGAAGGTATCCTCATACTTAATCACATCCTGTTCCCACCACTCCCCCACAATTTCTTCTAGTTTACAAGTTACAGATGGTGTGACCATTCACCTCTTGCTTCCCCATCACCACCCCACCGCACGCCTATCGCCCCACAACTCCTCCCACCCTGCCGCACCCACGTGCCTTTCTACTTTCAGATGGGCAAGAAATGGCACCTGGCGAGGGAGTGATGCAGGAGCAAAACATGGTGAGCTGAGAGTGGCTGCCCTTGACATCAAGGCACATTTGACCGCGTATAGCACCAAGGAGCCCCAATTGAAACCTGAATCAATGGGAATCAGAACGAAAGCCATCTGCTGGTTGGAGTCACGCTCAATGGGACAAAGGAAGATGGTTTTGGTGGTTGAAGGTTAATTATTTCAGCTCCAGGACATCACTGTAGGAGTTCCTCAGGGTAGTGTCCTCAGCCCATCCATTTTCAGCTGCTTCTTCAATGACTTTGCTTCCATCATATGCTCAGCAGTGAGAATATTTGCTAATGACTGAACAACTTTCATGCATAATTCCTCCTATACGGAAGCAGTCCATGTCCAAATGCAGCAAGACCTGGAGAATATCCACTCTTGATGCCACGCAATGACCAACTCCAATAAGAGAGAACCTAACCATTGGCCCTTGATATTCAATGGCATTACCATTGCTGAATCCCATAATGTCAACATTCTGGGGCTACCATTTCCCCAAAATTGAACTGGACGTGCCAACTAAACACGGTGGCTACAAGAGCAGGTCAAAGGCTAGGAATCCTGCAGCAAGTAACTCACCTCTTGACTCTCCAAATCGTGTCCAGCATATTCTTGCCTGGAATGAGAGTGTGTGGGGAATTGGAATGCTTATATGCAGCTTGTCATGCTCTCGACTGCCATTCCTGACCACAGCGAATCCGACACTGCTTCTGCAGTAGTTCCATGTGGCGCATGAGCTTGCCCATTGCATGTCCTGGATTGTTCCGGAGGTCGCACCCCCATCGGCATCGTAGTCCCACCATTCAGTTCCAACGCCAGCAGTCAGTCTCTCAAACGCCGCATCCAGCCCCTTGTGTGTAGTTAAGGCTGAGACGGACAGATTCTTGATCAGTAAGAGAATCAAAGGTCACCGGGAAAGGGCAGGAAGGTGGATGTGAGGAACGTCGGATCAGCCATGATCCTACTGAATGGTGGAACAGGCTCGAGGGGCCGAACGGCCTACTCCTGTTCCGATTTCTTATGGTCTTATGTGATATTGCTGCACTTCAATTCATCATGTGCTTTAATTGTGGCAGCCTGTTGTTGTCACTGTCTGTCATAATGCCTTCCCTCTGGCTAAAATCTTTCTTTCAAAACACAGAAGGATCCAGCTCTGTGTATCATGTACAGTAACACAATCCGGAGTGTTTCAATAATGTAACATGTCAACATTGAGGTAACGTTGATGAATCATACCAACTTCATTCTTCCAGTTTGTGACGTCAGCTGTATTCCTCCATGTGTCGCTGCCTTGTTTCTGCCGTGTTATCCTGGATGTAATTTACACAGTTTCTGTCAATTTGTGCAAATCTATTGATTTCACGCACTACTGCCGAGGACCAGTACCCGGTGATATATGATAGAGGAAGACTGGTGGTATGATCACCATTTGACTCAATTAGCACTCTCGTCAAGTGCAGTGGAACAATCCGATTATAAACTGCGTTTTACAAAGGTTTTTGGGCGTGAATGGTTCTTGATAATTTCAAAAGGTAACCACATTGGAAATGTTTATTTATCAGCACAAATTTGCAGTTAAACAAGCCACCCATTTTTCATCATCTTTTGCTAGTTCTCTTCTTATTCTTGCTATTTTCATATTACAGACCGATGATTTCTTCACTTCTGAGTGGTACTGAGCGGCTTGTTCAGCTGTCTCAGTGACAGCTAAGTGTGAAATGCATTGCTGTAGATGTGGAGTCACATTTCAGCTAAATTGGGTAACACTAGTCAGTCTCCTTCCCTAAAGGAGATTTTCTTATCCTTTCACGCGACGTATCGCTGGCAAGGCCTGCGTTTGTTGTCCATTCAAAATTGTCCTCAAGAAGGTGGTGGTGGTGGTGGGGGCAGCACGGTGGCGCAGTGGTTAGCATTGCTGCCTCACGGCGCCAAAGTCCCAGGTTTGATCCCGGCTCTGGGTCACTGTCCGTGTGGGGTTTGCACATTCTCCCCGTGTTTGCGTGGGTTTTGCCCCCACAACCCAAAAGGTGCGCAGGTTAGGTGGATTGGCTACACTAAATTGCCCCTTCATTGGAAAAAATAAATTGGGTACTCTAAATTTATAAAGAAAAAAGAAAAGAAGGTGGTGGCGAGCTGCCTTTCTGAACCGTTGCAGTCCATTTGGTCCAGATACACCCACAGTGCTTTTAGGAAGGGAGTTCCAGGGTTATGAACCAGCGACAGTGAGGGCACACTTCAAGTAGGCATGCCGTATGGCTTCGAGGGGACTTGTAGATGGTGGTGTTCCCATGAATATGCTCTCCTTGCCCTTCTTTGTGGTAGAGGCCTAGTGAGTTGCTGCAGTGCACATTGCCTATGGCACACACTGTTGTCACTATCCATCGATGATGGAGGGAGTGGATGTTTAAGGTAGTGGATAGGGTATCAAACAGGCAGGTGGTTTCATCCTGGATGCTGGTGAGTTTCTTGAGTGTTGTTGGAACCGCACACATCCAGGCAAGGATTATTCCATAACACACCTTTTGGATGGTGCAAAGAATTTAGGGAGTCAGGATGTGAGCTACTTGCTGTAAAATTCCCACTGATTCGTAGCCACAGGATCTGTTTGGCTGGTCCCGTTCAGTTCAGTTACTGATGTTGATAGGAGGAGAATCATTGATGCCTTTGACAGTCAAGGGAAGATAATCATTGTGGGTCACCACATTACCAGAAGGATCTGGAGGCCTTGGAGAGGGTACAGAAGAGGTTTACCAAGATGTTGCCTGGTATGGATGGCATTAGGTATGAGGAGAGGTTGAATAAACTCTGTTTGCTCTCACTGGAACGACGGTGGTTGAGGGCGACCTGATAGAAGTCCACAAAATTATAAGGGGCACGGACAGAGTGGATAGTCAGACTCTTTTTCCCAGAGTGGAAGAGTCAATTATTATGGGGACATAGTAATAATAAAAATAACAAGTAAGCTTACATTAGAACTGCAATAGCAGAGCTGGAAGAGAGACCGTGGACTGTGATTGGGGAGCTGGAAAATGTATAAATGCTACAGCTTTCTGTTTACTGATGTGTATTGTAATTTACTTCTCTTTACATTGTTATAGAGTTCAAGTTAATGGTTGGGTTGATTGGCGTTCTGTGTTGCAACGGTTATATCTTATTTTAGTGAATTGTATGGGTTGGATTGTTGTTTATGTTTTTTCTTGCTCTGGGACTGGTTGGGAGGGGACGATATATCTTGGTGGGGGGGGAAGCATGGTGGCCTAGTGGTTAGCACAACCGCCTCACGGCGCTGAGGTCCCAGGTTCGATCCCGGCTCTGGGTCACTGTCTGTGTAGAGTTTGCACATTCTCCCCATGTCTGCGTGGGTTTCGCCCCCACAACCCAAAAAAGATGTGCAGAGTAGGTGGATTGGCCACGCTAAATTGCCCCTTAATTGGAAAAAATAATTGGGTAATCTAAATTTAAAAAAAAAAAATCTTGGTGGGGAGATCCACCCACGCTAGCTGTGGTAGTATGACTAGGGGTATTACGGTACCTGGGAGTATGAGCTGCCATTGGTGCAGAGGACTCGTTGCCCATTGGCCCAGGTATCATGTGCCTCTTATCCCTATTGGGTAAGAGGAAGGTAGCTCCGCCTACGAGGTGGTGTACAAGAACCCGTGTTCCCCTGCAGCCAGGCCATTTCCTGTACGTCTGCTGCCGGGCTCACTTCTTGCTAATTAAAGCCTTTCGTTTCAGACTTCACCTACGTTTTGTGTCCATTGATTGTGCATCAATTTAATTAGCAAGATTTTAAAGGGTGGAGCTTCACATCAAGCCGGAGTGTCATCGACTCAGCCCTCACGCAGCGAATGCAACAGCCGCATTTAAGCACTGGCTGGCTTGCTTCAACAGTTACCTGAGCACAGCGGAAAACGTCCCGGAGAGGGAGCAGAAACTGCGCATCCTCCACTTGTGCGTCGGCACCGCCGTGTACACGCTCATAGAGGACACGACAGACTACGACGAGGCTATGGACTTGCTTAAAGGACATTTCATACAGCCAGTGAACCAAGTCTACGCTCGGCACCTACTAGCCACGAGGCAGCAGATACCTGGTGAGTCACTGGATGAATTTTACCGTGCCCTCCTCGTGCTGGGGAGGAACTGCGACTGCCCACAGGTATCTGCTGCTGAGCATACCGAACGTCTGATTCGAGACGCCTTTGTTGCAGGTATGCAGTCCTCGCAGATCCGTCAAAGACTGTTGGAGAGAGAAACTTTAGGCCTCACGGAGGCACGGGCACTCACCTCCTCCCTAGACGTCGCAAACTGTAACGCTCGCTCGTATGCCCCCGACCGCGCGGCAGCCCCCGGGGCAGCGTGGAACTCGACCCCTCTCTCCCCCACGGACTCGGATCCTCCCCCCAGGCCTGGGCCTCAGGGCGCCCCGAAAAGCCCGTGCGGCCCCGCTGCTATTTCTGGGGCCAGGCAAAGCACCCCCGTCAGCGCTGCCCGGCCCGTTCTACAACCTGCAAGGACTGCGGGAAGAAGGGCCACTTTGTGGCCGTTCGCCAAGCTAAGACGGTCGCTGCGGTCCCAAGCAGCGACCGCGGGACTCCCCCCTCGCTCTCCTCAGGGACCCCGTGCGGCCCGCGGACCTCGCTGCCCCCAACCCCCACCGCCACGTGCAATCCCCGGGCGTCGCCATTTTACGCCCCGACCGCTACGTGCGACCCCCGGCCGCTGCCATTTTGGACCCCCGACTCCACGTGCGGGGAACAGGCGCCACCATTTTGTCCACCCTCCACCATGTGCGGCCAACGGGCACCACCATCTTGGATTGGCACCGAGAACCCCGTGGGTGACTACTCCCTGCCTGATGACGACTCTGAATATCTGCCATGACGCGCCTCAGTCACGCTGGACCAGTCGCGGCTTCGTACCCTCTCCACAGCGACCATGAAGGTTCTGCTCAAAGGCCACGAGACAAACTGCCTGCTGGACTCCGGGAGCACAAAGAGTTTCATCCACCCCGCCACCACGGTAAGAAGCTGCTCTCTCCCTGTCTACCCGGTTAAGCAAAAAATCGCCCTGGTCTCCGGCTCTCACTCAGTACAGATCACGGGGTGCTGCATAGCGGACCTCACGGTCCAGGAGAGGGAGTTTAAAAACTACAAGCTATTCGTCCTCCCTCACCTCTGCGTGGCAGCACTCCTGGGGTTAGACTTCCAGTGTAACCTCCAGAGCCTAACATTCAAATTCGGCGGCACTATGCCCCCCCTCACTGTCTGCAGCCTCGCGTCCCTCAAGGTCGATCCCCCGTCCTTCTTTGCAAACCTCACCCCGGATTGCAAACCCGTCGCCACCAGGAGCAGACGGTACAGTGCCCAGGACCGGACCTTCATCAGGTCCGAGGTCCAGCGGCTTCCGAAGGAAGGGGTCATCGAGGCTAGCAACAGCCCCTGGTGAGCACAAGTGCTGGTGGTAAAGACCGGGGAGAAGAATAGGATGGTCATAGACTACAGTCAGATCATCAACAGGTTTACGCAGCTGGACACGTACCCTGTCCCACGTATCTCTGATCTGGTCAACAGGATCGCGCAGTACAAGGTCTTCTCCACGGTGGACCTCAAGTCCGCCTACCATCAGCTCCCCATCCGCGCGAGTGACCGCAGGTATACTGCGTTCGAAGCGGACGGGCGGCTCTACCACTTTTTAAGGGTTCCCTTCGGTTTCACAAACGGGGTCTCGGTCTTCCAACGAGAGATGGACCGAATGGTTGACCAATACAGTTTACGGGCCACCTTCCCGTATCTCGATAATGTCACCATCTGCGGTCACGATTAGCAGGACCACGACACCAACCTCCGAAAATTCCTCCGAACCGCAAAACTCCTGAACCTGACCTACAACAAGGACAAATGCGTGTTTAGCACCGACCGTCTAGCCATCCTTGGCTACGTAGTGCGAAACGGAGTGATGGGCCCAGACCTGGAACGCATGCGCCCCCGATGGAGCTCCCTCTCCCCCATTCCCCCAAAGCCCTCAAGCGCTGTCTGGCACAGGCCATAGTAGAAGCTGTGCGATATTGGAGGCACTATCTGGCCGGCAGGAGGTTCACCCTCCTCACAGACCAACGGTCAGTGGCCTTCATGTTCGACAACGCACAGAGGGGCAAGATAAAAAACGACAAGATCTTGCGGTGGAGGATCGAACTGCCCACCTACAACTACGACATCTTGTATCGTCCTGGGAAGCTAAACGAGCCTCCCAATGCCCTGTCCTGCGGCACCTGTGCTAAAGTATTTTGTACAATGAAAAATATGCTAACTTTGTAATAGATTATAACTGGATATGAAACTCTTTTAAAAGACTCGCAATCTGCCCTACTCCATCGAGGAGGTCAGGACACTCACTAGGGACTGCCACATCTGCAGCCCTGAACAAGCGCATCTGATAAAGGCTTCCTGCCCCTTTGAATGGATTTCAAAGGTCCCCTGCCCTCTACCAACCGCAACACGTACTTCCTCAACGTGATTGACGAGTACTCCCGCTTCCCGTTCGCCATCCCCCGCCCCCACATGACCACACCCACCATCATTAAAGCCCTACGCACCATTTTGTCCCTGTTCGGGTTCCCCACTTACATTCATAGCGATAGGGGGTCCTCCTTTATGAGTGACAAGCTGCGTCAATTCCTGCTCAGCAGGGGCATCGCCTTCAGCAGGACGACCAGTTACAACCCCAGGGGTAACGAACAGGTCGAGAGGGAGAACGGTACGGTCTGGAAGACCGTCCTGCTGGCCCTACGGTCTAGAAATCTCCCAGTCTCCCGCTGGCAAGAGGTCCTCCCAGACTCCCTCCATTCAATCCGGTCACTTCTTTGTACATTCACTAATCAAACGCCCCACGAACGCCTTCTTGTTTTTCCCAGGAAGTCTTCCTCAGGGACACCGACCTGGCTGGCTATGCCCGGGCCCATCCTGCTCCGGAAACACATGCGGGTGCACAAGTCGGACCTGTTGGTCGAGAGGGTCCAGCTGCTCCACGCGAACCCGCAGTACTCGTATGTGGAGTATCCCGACGGCCGACAGGACACAGTTTCCCTACGGGGCCTGGCACCCGCCGGATCCCGGCCACCACCCCAGCACCACCCCCCCCCCCCCCCAACCCCAACTGCCCCCAGCAGGCGCCCCCGCCCCACCGACACCTTTACACACGCTGCCTAGTGGACGGAGGGACGCTCCCCCGGCCTGGCCTTCGCTAGCTCCAACTAGGGGTACGGACACAGCCGCAAGGACCGGATTATCGCTCCCGGAGTCACGGCTGACCACCACTCCAACGTCGCCAGCACAGCTCCGCAGGTTGCACAGGACGTCCAAGGCACTTGATCGGCTGATCGAGTCTATGTGAACTGTTGATGGACTCTTGTTTTTGCTTGTTTTCTAGTTTGTTTCTGTTCTCAAAACTGTATATAGTTACTGTGTCTTGACTCGACCCTGTACATAGTTGCGGACCAGTGGGCAGTCACCATTGAAGAGGTACGATCCGACATCACTAGTCATACTACCAGTCTCTTATATACTCGCACGGGACACCCCCCCTCTCTCCATGTCCGCATTCCCCGTACAACCCCCCCCCCCCCCCCCCCCCCCCGGGTTCCTTTCTCAACAAGGAGTGAATGTGGTAGTATGACTAGGGGTATTACGGTATCTGGGAGTGTGAGCTGCCATTGGTGCTGAGGACTTGCTGCCCATTGGCCCAGGTATCGTGTTCCTCTTATCCCTTTTGGCTAAGTGGAAGGTAGCTCCGCCTACGAGGCGGGGTATAAGAACCCGTGTTTCCCTTAGGCCAGGCCATTTCCTGTACATCTGCTGCCGGGCTCACTTCTTGCTAATTATAGCCTGTCGTTTCAGACTTCACCTACGTTTTGTGTCCATTGATTGTGCATCACTAGCTAACTAAAGTCGGCTAGTGAACGGAGGTGCAGTGAGAGGAGGACTGCGGACGTTGGAGCCTGGTTAGCAGGTTTCACTGGGCCTACCAGGTGAGCAAGGGGAGGGAAAGGGATTGATGCTGGGAGATGTTTTTTCAAGAGGAAATGTAGGGGGGGTTCTTGGGAGGGGGGGAAGGGGTTCGATGTTAATAATGGATGGGGCGGGTCAGGCTTATGGGGCAGGGCCCGGTGGTATGATGATGGTGGATAAGAAGGATTGGGGGGAGAGAGACCCCCAGTTAGGATAGTCACGTGGAACGTGAGAGGGTTCGGAGGACCGGTCAAGAGGTCAAGGGTGCTTGCGCATCTTAAAAGTTTGAAAGCCGATGTGGCAATGCTGCAGGAGACTCACTTGAGGGTGAAGGACCAGGTGAGACTTAAAAAGAGCTCGGTTAGTCAGGTGTTTCACTCTGGATTTGACGGAAGGGCTCAAGGGGTAGCGGTAATGGTCGGCAAAAGGGTATGCTTCCAGATGGAGAAGGTGGTGGCAGATCAGGGGGGTAGATATGTGATTGTGACAGGAGCGTTGGAGGGGAGGTTAGTGGTGCTGTTAAGTGTATACGGCCCCAATTGGGACGATGTGGGATTCGCAAAGAAGGAGTTTGGGGCCATCCCCGACTTGGACACACACAGACTGATTGTTGGGGGGGAACTGGAACCTGGTGCAGGAGCCACGGTTGGACAGGTCACGGCCACGCTCGCTGGTCCCATCAGGGGTGGGGGGGGGGGAAGGCGCTGGCTGGGCTAATGGTGGAAATGGGAGGGGTGGACCCTTGGAGGTTTCTGCACCCAAGGGAACGGGAGTACTCGTTTTTCTCAGCAGTCCATAAGGTATACTCGCGGATCGACTTTTTCGTGGTGGGGAAGGCTTTGCTGGCTGGGGTTAAGGGGTCGGAATACCCGGCAATTGCAGTGTCAGATTATGCTCCGCATTGGGTGGATATGATACTGGAGAAGGGGGTAGCGCAGAGGCCGGGGTGGAAACTGGATGCGGGGCTTTTGGGGAACCAATTGTTCTGTGAGAAAATTGAAAAGGTAATTAAGGAATATGTAGGTTTCAACTGTACGGGTGAGGTGTCGAAGGCAGTTGTCTGGGAGGCTCTAAAGGCGGTGGTGAGGGGTGAGGTTATTTCGTTTAAGGCCAGGGTGGACAAAGAGGAGAGGTTGGAGTGGCAGAGGGTAATAGATGAGATGTTGGAGGTAGATAGGAGTTATGCAGAAGATGGAGACCCAGCGAAGCTGGAAAAGAGGAAGGAAGTACAGGCGAGCTTCGACTGTCTGTCCACCAGGAAGGCACTGCGCCAACTGAGACGAGAAAGGGGTGCAGTTTATGAACATGGAGATTATGCGGGGCAGCTCCGGAGGGAAGCAGCGGCAAGGAAAATCCTCCAGGTGAGGGTTAGGGCAGGGAAGTTGGTGGTGACCCCGGAGTTGATTAACAAGGCTTTTGAGGAGTTTTACGAGAGGTTGTACAGGTCAGAGCCACCCGGGGGAGACCGTGAGATGCAGGAATTTCTAGATGGGTTGGAGTATCCGAGGCTTGGGGAGGGGGACAGGGCTACATTAGAAGAAGCAATAGTGGAGCAGGAGATAAAGGATGCGATTGGGAGGATGCAGTCGGGGAAGGTGGCAGGGCCGGATGGGTTAAGCTGGCACCCCTGATGGTGGGGATGTTTGAAGAGGCGATAGGGAAAGGGATGTTGCCACAAACCTTGGGGCAGGCATCGATTTCACTGTTGCTAAAAAAAGATAAGGATCCGACGGAGTGTGGGTCGTATAGGCCAATATCACTTCTGAATGTGGACGCAAAAGTATTGGCGAAGGTACTGGCGGGTAGGCTGGAGGAGTGCCTCCCGAAGGTGATAGGTGAGGATCAGACGGGGTTCGTGTGAGGGAAGCAGCTTTTTTCGAACATTAGGAGGGTTTTGAACGTCGTTATGGCACCGGCGGAAGGGAAGGAAACAGAGGTGGTTGTGGCATTGGACGCCGAGAAGGCGTTTGACTGGGTAGAATGGGGGTACCTGATGGCAGTTCTGGAGTGGTTTGGAATTGGCCCAAGATTTGTGAACTGGGTAAAGCTATTATTTAAGGAGCCGAGGGCGAGTGTCCGCACAAACGACATCAGCTCGAGATACTTTTCTCTCCATCGTGGGACTAGGCAGGGATGTCCTATGTCCCCCCTGCTGTTTGCACTTGCGATTGAGCCGTTGGTCATTGCATTAAGAAGTTCGGGAGCATGGAAAGGAATAGTGTGGGGGGGGGGGGGGGGGGGATAGAGCATAGGGTGTCCTGATATGCCGACGACTTGCTGCTGTATGTGTCGGAACCGAGTGTGTCGATAGGGGGAATATTGGAGCTACTGCGAGTATTTGGGTCTTTCTCGGGGTACAGGCTAAACCTAGGCAAGAGTGAGTATTTTGTGGTGTCTCGGCCTGGGGTGGGGGCAGGGGTGGGGGCGCTGCCATTCCGTAGGACAGGGACTCAGTTTAGGTATTTGGGGGTGCAGGTTGCCCGGGAGTGGGGGAGGCTTCGCAGATACAACATCACTAGTTTGGTGGGGAGAGTGAAAGCCGATCTGGCAATGTGGGATGGTTTCCCTCTGTCACTGGTGGGTCGGGTACAGGCGGTTAAAATGAATGTGTTGCTGCAATTTCTATTTATTTTTCAATGCCTACCTGTTTTCCTGTCAAAGGCTTTTTTTCAGGGAGATTGAGGGAAGGATTACCTCGTTCATATGGGGAGGGAAGGTGGCCAGAGTGAGAAAGGTGCTGCTACAGAGGGGAAGGCAGGCAGGGGGTTTGGGTCTCCCGAACCTGATGTATTACTACTGGGTGGCGAATGTGGAGAAGGTGCGGAGCTGGGTCAGAGGGGTTGATTCCCAGTGGGTCAGAATTGAGGAGCGTTTGCGCTGGGGGTCGGGGCTGAAAGCACTAGCAACAGCGCCATTCCCGATAGCTCTGGGGAAACACTTGGGGAGTCTGGTAATAATAGCTTCATTGAAAATCTGGAGGCAGTTTCGCCAACACTTCGGGTTGGGGGCAGGGTCAAGGGAAATGTTGATTCGGGGGAACCACAGATTTGAGCCAGGGAGGTGGGAAATGGGAAGAGAAGGGGATTAAGACGCTAGAAGATTTGTTTCTTTGGGGTCGGTTTGCAGGATTGAGGGAGCTGGAAGCGAAGTATGGGCCGGAGCAGGGAGAAATGTTTAGATACATGCAGGTTCGAGATTTTGCCAGGAAGGAGATGCAGAGCTTCCCGGAGGAACTGGCCTCCACATTGCTGGAGGAGGTGTTGATGACAAGGGGACTGGGGAAGGGAGTAGTGTCAGCTGTGTATGGAGCTATTTTGGAAGAGGATAAGGCACCACTGGAAGGGTTCAAAGCAAAGTGGGAGGAAGAGTTGGGAGAGATTATAGAGGAGGGGGGTCTGGTGTGAGGTGATCGGAGAATGAATGCCTCCACCTCGTGCGTGAGGTTGGGGTTGATACAGCTGAAGGTGGTATATAGAGCTCACCTAACGAGGGTGAGGATGAGCCGATTCTTTGAAGGAGTAGAGGATGTGTGTGAGCGGTGCGGGGGGGGGGGGGGCGGGGGTCCCGCTAATCACGTTCATATGTTTTAGTCCTGTCCAAAGCTTGGAGAGTACTGGAAGGAGGTGTTTAGGGTAATTTCCAAGGTGGTGCATGTGAAGTTGGACCCGGGTCCCCGGGAGGCCATATTCGGGGTGTCAGGCCAGCCAGGGTTGGAAACGGGTGCGGAGGCAGATATCATAGCCTTCGCCTCGTTGATCGCCCAAAGGCGGATCCTGCTGGGATGGAGAGCAGTCTCTCCACCCTGTGGCCTGGCGTGGCGGGGGGACCTGTTGGAATACTTGACCCTTGTTATTGTTATGGGGATTGATGTATTTGTTGCTGATTATTGTTTATTGTTGGTGGGTGTAAATTCGTGAGAAAATGTGAAAAAGTGAAAAAGGAGAATAAAAATATTTTAAAAAAACATTAGCACTGCAATGAGGTTACTGTGAAAATCGTACTGTGAAAAGCCCCTAGTCGCCACACTCTAGCGTCTGTTCGGGTACACTGAGGGAGAATTCAACATGTCCAATTCACATACCAGCCTCCCCGGACAGACGCCGGAATGTGGCGACTAGGGGCTTTTCACAGTAACTTCATTGAAGCCTACTTGTGACAATAAGCGATTTTCATTTCATTTCATTTCACAAGCACGTCTTTCGGGATTTTGTGGGAGGACACCGGAGTACCCGGAGGAAACCCACGCAGACACAGGGAGAACGTGCAGACTCCGCACAGACAGTGACCCAAGCTGGGAATCGACCTTGGGACCCTGGCGCTGGGAAGCAACAGTGCTAACCACTGTGCTACCGTGCCGGTGCGAGGGACAAAGTTTCTTTGTTCCTTATTCTCTGAGTAAAGAAGTTTCTCCTCAACTCACTCCTCGCCCTCTTGCTGACCATCTTGAAATTGGGATTCCTAATCAGTGACACACCAGCTCGTGGAAACTGGTGGAAACCCCCACCCCCATCCCGGCCAAGATGGAGGCCTGGTGCTAACCTTACGCTGAAGGCCCTGTTTGATAAGAAATAGAATGCCTGCTGCCTATAAGTGCTGTATTGTATGAATGACTCATCAAGGAATACCATTACCAGCTGTAAACCAGAGACGTTGATCAACCTGTGTGCTGTGAGAAAAACGTGTTAAACAACCACCATTCGAAGAAAAGATTCTTATCTTTTTACCTTTTTCTCCCTCTTCCCCCCCCCCCCCCCCCCTCCATGTTTGTTTGTCTGTCTTGTGTGTATGGGTAGAGGGTGGGACAGTTAAAGGTTAGCGTCTCGTTATCCAATTGTGTTTACAGCACATTTCATCATCATTCTGATTATAAATAAACACCAATTTTGTTTTTACTGACAAACCAGGTGACTAATTATTGGGCAGCCAAGGGCCAAAGATTTTTAGAAGAATTATAAGAATTATTGGTTAATTCACTTGTGTTGTGACTCCGGGGACGTGCAGCTGGGATTGACCGCGCGCTCGCCCACAATATCGAGAGATTTTCACAAGAACGGCGGTGAAATTGTGGAAATTAGAACAGCGCAGGAGCATTTAAGAAATAAGTGGATGCTACAATGGGGTGACATGAAGATGGATTAGGAAGGTCAGAAGGACCTGTAATTATCTCTGTGATCCGGCGAATTGAAGAATTTGTGATGTGTATGACACCATCTTTAAACCGTACTGCTGACTGGGACCTGTTCGCAAACTCAGAGCTGCACAGCACTAAACAGAACATTTCATTACACCAACACTTGATGGTTCATTCTGAAACATTTCATTAACCTTTACAGTTTGACCTTTGGAATATGTTATTGTCACCACCATACTTCCAATTTGTAACGGCACTGACTCGATGTTAGAAACTGGAAATAACAAAACATTTAATTTAAATGGTATGCAATTGAAGTAAAAGTGGATGCAAACTGATGAATTATTTAGGATCGAATGTACAGTTTTGTACCCTTATTTTGCTCTTTAATTGTTATAACATAAAAGAGTTGATCTAAATATGCCTGACATAAGTTTTCTAAATTATTAAAGATGTACTGAGAGCAGTATTTCTTTGACGATGCAAAGATATTGGGCTGGATTCTCCATTGTTGAGACTATGTCCCCACGCCAGCGTAACAATGGTGGAGTTTTACTCCTGAAATTCCTGCAAAAAAAGTTAAACGCATTCCAAGCCCTGCAGGGGACTAGCATGGACCCGGAGTGAATCTCACAGCTTTTTCTGCGGATACTGGCCCCAGCACTTCCAGGTCAGAGAAAGGTGATACATTACTTGATGCACTGAAACTAACTCTTCACAAGACCCAACTGATGATGTGATAGAAGCACGTGGGCACACGATGAATTTTAATTCTACGGTCATACCGAGCTAATATTTTTGCCTTAAAGCTTTGAAATAAAGAAGAATGCATTTCTTTATATGGCGCCTCATCCTGGGCTGGCATCTCCGATTTTGAGACTAAATGCTGAAGCCGGCGTGGGAACAGTGCCCGAACAAACAATGCAAAACCGCCACTGATCCTCCGTTTGGTGGAGGGCTAGCAGGCATGCAGCGTAGAACCCTCAGCTCTAGCAGCGGATATGGCTGGACAATTGCCCCGGTCCATTGCTGTGCATGTGCACAGCGGCGACCTGCAGTGGCTGTGCCGTGCAACATGGCGCCGGCCGCGCATGGACCCAGCCTGCCAATAGTGCCCTCCTTTGGCCAGACGCGCCACTCCCGGACCACCCCCTAACAGAACCCCCAGCCCCTGCCAAAGCCCTACCTGCCCACGAGTTGGTACACCCCGCCCCCTGACTGTGGCGGCGCTGGACTCAGTCCACAACCGTCACGCCGGGTTCCCGAAACAAAAAGCATGAGTCACCCACACCGTCGGGAACTAGGCCCATGGGGGGGGGGGGGGGGGAGCATCGGGGGAGCGCCTCAGGTGATGACCTGAGGCCGTCCATACGGCGTGCGGCATATCCGCAAGTTTTGGAGGGGGCGGAGCATCGCAAAAGCGCCGGCCGCCCCCGATTACGGCGCCAATAGGGAGTCTCCGGCCGAACACGATTTTGGCATTGGAGACCGGAGAATCCTGCCCAAAGTCTGAGGAATTCACCTGAATTACTTTTTCCAAGTGAAGTTACTGATGTGCCAGCAAACATGGCAATCAATTTGCATCCTGCAAGACCTTACAATCAGCAATTAAATGAATGTTATTCACAATATTAGTGTCCAAAAAGATTGACTGGGGTTACTGGGTTACGGAGATATGGTAACGGTGTGTGCTTAGGTAGGGCGCTCTTTCCAAGGGCCAGAGCAGATTTGATGGGCCGAATGGCCTCCTTCTGCACTGCAAACTCTATGATACTGTGATTCTCTGAATGTTGGCTGGTTAATGAAAGCAAGGATGATCAAAACAGCATAGAATTTTATAAAGTTTATTTATTTTGAACAAGATACAACCAAACGGTACAAAGAAATAATGAAAGAGAGGACAAGTAATTATTGATATATTTATTAAACAAATTATTCAAAATAGAAATCCACAAAGCAGCTGTCATTTGCAAACCCCCAATTTAATTAAATTGTTGCGCAAAGGTTAATAATAACAACACATCCAATAATGGAAAGAATTAGGTCAAAATCTTAGTGTTACAATCTGAATTATTCCTCCTTGATTGGTTGCATTCCACACGTGCTTTCTCCTTGACGTTCAATGGCCTTACCATCGCTGAGCCCCCACAATCAACATCCTGCAGGTTATCATTGATCAGAAACTGAACTGGACTAGCCACATTAATACTGTGGCTACCAGGGCAGGTCAAAGACTAGGACTCCTACGGCGAGTACCTTATTTCCTGAGCCCCCCCCCCCCCCCCACCAAAGCCTGTCCCCCATCCATAAGGCACAAGTCAAGCTGTGATGGAATACTCTCCACTTTCTTACCCCACTTAGCCCTATGAACTCAAAAGGTTCTTCTAATTCTCGTTATCACCTAACCTTTCATTGTTCCATCCTGGGGAAAAACTTGAAGTCGGTAGTGAAGAAGATAATTGTTGCAGCTCCAACAACACTCAAGAAGTTCGACACCATCCAGGGAAAAGCAGCCCGCTTGATTGCTCCCCTTTCCACAAACATTCAAACCTTCCACCACCGATGAACTGTGGCAGCCATGTGTACCATCCACAAGATGCTTAGACAGCACCTCTCAAATCCACGACCACTACCATCCAGAAGGACAAGAGCAGCGGATACCTGGGATCCCCACCACCTGGAGGTCCCCCTCCAAGTCACTCACCACCCTGAACAATATCTCCACTCCTTCACTGTCGCTGGGGCAACATCCTGGAGTTCCCTCCCTAACAGCACAGTGGGTGTAGCTACACCAAAAGGACGGCAGCGGTTCAAGAAGGCAACTCATCGCCACCCTCTGAAGGGCAACTAGGGATGGGCGATAATTGCTGGTCTAATCAGCGACACCCACATCCCGTAAATGAATAAAAAAATTATTGCCTCATATTTCTTACCCCACTTAGCCCTATGAAATATACTCAACTACAAAACCAAATCTTCACATAGCTTCATTTTAAAGTAGTTCATTGTTGTTGAATTACGTTGCTTTAAAATATAAGGAAGCAGTTTCTGAAGCTCTGTACCAGCACAACACTGAACCTCTAACAATGTGTACTGGGCCAAATTATATTGGATGGAACCTTGCCGTAGTGTTTTCAAAGTGTCAGATTCAGACGGAAAACCGGCGTGTAGCTCTCCAGCTGCACAGACCGGTTTTCACTCCAGATCTTGAGCATCTCTGAGTAAAATAAAAGATTGGGCTTGAATTCCACTCTCACTCTGACAGGATGGGGCCTGATAGAGCCAGCAAGGCTGGCTCCACGGAGATCGGGCCGCATCTTTGAAGTGCGTGCGCCCCGAGCAGAACTGAAGTTCAATCCCCCCCCCCCCAGTACAGAAGTATAGTTGGCGTTCCCCCCTCCACCTCACTGCCCACTCCCCCAACCATGCCTGAAAATACCCCCTTCACTGCCCTCTCCCCCCTTCGCGCTCTCTCCCACGACACATAACGGGAACCCCACCCGAATGTGGCTCCTCAGAGGACCTGCACCAGCACTGCCCATTGGCACAGGTTGGCAATGCCAGGTTGGCACCGTGCCAACTTGGCCAAGCCAACATGCGCCAATGTAATGCGCCAGGGCCTCTGGGGGGGGGGGGGCTATGCTCACCTTTGCGCCCCTGGGGGCATCCTCTAAACTTATTCATGTCTTCAACTAGCTGCTGTAAACCTCACTGCCGCGAAGCCAAGTTGGCGAGGTTTGAATATTCAGTGAGGGAGGGGTGATCATGTGGTGAAGGAGTGGCTGGGTAATTACATTCATCAACATTAAAATGAGGTTCTTGCCCTTTGTAGACATGAACTTCGCGATGTCACCGGAGAGGGGTGTGGAAAATTGGGAAACGCAATCTCTCTGGAGAGAATCGCATGAGCGGATTTTCAACCCGCATCGGCGATCCCACAGACCACTAACGGGGCTCAAAATTGCACCCCTCCCGCCCCATGTGTCGTCAATTTATAAGATATCAGAAGGTGGCAACCATGAAAATACCAAGTCGAGGGTGACTTCCAAATCGTATTGCTGGTCCTGTAGCTGTGGCCATTTTTTAGTTCTTTTTTTTCGGAATGCTGTGAGGGTGCCACAGGATGGAGGCACCCTCTTTCTCTCTTACTTTGATGTCAGTCTGCAGTTCCTTCCATGCTGGAAGGTCTCATTTTGGCCTGTCCGCCTCAAAGGTGCACCCGCTGTGGATAACTGGATGGCGAGCATGCCTTCTGGCCATTTATAGACCAAAGAACAAAGAATAGTACAGCACAGGAACAGGCCCTTCGGCCCTCCAAGCCTGCGCCGACCATGCTGCCCGACTAAACTACAACCTTCTACACTTCCGGAGCCCATATCCCTCTATTCCCATCCTATTCATGTATTTTTCAAGATGCCCCTTAAATGTCACTATCGTCCCTGCTTCCACCACCTCCTCCGGCAGCGATCTCCAGGCACCCACTACCCTCTGGGGAAAAATAATCGAGAAAAGACAGATGTCACGTGACTATTCCTGATACTGTCCTGGTTTGGGGCCCAGCGTCAGAGCCCTGAACCAAAACGGAAAATTCGGCCCAAAATCTCTGCAACTCATAAGCTGCTGCTGAAACAATTGTTTCAATTTATTTTACATTGATAATTGACAACAATGAATTGTTTGTGCAGTAAATTCAACATTTAAACCAGACTAATAAGAATTAATCATTGGATAGACAAGATAGAAAATTTCCACTGAATATAATTTGCTTGGCTGGGCTGTATAAAAATATTTGTCATTTCAAGTTAATTTACATCGTGCTGAAAAATAAATCTCTCGGTTTCTCAATTAATCCACTTTGAAAACTGTTGTTTTTCCGACAGATATTTTTCAGAAAACTATGGTATTCATCAGAGCAAATTTAAACTTCAGTTTCCTCCAGCAGCTTTAGAATTAAATTTTTCCAGTCATTGGTTTGATAATAGATTTACAAAAATCTAGGACCTGATTCAATTTATGAGAATTAACCGTATTGGCAGAAGTCTGCCGATTCTATGGATCTAGGTGAGTTAACTGGAAAACAGGAGGTTCCAAAGGGATGCTCAAGGCAGATATCCTTATCAATATAATGGCACAGTCCTTCACATACTGAAGAAATGTATGTTACTGGGCTGGGAATGCCTCTGTTCCTCAATATTAAATGCACTCCTTACTATCTGAAATTACTCTCATAAAATAATAGGAGGGGATGATTGTTTTTCATTTTCTGTTGCCTGTTTACTATAGAGACCCACGAATGCAGGCACAGTGAAAGCAAATTGTGGAAATCATTAGTTGAATATAAATTACACATAAGGGTGTGCACATTGCAAGCCAATGTTGCCATTGCCTTTTACAAGCTTGACGTTAAATGTATCGCTTATCGGCTATTAACATACAGCAGTTCTTAAAATGCAAACCCCTTTATTCAATTGCAGTTGGCTACCAGGAGAACGCAAGGTCGCAGCAACTAGGATTAGTAAGTAAAAATCAATATTTTGGAAATAACAGCAATTTGTCATGTTATATCATAAATGGCTAAATCGATGCTTTTAGGTAGATATGGATGTTCAGTCATGTTTCACTACCGGGCCCATGTCAACTCAACAAACTCGCCCGACTGCCAAAGGAATACCTCTCTTTGGTTCATAAGGTGTTAAACGGGGAATCATTTTAATGCAATCAATGATGGGGCAGACACTGTAGCAAAGAGTGCAGCCTGTACAGTCATCAGTAACTCGAGGAATGTGCGTCTCGGGGTCAAAGGTTATGGCCTAGAAAAGAGAATTATAAAAAAATGTTAAAGAAATTGGAATGGATACACACATCTGACATTGAAAAAGCACATTTAATACAGAAAAAAAAAAATCCCAGGCGGCACAGTGGTGCAGTGGTTAGCACTGCTGCCTCACTGCACTGAGGACCTGGGTTCGATCCCGGCACCGGGTCACTGCGGTGTGGAGTTTGCGCATTCTCCCCCTGTCTGCGTGGGTCTCACCTGCATAACGCAAAATGCCGAGCAAGGTAGGTGGATAGGCCACACTAAATTGCCCCTTAATTGGAAAAAAAGAATTGGGTGGTCTAAATTTATTAAATCAAAAGAAAAAAGATCCCGAGGTGCTTCACAGAGGTATAGCCAGACAAAACAATGGAGACCATTAACGAACCATACAATATTATTCATCTATAATGTGAATTGTTGACTAATTGACAATTAATACCGATAAATTGTAGAATGGACTTAAATAGGCTATTTGAGAAACGGTGCACGCTGGTACAAACCACTTTTTAAAAATTTTGCTAGCTTGATACATGCCCTTGCACATGGTTTCAAAATCAGCATTCATTTATTTGTTTAGTTATGCCGCTATCGATCTTAACTTACAAAATTACATCCAGCTAACTGAGAACCAGAACTAGAATCATTGACAAGATTGTCACAAAGATGCAACAATGTCACTCACTGATCCGTTTGAAAATGTTGGAGTATCGTTATGCACAGCAATTTATATTAGCTGCTGCATTCACAGTCTGATCATGTCCAAAGTGTTGCAACTAATTCTCAGCGCAGAAAGTGTTAAGGTAAAAACTCATAAAGATTGTCAGATTAGAGTAATTATATTTAAATATTATAATTATCAGAAAAAGAGGAGCACCTCAATTTATAATAATAATCTTAATTATTGTCAGAAGTAGGCCTACATTAACATTACAGTGAAGTTACGATGAAAATCCCCTAGTCGCCACACTCCGGTGCCTGTTCGGGTACACGGAGGGAGAATTCAGATTGTCCAAATTACCTAACAGGATGTCTTTCGGGACTTGTGGGAGGAAATCAGTCCGCCCGCAGGAAACCCAGACACAGGGAGAACGTGCAGACTCCGCACAGACAGTGACCCAAGTCGGGAATCGAACCCGGGACCCTGGCGCTGTGAAGCAGCAGTGCTAACCACTGTGCTACCGTGATTCTGCAGTTAAATAGTTCCAGACTGGAACTTCCTTTTCAAGGAAAATTGCAATATTTCCCAATTCTTTAAGTAAGCCATGAATGTCATGATATGCAAACATGCAACCAATGAACACTCAGAATAGGACACAACCAATGGGCAGTCAGGCCACTCAGAGGTGGCATCACCACATGGGGACATGACATAAATACTGTAAAAAGGATGAGGCACTCACACCCTGCCTCTTTCCACCGATTGACATTGAGAGAGTTAGACGAGTTGATCAGCAGCATCATACCCCAGCACGTGGCTGAGAGCAAGTTGGTACAGTTAGACTGAGTTACTACAGTTAGATTAGCAGAGAGTCGAACACATTTGAGAACTGTGTTAATAGTTCAATAAACACATTGAACTCATTTCAGAGTTTGGAGCATCCTTTAGTTAAGACTGCATCAAGTAGCAGCCTGTGTTATTCTAAGCAGCAGAACACAACAATGAATATATGTTTATCTGCATGTAATAATTATTTTCAATTCACAAATGTGGCCCTGCATACCAGGATGATTTGGACATTTTAAATTATTACTGTGCTTGTTGTTGGAGAGCTACAGCACTGAAATAAACATGTTGAACATGGATTCCTTGTTCCCTTTGCACACTTTTCATGAACTGGTCACTTTTTATACATGGTATATTTACAGTTGTACACACAAAGAAACCAAAAAGAAATAACAATAACACTACATAACTAAAAAACCAAGGGGTGGGAAAATAAAAACAAGGGAAGTGTATAAACAGAGAAGCAACAAAGAGCAGGGCCGGCTCAAGGCACCAGCAACTCGGGCAGTCGCCCGGGGCGCCATGTGCTAGGGGGCGCCAGAGACTCGGGTCCCGTGCATGCGCAGTTGGGCCGGTGCCAACCAGCGCATGCGCGGTGGCTGCCCTCCCCCAGGGCGCCCCCCCCTCGGTCCGCCCCCCGCTCGGTCCGCTCCCCCGGTCCGCCCCCCGCTCGGTCCGCTCCCCCGGTCTGCCCCCCGCTCGGTCCGCTCCCCCCGCCCCCCCCCCCCTCGGTCCGCTCCCCCCGCCCCCCCCCCTCGGGTCCCCCCCCGCCCCCCCCTCTCGGCCCCCCCCTCCCCCCAAGGGCGCCGAAGTTCAGCTTGCCCGGGGCGCCAGCAACCCTAGGGCCGGCGCTGCAAAGAGACAATTGTTATATTACTCTTTGAAATGAAATAAAAATGAAAATCGCTTATTGTCACAAGTAGGCTTCAATGAAGTTACTTTGGAAAGCCCCTAGTCGCCACGTTCCGGTACCTGTTCTGGGAGGCTGATACAGGAATTGAACCATGCTGCTGGTCTGCCTTGGTCTGCTTTAAAAGCCAGCTATTTAGCCCAGTGTGCTAAACCAGCCCCCCAGTGTGCTAAACTAGCTCCTTTGGTAACATATTATTACTCTTTGCTTTATATATTCACAATGGTCTGATGGTGTGATTCTTAAGAAACCACCAATCTTCAACTTAAAGCAAAACAGATTTATTGCCGGGACCAAACGGTATCCCGGCGGACTTCTACAAACAATTTGCAACCGCACTGGCCCCGCACCTGCGGGAGATGTTCACAGACTCGCTAGCTAGGGGCACACTGCCACCCACGCTAGCACAGCCCTCAATCTCGCTGATACCTAAGAAAGATAAGGACCCAACGGACTGTGGGTCATACAGACCCACTTCACTGCTGAACGCAGATGCCAAAATACTGGCCAAAATCCTAGCCAGAAGGCTGGAAGACTGCGTACCGGAGGTGGTCGCAGAGGACCAGATGGGCTTTGTCAAAGGTAGACAGCTTACCTTGAACATTGGGTGCTTGCTGAACGTGATAATAACCCCCTCCGGGGAGAGAACACCAGAGATAATCGTCTCCCTAGACGCAGAAAAGGCCGTCGACAGGGTCGAATGGAAATACCTCATATAGGTACTGGAGCGGTTCGGGCTTGGAACAGGATTCACCTGCTCAGAGCAGCAAAAAGCTGGAGGGGGATCCGAAGGGGCGGCAGAGAGCACAGAGTCTCACTCTATGCAGATGAACTGCTCATCTACATTTCGGACCCACAAAGCAGCATGGACGGGATCATCGCGCTCCTGAAAGAGTTTGGTGCCTTCTCAGGCTACAAACTCAACATGAGCAAAGGCGAGATCTTCCCAGTACACCCGCAAGGGGGGGGGGGGGGGGGGGGGGCAGCACTAAAGGGGCTGCCGTTTAAACAAGCCCAACACAAATTCCGCTACCTGGGGATCTAAATAGCCCATGACTGGAAAGGGATCCACAAATGTAACCTCACCAGTCTGACAGAGGAAGCAAAAATATACTGCAAAGATGGAACACACTCTCACTCTCCCTCGCGGGGAGAGTCCAGGCGATCAAAATGAACGTACTGCCCAGGTACCTCTTCCTACTTAGATCCATTCCGATCTACATCCCCAAGGCCTTTTTCAAAGCATCAGACAAACTAATCATGGCGTTCGTATCGGGGGGGGGGGGGGGGGGGGGGGGGGGAATGCTAGAATCCCAAAGAAGGTCCTACAGAGAACAAAGTCCAGGGGAGGGCTGAACCTCACAATCCGACAATACTACTACCGGGTTGCGATGGCGGAGCGACTAAGGGGATGAATCAAGGAGCCAGAAGCCGAGTGGGTGCGCACGGAAGAGGCCTCCTGCATGGGGACCTCCCTCCGGGACCTAGCCACAGCGCACTCCCATCCCCACCCAAAAAACACTCCAGCAGCCTGGTTGTGATAGCCACCCTCCAGTCCTGGAACCAACTGCGGCAGCAATTTGGCCTGACCAAAATGTCGGACAAAGCTCCCATCTGCAACAACCATAGGTTCACACCAGCGCTGACTGACACAACCGTCAGAAAGTGGGGACAGGACGGAGGGACACTGACAGTCAGGGACCTATACACGGACGGCAGGATCGCAACACTGGGTGAACGAACAGAGAAATTCCAGCTAGTCAGGGGGAACGAGCTAAGGTACCTACAACTCGAAAACTTCCTACGAAAGGAGACAAGGACATACTCTTAACCCCACGCCAGACATTACTGGAAGAATTACTGGATGCAAGCATATGAGATAAAGGAAACTGTAGCGACATGTATGACCGACTGGTAGAAGGGGCCGACACCATACTGGACGCAACACAAAATAAATGGGCGGAGGACATGGGGATTGAGATAGGGTGGGGACTTGGAGCCAAGCACTGCATAGGGTCAACTCCACCTCCACTTGTGCAAGGCTCAGCCTGATGCAACTAATAGTGGTACATAGAGCCCACTTGACAAGAACCCATATGAGTAGGTTCTTCCCGGAGGTGGAGGACAGATGTGAACGGTGACAAAGAGGCCCGGCCAACCACGCCCACATGTTCTGGTCTTGCCCAGACTTGCGGGGTTCTTCAAGGCAATGATCAAAGTGGTGGGGATGAGGGTGGAGCCATGCCCGAAAGTGGCGGTCTTCAGCCAGATCTATTCCTGGGGATGAGGGCGGACGCCCTTGCCTTTGCCTCTCTGATTGCCTGCCGTAGAATCCTGTTCGGCTGGCGGTCAGCAGCACCACCCAAAGCTGCAGACTGGCTGTCCTACCTCTCGGAATCTCTCCAAATGGAGAAAATCAAATTCGCCATCCGTGGGTCAGACGACGGCTTCCACAGAAACGTGGGAGCCATTCACCCAATTGGTCCAGGACCTGTTTGGGCCAACAAGCAGAAGAATAGCCAGGTAGCCAAGAATCAGGGGAAAGTAGCCAAGGCATGAGAGGGAGAGATAGACCGGGAGAGGGGTGGGGGGAGGGGGGGGGGGGGGGGGGTGGAGACAGCTAAACCTAAGAGGAAAGAAAGGCGAATCACAGGAGGGGACAGAATGGTGGGGGGGAGTGAAGAGATAGGGAATAATAGAGGAGAATCGAGTTGGGGGGGGGGGGGCAGGGAAATGATAGCCGGAAGGAGGATATGGGAAACGAGAACAAACTTGGCATCTACAGGTACAGAAAGCAAAGAGAATCCAGGCAAAAGACGGGACAAACGGCTGAAGCGGAGGTGAGCGCAAGACGACAACGGCAGCGAAACCCGTCCGGGAGAAGCAAGTGACAACACCAGACCCATTCGAGTATTGCCCTCTGTAATTGTCTCTCCGGCACCCAAATGTATATGTACCTCCCCAGTGCCCCCCCCCCCCCCCCCCCGCCACAAACAGATGCCTACTTAAGTGTTGTAAATAATATTGCCAATTGTACAGAGTTGCTGCTGTTGAGCTGGTGCTTAATACCTTACCAGTTACTTTATTTTATTTTTTATTTCTTTTTCATTATTACTTTTTTTTTGGTATGTTTGGTATGCCCTTCCCTTTTAGATATATATATATCTTATTCTGTGTACATAACGGTAAAGATACTTTGTTCAAAAACCCAATAAAAATATTATTAAAAAAAAAACAGATTTATTGAATAACAAATTGATTAATATTGAGTTTGCACACTCTACAGAACTATAACTAGTAATCAAGTAATCTATATTAAAGTATTAACTAATTTGAACTACACGTGCTAACTATGCTATGATCTATATCTCTAGCACTCTGCTGTCTGCTCACTCCTGGTTGGAAGAGACCCAAGATGCTTTGAGTTCTCATATATAGTGAATCCTGTGTTGCCCCCAAGAGGTTGTGTTACATGAAGATGTAATCATTAACCCTTTACATATCTCTATATATAAATATCACTACAACAATTTCATCGTACATGTCATGGGGGGGGGGGGGGGGGCTTTCTCTCCATCATTATTTTCTGTGTGTAACAAAAAAATACGAACAGACCAAGCAAAACAAAACCAAACTGAGTGGGTGGGGCACCTGGGCGGCGCACCTGATGTTACTTGCTTCTCCCAGTCGGTTTTCGCTGTTGTTGTTGTGCGTTTGCCTCTGCCTCGGCTGTCTGCCTTTCCTTCCTCCTGTACTTTCTTACTCTCTGTTGCCCTGCTGTGCTCGTTATGGTTGTTGTCGTTCCTGTGTCCTCCCCTCTGGCTCCCCTCTATTATTCTCTGCCTCTTGTTCTTCCTTCTTCCTTTCCCCCCCTTCGCTGCCCCCATCTCTACAGCTCCTCTTTCTTTTCAGTTGTGTTTGGCTACTCCCTCTTGCACTGTCCCCCCCCCCCCCCCCCCCGCGGGTCTTCCTTCCCTTCCCTCTCTTCTCTCATGACTTGGCTACCTTCCCCTGGCTCTTGGCTACTTGTTTATCTGTTTGTTTGTTTGTTGCCCACGAACAGGTCCCGGCACAGTTGGGTGAATGGTTCCCATGTCCTGAGGGAGCCATCTTGCGACCCCCAGATGGCGAATTTGATTTTCTCCATTGGGAGAAATTCCAATTAGTCAGACAGCCAGCCTGCAGCTTTGGGTGATGCTGCTGACCGCCAGCTGAGCAGGATTATACAGCAGGCGATCAGGGAGGCAAAGGCAAGGCCATCCGCCCTCCTCCCCATGAAGAGATCTGGCGGGTCTGATACCCTGAAGTCTGCTACTTTCGGCATGGCTCCACCCTCATCCCCACCACTTTGCACATTGCCTCAAAGGCGGCTGTCCAGTACCCAGCAAGTCTGGAGAAAGACCAGAACAAGTGGGCGTGGTTGGCCAGGCCCCCTTGGCACCATTCACATCTATCCTCGGCCTCCGGGAAGAACCTACTTATTTGGGTTCTTGTTAAGTGGGTTCTATTTACCACCTTTTGTTGCATTAGGCTGAGCCTTACGTACGTGGAGGTGGAGTTGACCCTATGTAGTGCTTCGTCCAGAGTTCCCTCCCTATTTTGAGCCCCAGGTCTTCCTCCCATTTTCTCCTCATCGCTTCCAGTACAATGTCTCCTCTCTTTACCAGTCATTTGTACATGTCGCTACAGTTTCCTCTACCTAGAATGCTTGCGTCTGGTAATTCCTCTCGTAGTGCCTGTCACGGTGGTCGTTGGTACGTTCTTGTCTCCTTCCGTACGCAGTTTAAAGCTGCAGGTATCTGAGTTTGTTGCCCTTAGCTAGTTGGGATTTCTCTGTCAGTTCATCCAGTGTTGTGACAGTGCCATCGGTGTATAGGTGCCCGACTGTCACTGTCCCCCTCGCCTGTCTCCACCTTTTAAAGGTGGCATCAGTGAGCGTTGGCACAAACCTATGGTTGTTACAGATGGGGGCTTTGTTGGACATTGCTGCTGTAATTGGTTCCAGGTCTGGAGGGCTACCACCACTAGGCTGCTGGAGTGTTTTTTGGATGGGGATGGGAGTGGCGAGGGACCAGTGTGAGGTCCCCCTGCAGGAGGCCTCCTCCACAGGCACCCACTCGGCTTCTGGTTCCTTAATCCATACCATTACTCTTTCTGCTGTCGCCGTCCAGTGGTAGGAATGTAGGTTTGGGAGGGCTTGCCTGCCCCTGGACTTTGCTCTCTGTAGGACCGTCTCTGAGATCCTAGCATTCTTCCCCCCCCCCATACAAACGCCATGATTAACTTGTCCAGTGAGCTGAAAAAGGCCTTGGGGATATAGATCGGGATGGATCTAAATAGGAAGAGGTACCTGGGCAGCACGTTCATTTTGATCATCTACACTCTCGCCACGAGGGAGAGTGGGAGTGTGTTCCATCTTTGTAGATCCTTTTTGACTTCTTCTGTCAGACTGGTTAGTTTCCACTTGTGAACCCCCGCCCAGTGGTGAGCAATTTGGATCCCCAAGTAGCAGAATTTGTGTTGGGCTTGTTTAACGACAGTCCCCCCCAGCGCTGCCCCTCCCCTTTGCGGGTTCACCGGGAAGATCTTGCTTTTGCTCATGTTGAGTTTGTAGCTCGTAAAGGCACCAAACTCTTTCAGGAGCCCGATGATTCCTTCCATGCTGCTTTGTGGGTCCGAGATGTAAACTGGTCACTTTGTGACTATACTGTTCTAATTAAATTCACTTTTCATAAATGTTGTCTCGGTGTTGAATCTGAGTTGTGTGGACGTAACATCCATATCAACGCACACCAGTCCTGCTGTGACACTGAGAATCACCACGGAACAGTCACACCAGTCGCGACCATTTCAGCAGTCAGGACAGCGGGAGAGGAGGTGGGGGAAGGGAGAATGGGGAGGTGGATTTGGTGGTGGAATTGAACAACTGAAGAAGCAAAAATGTTCATGGGTACGCGGAAAGTCGGGGAGATGGGAATTAGAGTAGCTAGCGTCAGCACATGAATGATAGGCCAAATGGCCTCCATTCATGTGGCAATTTCAATGCAAACCGTCTCTGAAGTATTACAATTTAAGACATAGCTGAATTTCATTGTCATTCCATAGCTGCAGAACCAAAATGGGATGTGCAAAAAAATGATTTTGATGAGAAATGTTTGATAGCATGTGGCTGTCTTGTGGTGCAACAGAAGCTGGGGCAATGGTAAAATTGGCAGCTTGTTGTGCACCCCGCCCGATACCCTTTTCCATTGAAGCTAATGGCAAATAAAATTAGGCTGAGTGGAAAATGGGCTGTCACCCATCTTACACTCCCATCCAAGACAAACCTACAACCTTTCATTTGAAAAACTAGGACTAAAAATTCCCTTTCAGCCAATTAAATTGAACTACTAATTAGCTTGTGGATTTGTAAACCTATTGTAAACTATATCACGGACACTAAGGGCGGAATTCTCCGCAACGCCCGACGCTGTCGTGAAACCCGGAGTGTTTCACGACGGCGTCGGAGGCCGCTCCTCGCCACCTATTCTCCCCCCCCACCGGGGGGCTAGGAATGGCATTCCGTAAATCTCGGCCGCCGAGAGTGACACGGCTGGCGGCGCCTAATGCCGTCAGCCTGCGCATGTGGAGGTTGGCCGGCGCCAACCCGCGCATGCGCGGTTGCCGTCTTCCCCTCCCCTGCCCCTCACGACGTGGCAGCTTGATCTTGCGGGGCGGCGGAGGGGAAAGAGTGCGTCCCTTGGAGACGCCGGCCCAACGATCGGTGGGCACCGATCGCGGGCCAGTCCCCTCATGAGCACGGCCGTGGTTCTCAATCCCCTTTCTGCCCCCCACAAGCCACAAACTCACCTTTGGCGCCATGTTCACACCGGCAGCGACCAGGTGTGGTTGCCGCCGGCATGAACAGGTCGGGAATGGCAGGCCGCTCGGCCCATCTGGGCCAGAGAATCGTAGGTCGCCATGAAAAACGGCGACCCGCAATTCTCCGAGCGGCGTGTCGTAAAACGCGACACGCCATTTTGGGGGGGGGGTGCCAGAGCGGCCCTCCTGCGATTCTCCCACCCGGCCTGGGCAGCGCAGAATCGCGCCCTAACTGTTACAAGCCTCGGAACTGAAATAAATGTGACAGATGTTCTGTACTGTGACAATAGACACTGGCATGTCGAATTCATGTCTGAGGATCCACGCTGCTTTGTAGCATCTATGTTTCTCTGTATGGTTCAGTATTCCACTATTCTCCACTCACAGAGAATTGACAAATTACTTCATGTGAACTGTTGTCAGCCAACAATAGCATGCAGCTTTGAACTCAGGAGGTGTCAGCTAGATGGCTCAAAGCCAGAGAGACCCTGAAATATTACAAGCTATGGTTCTTTTTCAAAAATCACGATTAAATATTATGTGTGCTTGATAGCAAGGGTTATCCCTTTTAGCGTTTAATGCTTACTTATCAGTATTAGAACATAAGAACACAGGAAATAAGAGCAGGAGTAAGTAATCGGGTTCCTGGAGGCAGCTCTCCCATTCAAAAAGTAGCTACCCCTTATCCTGTGACTATGGTCACTAGTTCTAGAATCTTCACCCAGGGGAACCATCCTGTTATAACCCACATGCGTATTACAGGCTGGGGATGATTAACTATGCCATGGAGCTTGTAGTATACAAGCTCCCCCAATAAGGGAGCAGGGGACTGTTAACAATCACTGGTTATCTATAAATAGTCGGCCAGTAATACACCAACTAGAGAGGACCCAGTAGACAACTACTGGAGCTGTATATAATAGTAGTGCAAAAGAAAGTAAGTTTTGTTTTAACAAATTCAGTGTGGACTCTTCGTGGCCATGACAAAACTGGCGATGAGGATAAAAACTGTATAGTTGCTGAAGCTGCTGAGCCACCTCCCAGTCTCTATTGGATACAGGTTTGAAATTTTCTTTCATCGTTCCTCTTTTCGGATGTTTAGACATGTTTGTTTGTGGTCTGGAAGATTGGAATCAGGACAAACAGTGGTTACTTTTTCTGATCCAAAGGTCATACAGGTGTCCCTCCAGGCCACTCGCCTAGGTGCGCTCTGGCCCCAGCCAACCCATCAGCTGTATGGGTGCGCTCCAGCACAACCAGTGCCATCTTGTTGGCTGGGATGGTATGTGTGGGGTTTGTAAAGCGTACATGTGGCTGCAGCTTGTCAGCTTCCTGAGTGTCAATCATGGAACCAGCGAATCCTGCACCGTTTTCCATTGGAATCAATTATGTTCCACGTGGCGCCAGTGCTAACCCTCCCACAGTCGCTGAATTGGTCCAAGTTCGGCGCCAATTTTGCTGTCGTGAAAGTCTACAAATCCTGCGCCGGCATCAACACTTAGTCTCAGGAAAGGGGAATCCAGCAGCTGATTTGTGCTCACGCTGGGAGCGCCAATCAGGAAGCCAGTCCCAATCCTTAGCTACCCAAATTTATGCATGGCGAGGATTATGAGGGATTCCCTTGGGACTCCTGCTATTGGGCTACCATTTTGTGCGGGTGATTTGATAACGAGGTCTGGAGACTGGGCCCCCTCTCACCCCAGCAACGCAATTCTTCCACCCCCCACTGCAACACAATTCAACCCCTCGCAACCCCTCCCAAAGTTTACGCCACTCCTTCCCCACCGCAGTTGTATAGGTCATTGTTGAGGCCACACCTGGAGTATTGTGTGCAGTTTTGGTGTCCTTATCTGAGGAAGGATGTTCTTCCTACGGAGGGAGTGCAGCGAAGATTTCCCAGGCTGAATCCTGGGATGGCAGAGCTGTCGTATGAGGGGAGGCAAATATAATTATATTCATTGGAGTTTAGAAGAGTGAGTGGTCATCTTGTCAAAACTTACAAACAGGATTAGACAGGATAGATTCAGAAAGCATGTTCCCAACGGTGGGGAAGTCCAGAACTATGGGTCATAGTTTGAGGGTGAGGGGTAAAGCTTTTAGGACTGAGGCGAGGAGAAATTTCTTCACCCAGAGAGTGGTGAATTTGTGGAATTCCCCAGCACAGAAAGAAGTTGAGGCCAAAACGTTGTGTAATTTTAAGAAGGAACTAGATATAGCTGTTGGGGCTAAAGGGATCAAGGATATTGGGAGAAGGCGGGATCAGGGTATTGAACTGGATTATCAGCCAGGATCACAATGAATGGTGGAGAAGGCTCGAAAGGCCGAATGGCCCCCTTCTGCTTCTATTTTCTGTGTTTTTATGTCTTTATGCCCCACCAAAAACCCCCACCAGAGACCCCCTAATTCTTGGAAAACACTTAACTCTAATTGATGTGGTCCAGGAGCTGTCACTCATAGCTTGATGTTTATCAATTTTGTGGTTAGTTTCACAGGTGACTACTTCAAAACAGTTCAAGCATGTAAGGAGATGAACGGAACAATGCTGACAGCTGGGTGTGTGGAAGCTGTCAATCACGGCCTAGTAAAATCAATATCACAGAGAAATGAATGAAAGGCTTGCAGGTCAAAGAACTGAGGGGGTTCAAACCCAACTGACTGGTGTTCTCTTTCCAGGAATTGATAGGTGCTGCTTCCTCTGCCTGAGCCAGCAGGTATATTGCACAGGTGAGATTTAAAGCAGTGATTTTCTTTCACTGCCTCTGTCTGGACTGCTCTCTAGTTTCCAGGCAGGGGTTTCTCTTCTGGGGAGTTTCCAGGCAGGGTCCTTTTTTCTGTGGGTCTTCCATACAGAGGTCTTTCTTTTTGGGGCTTCCAGACAGGAATCTCTCTTCTAGGGTGTCTGGTGGGGGTCTCTTTAATGAGAGGGTCTCTGGTAGGGGTTTCTGTAATTAGGGGGTCTCTGGTGGGCTGATGGGGGGGGGGGGGTGTCTGGTGGGGGTGGGGTGGGCAAGTCTTGCATTGTGGGAGGGAGGGTAGCTCTTCGATGGACTTCGGGGCATCTCCTTGAAGAGTTATCCCCTTAGCCCACCACAAGGTCCACTGTATCAGGGCCACACTTGTCAAGACCTGCAGCAATTCACGCCCACGTGATTCCCGGAGTTGAGGACCAGAGAATCCCGAGGGCCTGGAATATTTGGTGCCCGGTCCGGTAATAGAATGCAAGTGGGTTTTACTGACCTATTTGCATTCTCCAGCTGGCATGTCATGTGAACCTTGATTCCAAAGCCAGTGGGGGACCAGAGCATCGGAACGGGATTGCTGCCAGTTTTCTGCCCGATGCTGGATTCTCCTCTGCCTGTAGGAGTTCCAATGTGGCAGAGAATCCAGCCCAGTACTCCAGGTAATCACTCTGAGTTCTATATAAGTACAGCATGACCTCCTTACTCTTATACTGTAAATCCCTTGTAATAAAGGCCAACACGCTATTTACCTTTCTAATTGCATGCTATACATCTAACTTTAGTGATTCATCATAGATTATAGAAATTACAGTGCAGAAGGATTCCATTTGGCCCATTGAGTCTGCACCGGCCCTTGCAAAGGGCACCCTACTTACCCCATTCCTCCACTCTATCCCCGTAACCAAGTAACCGCACCTAACCTTTGGGACACTAAGGGGCAATTTAGCATGGCCAATCCGCCTAACCTGCACATGTTTGGACTGTGGGAGGAAACTGGAGCACCCGGAGGAAATCCACGCAGAGACAGGGAGAACGTGCAAACTCTACGCAGTCACCCGAGGCTGGAATTGAACCTGGGACCCTGGAGCTGTGAGGCAGTAGTGCTAACCACTGTGCCACCGTGCTGCCCATTCATGTGCAAGGACCTACCGTTCCTTTGTATACCAACATATCGCAGCTCTCATCTTTTAAGAAAATTTTGCTTTTCTGTTCTTCCGATCAAAGTGGATAATTTCACACTTACTCACACAATATTCCATCTGTCACCTTCTTCCCCAAACATTTTTTTTTTTTTTTTTATAAATTTAGATTACCCAATTATTTTTTCCAATTAAGGGGCAATTTAGCGTGGCCAATCCACCTACTCTGCACATTTTTGGGTTGTGGGGGCGAAACCCACGCAGACACGGGGAGAATGTGCAAACTCCACACGGACAGTGACCCAGAGCCGGGATCGAGTTCCCCAAACATTTAACCAGTCTATATTTATTTGTAGCCTCTTTGAATCCTCCTCACAGCTTACTTTGCTTGCTAGCTTTCTTACCTTAGCAACCGTAGATACAGTACACTCAGTCGCCTCATCTAAATCATTGGTAAAGTTTGTAAATTGCTGATTCATGCAGAATTCCACTAAGTTCACACTGCTATTGTGGAAATAACCCGCTTATTCCTATTGTCTGTTTTCTGTCCATTAGCCAATCTTCAATCCATAATGAATTTTACCCCCAATCCAAAGAGCTCCAATAGTGTGTAACTATCGCGAGTGGTACCTTAACACATTCATTCTGAAAATCCAAATATAACACATTCACTGGTTCCTCCTTTTCTACCCTGCTATTTACACTGTCAAAAAATGAAAACAGGTTTGTCAAATACAATTCCCCTTTTGGAAATCTGTGTTGGTTTGAAAATTATGTTTTAAATTTTTTAATGCCCCATTATTATATCCCTGTTGTATTGTTATATCACTTGTAAAGAGTTATGAATTAATTGTTAAGTGAACATATATCCTGAGGTGCCACATTGACTGTCGCATTGCAATCAGTGCCAAGTAACAATGTTTTAAATAGCTGCTTGTTAGTACAGAACTTGAATATTGCTGAAAAAAGATACATACTGCTGAATTTTTCCATTGTGTACTCATTGAATGCTAATTTTCCAATGGAACAATAAGGGGCTGGTTTAGCTCACCAGGCTAAACCGCTGGCTTTTAAAGCAGACCAAGCAGGCCAGCAGCACGGTTCGATTCCCGTACCAGCCTCCCCGGACAGGTGCCGGAATGTGGCGACTAGGGGCTTTTCACAGTAACTTCATTGAAGCCTACTCGTGACAATAAGCGATTTTCATTTTCATTTTTCACCTATACCACATGAGAAAGCGCTTGATTCTGAATGGTGGAGAAGTTGCCATAGCAAGTGCACCAAGGATCTATTTTTTTTTTTTTTTATAAATTTACATTACCCAATTATTTTTTCCAATTAAGGGGCAATTTAGCGTGGCCAATCCACCTACTCTGCACATTTTTGGGTTGTGGGGGCGAAACCCACGCAGACACGGGGAGAATGTGCAAACTCCACACGGACAGTGACCCAGAGCCGGGATCGAACCTGGGACCTCAGCGCCGTGAGGCGGTTGTGCTAACCACTAGGCCACCGTGCTGCCTACCAAGGATCTATTGTTCCTCATGCTTTGTTTATTCAAAAAAAGTGTAACATCTGGACACATTCCTTTTATTCTGCAGAGGACAGGTCTTTGCCAATGAATATATGTAGTTTCTCGCAAGCATAAGTAAATAAATTGCAAGCGCGAATGATAATATATAATTGGTTGTGAGGCTAACATTTAGCACACTTGGAATTGTTCAGTAAGTACTATCCAATTGTAGAATCACATCTGACATTAGACATTATGGGGTGGATTATACATTATGGCGCGGATTCTCCACTGTCCGCCACTGGTGGTAATGGAGTTCCTGATCCGGCAGAGAATTGAGCGTATAACAAAAACGGGGAGACACCTGTTTTGATGCTCCGCTGGCGACAGCAGCGAACTACACACTCTGTGCTGGCGGAGGATGCAAATCGGTCATTTGAACCCATTTGCATCCGATTAACAGGCTGGAACTCCAATTCTCCACGTTCGTGTGATACTTCAGCCCTCTCTGCAAGGATTGGTGCAGGTGCTTTCAAGCGTGGCTCTGCGGCGGGATCAAGCAGGTGCCTTACAATGGTGCCCCCAAAGTCCATCAGAGGACCCCTACCCCACACAACACAAATCCTGCCAGTCCACCCCCCATCAGAGAACCCCCCCCCCCTCAGTCACCCCTGCCGGGAAACTAAAGAGCAGTCCAGGCAGATACTGTGTAAAATCATTGCTTTTTCACTTATAAGCCGCTTACACCTCAGATAGATGTGTTGAAAGCAGCAGCTGTTACTTCATAGAACTCCAAAACACATTGAACGGCTTTAAACCCCCTCAGATTCTTTGATCTGCAAAGCTTCCATTCACTTTCAAGCTCTTTAGCTTCCAGATAATGCTGACTGATAGGGAGAGTCTGTTATAGGGGTCTCTGATGTGTGTGTGTGGGGGGGTGCGGTCTCTGATGTGGGGCAGTCTCTGATACAGCGGTCTCTGATACAGCGGTCTCTGATATGGAGGTCTCTGATATGGGGTCTCTGATAGGGGGTCACTGATATGGGGTCTCTGATATGGAGGTTTATCATATGGGGGGTCTCTGATATGGGGTGGTATCTGATATGGGGTGGTATCTGATATGTGGGTCTCTGAAATGGAGGGGTCTCCAATGGGGGGGAGGGGGCAGTCTCTGATATAGGGGTCTCTGGAGGGGGGGGGGGTTTCTGATGGGGAAGGTCACTGATCTGAGGTCACTGATGGGGGTTCTGATGGGGCGTTCTCTGTTAGGGATCTGATGGGAGCTGGTGGGAGGGTCGGGTCACCCTCATGCGTGCGTGCTGTGGGGGGCGAGCGACCAGTAATTCCCCTGGTGGTGGGTGGGGGAGGATGCCCCTACTTGTCAGGGGGATGGGGGGGGGGGGGGGGGGGGGCAGGATTTGAATTGTGGGGGTGAGGGGGTCCAGTTGCTGGACCTTGGTATCAGGCCGCCCGCTCAAAATGGCAGCCCAATACCAGGATTCCAATGAAGCTTCCGTGATGTTTAAATTTGCATGGCAAGGGAAAGGAAATCGCTCCTGGGCATTGCTCCGAGTGCCAGTGCAGACCAGGAGCGATTCTACTCCTGCGGGAAAACCTCGCCTCCCGAATGTAGAATCCTGTCCTATGTTCTGAGTTTTTCAAATGCGGGTCTTTGAGTACGATCAGTACTCTGCCTACTGTGGAATGTTGGTAGTAAGGTTGTGAATTAGGTATACCAACCAGTTCCTGTACTTTCAAGCCATATCTTTCTCCTTTTCTGCCTTCATCTGGGCTTAAAAATTTATATCACGCATTTGTTTAACATCTCTGTAATTTGCTTATTCCCCATGATAGTTTCCCCATGATAGACATAGAGCCAATACAGCAAAGAGGAGATCATTCAGCCCACCGAGTCCATGCTGGCTCTCTGCAGAGCAATCCAGTCGGTCCCATTCACCCGCCCTATCCCTGTATCTCTGCAAGTTTATTTCCCTCAAGTGCCCATCCAATTTCCTTTCGGCATCATTGATCATCTCCGCTTCCACCACCCTCAAAGGCAGCAAGTCCCAAATCATTATCACTCACTCCTTAAAACATTCATTCTTACTTTCCCCTGTATCTCTTTGCAAAAACTGTGACCCCTGGTCCTTGTGGCAAGACAAAGGAGAAAATACATTGAAAGTTTAAGAAGCAGAGCTGGTATAAAGATTTGAGAACAACACCAAGATGTTGGCTGATACTAAGGACCATGGAGGTTGGAGAGCCGTGATCGACAACATCGTAAAACATGGCACCTGAAGAAGCACTTACGCCATCAGCTCCTGGGAACAGCTCTCCTTTGTCTGCTGTACACTTCCATCAAATATCTCCTCAACCTCCTCTGCTCCAAGGAGAACAACCCCAGCATCTCAAACCTAATTTTGTAGCTAAAATCCCTCATCCCTGGAAACATTCTGGTAAATCTCCCCTCCTCAAGGGCCCTCACATATCTTCCTGAAATGTGCGGACCAGAACTGGACCCAATGCTCCATTTGTGGCCTAACTAGTTCAGATTTACTGCCACCATTCGAACCTTTTTGAATTCATATCCCGTGTTAAATGTATATAACTAATCTCAGCCTCACATTCAGGCTTTTCAAAAAGTTTATTTTCTCAGGCCTATATGTTAATATTCTCAGACCCTGTAACCTCAGGCTGCTGCTGGACCTAAATAATAAGCCTTTTCAATTACTCTCCAATAAAGTTCATTGCACAATCCCCATTAGTAGCTCTGAGGGGAGTGAAATACTTGAGTTAAAAATAATCAAATAATACCTGTAAAGGCTCCGACAATCTGTTTTTATATTTTTTTGTAAATCTACTTTCATATTCTATCTATCTATTTTATCTGCATTCATCCATACTCTTTATCTGTTCCTTGGTTATCCTTTGCTGATTTCAGCTCTCAGATTTACTAGTCTTTATGGCAACATTGTAAGCCTTTATTAATCAAATACTCTGCTTAGCTTCTGTGGTTAGCCATGTCTTTTACACTTTTCCAGTGGAGATTTGATTCCTCAGGGTGAAGGATAGGGGGCTGGATTCTTTGCCGGCGGGATGCTCCATTTTGCCGGCAGCCCAGGGGGTTTCCCGAAAGCGTGGGGCTGCCCCACAATGGGAAACCCCATTGACCAGCCGGCGTAACGGAGCATCCCGCCGGCGTGCTGAAACAGGAATGTGGCGCGGCGGGGCGGAGAATCCAGCCCAGGATCTCTACCCACTTTGTAGTGTTAGCCAAGTTGGTTTTGCACACAGTGTAATTACCTGTTATTGGAAAAGAGTTACGTTCAGAGATGCAGGCGGGAACTTATTTATGGGCTTCAGTACCAGACCTATAATTCCTTCATGTTTAGGGGCTGTTTAGCACACTGGGCTAAATCGCTGGCTTTGAAAGCAGACCAAGGCAGGCCAGCAGCATGGTTCGATTCCCGTAACAGCCTCCCCGAACAGGCGCCGGAATGTGGCGACTAGGGGCTTTTCACGGTAACTTCATTGAAGCCTACTCGTGACAATAAGCGATTTTCATTTCATTTTTCATGTGTGTGGAGATTGGAAGATCCTGCCTGACAGGAGCCAATGTAAATCAACAACATCCGGCACTGGGTTAAAAGGACTTGATGCCAATCAGGGCGCTTGCTGCAGATATTTAGATGACCTCAAATTTCTGAGGGATCGAAGTTGTGGAAAGCTGGATAGGTGAGCATTCAAATAGTCATGTCAGAGGTAACGGTGGGGGTTTCAGCAGCAGATGGGCTGAAGTATTGCAGAAGTAGAAGCGGTCGATGATTAGGTGCGATTAGGTGGATTGGCTATGCTAAATTGTGCTTCGTGTCCAAAACGTTTAGGTGGGGATACTGGGTTACGAGGATAGGGTGGATGTGTGGGCTTGGGTAGGGTGCTCTTTCCAAGGGCCGGTGCAGACTCGATGGGCCAAATGGCCTCCTCCTGCACTGTAAATTCTATGATTCTATGATGGTGAGGATGTAGAGTCAGAAACTCAGCTTCAAGGTCAGATGAATGCCAAGATTGTCAGCAGTCTCGTTGAGCATCACCATAGCCAGGGGGGAAACAGCAAGAACATAGGACTGGATTCTGAGATGAAAAAACGTCGCAAAACATCCACCAATCCCCGTCTGGTGGGGGGCTAGCAGCCATGCAGCGAAGAGCCCGGATCTAGCTGCCGATATGCAAAAGCGGCCCCGCCACCAATTTCAGTGCCGACGTAGATTCTCCGGCCGATCACCGAACGCGGTTTTGGCGTCAGAGACCGGAGAATCCCATCCAAATTCTTTGCTATTGGATGTTTCATCCTTCGCCACACTAGTGAAAGTCCTTTTTTAAAAAGATAGGAGCTCTGAAGTTCAGCTCTTTCTTGTGGAAGGATTCTAGAGTGGGAATAACAAAGGGATTGGAAGTTGGATCGGAACCTGATATTCCTTCACTTCTGGCTCTTCAGAGCATCAAAGGAAAATTCTGATGGAGAAGAGTTGGCATTTTTTCCTCTGACCTCTTGTCATTTCAATTTCAAGTTTGGAAGCATTCCTGGGAGTCAATCGACATACAACACGCACACCAAAGAGCAGTCCCCAAGTCTGAAAAATACAGGCATTGGTGCTGTTCTGGGCCAGAGGTCGGCCATAACATGTCGGAATTGACCATTCTTACCAGCTCGGAAGCTGAGGAGGTATCTAGTCATCTTCCAACTGGTCTTTCAATTGCCACCCTCCTGCTCTGAGAATGAATCTTCCCCATTTGACGTGTGAATCCTGAGTACTGTTGCTAGTTGGTGCCGCGCTTATTCTCAATATATTCAAGATTCCATCATAGAGTTATTGAACAGAATCATAAAATCACAGAATGGTTACAGCACAGGAGGCCATTCAGCCTGCTGTGCTTGTGCCAGTTCTCAGTAAGTAAACGCAGCCGGACCCTATCCCTTATGTGTCCTTCAAACCCATTCCCACTTACTGGTGGAGTTAAACAGGCCTTCATGCTACACCAATCCATTTCAGAATGTTTTTCTCCGCACTGCTTTCTGATGGTGTGACCCTGGCAGTGAAATCAGATATTGCATGGACAGGAATCTGCAGTGAAAGACCATGGTTGCCTGGTGATTTTCTGCCCGTTGATGACTGTGCACTAGCTGCCGGTTCAAAGCTGGACATGTAACGAGGCATGGGCCTCTTCTTCAATACAGGCGCCTGCTTCCACCTTTTACGATCAGCATGAAGAAAGCTGTGTTAATGTATCAGCCTGCTCCAGGAAAGTCCGATCTCAAGCCTAAGCTTTCAGTCCATGACCAGAAGCTGGCAGGAATGGGTACAAAGAACAAAGAAGCTCAATCATCACAGCAGCGCACAGGCTCGAGCTGATTCTATCAACGACGAGACACTTACAAGAGTAGCCTTTGGCACACTTCGAACATCAGCCAGGGAACAAAAAGGAGTTTACCTACCAAACTGAAGGTCTAGAGGGCAATAGTCCTGCTCCTCCTGCGCTACAAACGTGAGACATGGACTGTGCACCAACACCATGCCAAGAAGCTCAAGCACTTTTACGCGCGCTGCCTCCGGAAGCTTCTGACGATCAGGTGGCAGGACAAAATACCAGTCACTGAGTGCATATCATAGCTGGTGTGTCAGGCGTCCACACCATATTGAAACAGTCACAACTGAGTTGAGGAGGCAAAACATGGTCACCTTTGCCTAAAGGGCAAACAGGAAGTACTGCGATAGACCTCACATTCTGGTGTTTACTGGGCAGAGAAAAACACGTTAAAAAAAAATCACAAAACCATGTGGACAGTGGAGAGTTAAAAAAAAAAAGTGCAGAAAGAGTCAGAGACATAGGGGATAAAAATTGAAAAACCTAGATGTAGGAATCCAGAATAAGAGTATAGTAAATTAATGTCACTTGGTCATCTGCAACTGATGTGACGGACGCTCTTCGTCCTTTTTTTTGGCACTGCTGGTCACCTCAGGTATGCCGCTCAAGACTGAAAAACTTATTCAATTGATCGTTCTGACATTCTCTTCTCATTGACTTTGGCCATCATAATCCATTCTGTCAGACCAAGTCTATGATTTATTCCCCCTCAATATACTACCTGGTCCTTCCTGACAGGGTGAAATACTTAGTCTGCAATAAAGTATTGCAGGTGGAGACTTGAGCTTAAATCCACGATGTAATGGAAAAGTACAGTTCCTAAAAACTTTCAAGTAACTTCAAAGGTAACATAACCTTTAGTGCAGTATTCAACTGGCAATTCTCCTTTAACTTAATTTCATTAATTCCTAATTAATTTTAACTTTTCACAACTGGATTACATACATTTAATCTGTGGATGATTTATAAACATGTGTCTTTAAGGCAGCCTGCCATTTTTATCCAAGCAGAAGAGAGCCATGGCCTATGCCTTTAATTCAAATAGAAGGATCCAGAAGGCTGTGCTGGTTTAAATTGTGGACCTGCACCAATAACAGAGATTGGCTGGGACTCAGTTTGATTGATGTGGCTGGTGGCCAATGAATGCGCACAGAAGGCTGTGCTCTGCTCGGCAACAGGTGGTGATTGGATATAATAATAATAATCTTTATTCTCACAAGTAGGCTTACATTAACACTGCAATGAAGTTACAGTGAAAATCCCCGAGTCGCCACACTCCGGCGCCTGTTCGGGTACACTGAGGGAGAATTCAGAATGTTCGATTTACCTAAAATGCACCTCTTTCGGGACTTGTGGGAGGAAACCGGAGCACCCGGAGGAAACCCACGCAGACACGGGGAGAACATGCAGACTCCGCACAGACAGTGCCCCAAGCTTAGAATCGAACCTGGGACCCTGGTGCTGTGAAGCAACAGTGCTAACCACTGTGTTGCCGGCCCCACTGGAATGTTTCGCAAAGCCACGCGGTTCTATTTTAGTCTGGCAGTGGAGGAGACAGGTCCAGCAAAATCCTCTCCAGAAAATGGGTGCTAAGCCCCTTCAAAAAAAGATCCAGTGAACTCTCCCTGCCCAGTAAGCCTGTAGGTGTTGGATTCCTGAAAATCGACCCTGAAGGCATGCCACAAACTGAGATGAAAGTCTGATGAAACGGGGAATCTGTCTCCCCAGGAAAATTGAGAGTTCAGGCTGCAAAACAAGGACTGTGATTCCCAAGCTTACTGTGGAGAAAGCCTGCCCATCATCTGAAGCAAAGACTGTTTTCTCTTTCATTTATGTTTTTTTCCATTTTCCCCCTCTCTGTGTTTGTCTATCGTGTGTACGTAGAGGGTGGGGGTAGACAAGTCACAGCAGGATTTAGGTACTTAATAATATTTAACCAACTGTATCTGCTGTGTGTTTCACCATTGTGCTATAAATAAACAGCAATTGTTTTTCAACTTACAAACCTGGTGACTCTTACTATTGAGCAGTTAAGGGCCAAAGATTTCGGGAATTTTTACAAGAGTTATTGGTTAGTTCACCTGTGTTGTGTTCCCGCGGCACGTGGGGCAGGAATTGACTGCACACTTCCCCAGGGTGGCTTAACAGTAGCTAAATACCATTTTGGGCCCAGATATCCCAATTCATATTTTCAAAATCCCCTCCATTTACCAAGAGGTGGGTTTTCCAGTTATTTTTGATCTTATGTTGTGTCGATCATTTTGTTGTCTTCAATTTCAATTGAGCCTCATTTACTTCTCTATTTTGGCAAGTCAGGAGTATACTTCATGCTTATTTTTGTGACAAATTCAGAGGAAAAAGTTCCTGCCCCACCAATCTCCTTCATTCTTTTGAAAAACGGGATTTGTAGAAAATGCTACATTTGATTTTTTAGGAAATAAAACAGTCGAAAGCGAGCTCTAAGGAAGATGTTTGCGATTGTTGGAGGTCACACGTCTCAGTTTCAGGACATCACTGCAGTAGCTCCTCAGGATAGAGTCTAGGGTAGCCTCTTGGGCCCAACAATCTTTAGCCGCTTCATCGAGGACCTTCCTTCCATCATAAGGTCAGAAGCGGGGATTTTCGCTGCTGACTGCAAAATATTTAGCACCATTTGCGACTCCTAAGATAATGAAGCAGTCCATGTCCAAATGCAGCAAGACCTGGCCAATATCCTGGGTTGGGCTGACATGTGGCAAGTAAAATTCATGCCACACATGCCAGGCAATGACCATCTCCAACCAGAGAATTTAACCATCACCCCTTGGAATTCAATGGCATCAGCAGTGCTCAATCCCCCACTATCAACACCTTAAGGGTTACCATTGAACAGAAACTGAATTGGACAAGCCATCTGAGCACTGTGGCTATGAGGAGATCAGAGGCTAGGATTCCTGTGATGACTCCCCAAAGCATGTCCACCACCGACAAGGTCCAAGTTGGGAGCGTGGTGGAATAATCTCCACTGCTGACCACTCAGAGATCAGGGCCTGTGCACCTCTGGGAGGTGGTGGCTGCTCCTGGTAATGCACCTGCCTGAGGCCCACAATTGCCGACTGACCCAGTCCACCTGTGAGTGATGACAGGAAGGCAGGTTAGGATTGGCTGTCTCTCAGTGGGACAACCATCACCCCATTCCCCCCCCCCCCCCCCCCCCCCCTTCCCTGACTTGCCCAATGCTGAGTTCCTCGATCAGGCACTGAGTGCCCTCGCTGGGCAAGATCCAGATTGATATATTTAAATGAGCCATTAGGCTCGTTTAAATATGTCGGCGCCTGACTTTTCCTGAAGCCTGGAAATGAATGTCCCTGCCTGGGAGACCTCGCCATTGTGCCATTTAGCACTGGTCCACACAAATGTGGATCAGGCCTAACAGCAATTGGGGAAATCTCCCAGCCCATCAGAGGCCCTAGGTGGTCTGGCTCTGGGCAGGGTGGTATCCTGGCACTCCCACTGCCACTTGGGCACCTTGGCACTGTGAGATGTAAACCTTGGCACTGTCACCCAGGCTGTCTGGCAGTGCCAAAGGGTGTCATGGCAGTGCACTCTGACAATGTCATGGTGCCTGGGTGGCAGATTGCCCGTGTCAGGGATTGGGCCCTAGGGTGCCCTTAAGTGGTGGGATGAGTGGGGGATTAAGGACTCCCGAAGAGGTAGGTTGGGGCATGTGGGGGGGGGGGGGGGGGGGGGGGGGGGGGGTCCAGAGGCTGCGGTGGGGAGTCCAAGAGGGGTCGAGAGATTGGGGCGACATTGAAAAATGGTGCCCCAATCTGTTCCTGCACTGACAAGCTCACCCAGGCCAAAAGAAAACAGTCCTTTTTGATAGAGGGCTCGATCTCAGCGCTGCAGGCACTGAGAAGGACACTGCTATACGTGCCCAAAACGGGCCTCTGTTCTTTTGGGAATTAAACGGCGGCCAGTATCTTTAACCAAGTTGTTTTAATGAAGGCGAAAAATCTTGACACAGCAAAAAGGGTGTTGAGAACATGAAGGATAAAGTGGGGAGAAGTGATTGTAAGCTGGCTCGAAAATTTTCTCTCATTAAAGGTTGGTTGAGAAGATGGGCAGCAGAGGGGGTTTGAGCAGGAACTGAACTTGCACCACGGAACAATATCCTGCCTCTTAAATCCAGTTTGCTTTCAGAAGGTCAGGGGTCTTTACTTCTCCTCCTCCTGTTGCTCTTTTGCCCTGCGTATTTAGCATTGTCTTCTCGGCTACTGGCAATCACCGAAGGATACAATTCGGCCTGTCATGGCCGTGCCCCCCCCCGCACCTGTTATTTCTCTTCAGAAAGTTATACAAGTCTTCGAAAGCCTGCATCCATCACAGTCTCGGTCGTTTTAGATCCTAACCACTTACTGTGTAAAACAAGTCTTTGCTCGTGGTACCATTGCTTCCTCCACCACCCTAAATCATGCCAGAATATTAATATTCCATTCCAGTTAGAGGGATTATTACATCAGCCACAAATAGACCCCAATTGTCAGAATGAAGCTGGCCCAGCCCTTCATATGGTTGATTGACGCAATTTAAAATTGTGGTAGATTAATAAAAAAGCATCAATAAATGTACTTTGAGTGAAAAAGCACAGACAAAGTGACAAAGGGCATTGAATCTCATAGAAAAGCAGCTCATGCTGAGCTCCAGAAAAGAAGAGTAAATTGTTAAAATTGGAAGAGGCTCTGACAGGCCCACTGTGCTACCGTTAACACTTTAATGATTACTTTTTTCCCGTTCTCTTCAATCGATAAAACCACATTGGTGGAGAGTGGCCAGCTGGTAACCATTGCTTGATGATGTGTGTGTGAGAGCCTCCGACTTCCCGATTACATGGCAGGCATTGAGAACACTGCTGCCCGTTTGCATTGCTGTGAAAATAGAGCATTCGCTACATTCTTCACAGCAGTACAAGTTCACATTTCTCTTGTGCTTATTTTTCTTCTGGTTTCCCTTTGTCATCCCTAATTACTCTCGAACTGAGTGGCTTGCTAGGCCATTTTGGAGGGCAGTTAAGAGTCAGCCACATTGGTGTGGATTTGGAGTCACATATAGGCCCATCCAGGTCAGACCGACAGGTTTCACTCCCTGAGGGACATTATCGAACCAGATGGGGTTTTACTACACCCGGCAATGGTTTCAGGGTCACCATTAGACATTTAATTTCAGATCTTTATTGAATTCAAATTTCAACATCCGCCGAGGTGGGATTCGAACCCAGGTACCCAGAAAATTACCCTGGGTTGCTAGATTACTAGTCCAGTGACAATACCACTACACAATTGCATCCCCTGTTACCCATATTCCTCTACAACCCTTATAAAAGTGCTGTTGTATCCTTGGTGTAGGTGTGCAGCTCAAGCACACACGACCCATGCTAACGAGTGTTAAAAAAACTTGAGGCTAAAGCTCTGTTTGCATAACACTGCTTCAAAACGGTACCGTGCAGACTATGCTGATTCCCCTGTGGGAAGGTAGTGCCATATCTCGCCAGAGAGTGCAAAGATTCCCTTAAGCTTGATCAGACTGTATAAACAAGAACACCATAAAGTCAGCACATTAAATAGAGCGACTAACATTTTCAGAACGATACATACTTTATAGAAATTAGTTGCCTGTGTTTTATTAGGTCGTGTAGGTCCCATTTTATAGGGCACTTCAGTGCAATTTATAGTGAAGCAAGTACAATACTTAAAATTTGATTTGAAATTGTAAATAGATATACTTTGGAACAATAAAATTAAGTGGCCACATGTTTTCGTTAAAACTGTCTAGTAGGCTGGGAAGGGAAAGAGAATTAACAGGTTAACAAAAGGCCTTGGGCTGAATATTTATGCCTAAGCTCTCAAATGTGCACCTTGGTTACCCATGCGTTAATAATATATGTTAGATATTTTAACACTGGCAAACGACGTGAATTTTTAAAAAAATGTAATTCTTCCGGCAGATAAATTTTCATTTGTTTGATAAATGGCTATAAAGGAAGTATATTGGCAAGTTGCTCAGACAGGTTGATGTGACTGCTGCGATGTGAGGGGAAAGGCCAGAGAAGAAGCCTGCGGCGTACGTGCGATCACATTGATTGTGATTGTTTTGCATAATCATATAACAGCAGCACTGTACGCGGTTTCAATAGGAAAATGTCTCATTGATAACAAGGGTCTCAGATGTTAGCTATACGTTGGAATCCCTAATGTGCGAGAAAAACCTGACCTCTCCAGGGCATGATGAATTTTCTCTGTCCTCTCACGTCCTTATTATTCGACAATGGAAGTGCCACAGCTGTTGTATTACAGTGAAGATTCCCTCCTTTCACAACATGCTTCTGATCAAGCTACAGATATTGCCCCACTAGATAACCTGTAACTCTTGCCATCAATTCGGTACTTTCTGAAAACAGCAGCTGCAAACCATCTGTTAAGGTGACATTTATGTGATTTTTATCTGAGATCCTCTCATGTATAAACTTTAATTAAAAATCACATAACGTAGATTTTTTTTGGTAACCAGTAAATTGGAGCAGAACCATTCTCATGTTTTGAGGTTCTTTATTAACAAGAGTGAAGAGATGAGCAGGAAAAGGACAGACTTCTGATTCACAAATTCTAATTAGTCGATTCATGCCATTGATCCGCTGTCTTGATTTAAGAAAATAATTGTTATTAGTAATCTGGATTATCTAGTTTCAAGTAATGAGCAACCAGCTACCAACATTTCCCACAAATTTAGCAGAATGTTTCATCAGCAAAGTCTCAGCTTGCTGGAGATGTAATATTTTTACGTCCTATTTGGTTTCAGGTGATTTCTTTGGCCGCTTGAGGATGTAAAGATGTTAATAGACAATCACAGGCACCAGAGAAAGAGAATTGACTCTGAGAGAGCTCGTGGCTAGACTGTTAGTTAGTTTCCCCTTCAGAAGGAAAACAGAAACAGTAAAACTTGGAGATAACTGGTATTGGTCCAAACTGGTCTCAAAATGGGACCCCAGTGCGGACCAGTCCCAGTTATTCCCAAGTTTTATTGGTTTTCGCTTCTGCAGTATTCAGGCAGTCTTCTTCAAGCAAGGGAGCTAAGCAGCTTGATCTGTTTCTGCGGGTTAGGTGCTGATACCAATAACTCTTTATTTTATCTCAATTTCCCCCTGTTGCCGAGCGCCTGATGATAAGAGCGAGATCAGTCACTCAGCGTGCAGGGGCAGTGTCATTTCAAGCATTACAGCAAGGCTGCTATTTAGCATAGCGCATGCAGGAATTGTGGTACCAAGTTAGTAACTCATATCGTTTTAATGAACTTAAACGGATCCCTTTTTAACGTGCTAGCGCAAGACTTTACCCACCCTAAGAGATGAGTTATGCTCGAATATGTACAATCAGGCTTACGTTTAGAATGTATTGAAAAATGACTTTAATGAGCACAGCCACCGGATTCCCAGGGTAACAACGCAGATTAAGAATACATGTTCTGTATGCGCCAAATGCAGGAAGATAAATAAAGGAGGCGAGCTAATACTGGTTTAGGTGTAATGAGTTACACTGTTGCTATTACTTCCTGATGCTGTGTAATTAATATACTCGAAAGAACATCAACACAAATTAAACAATCAGTCCTGATTAAAATTTTTGCTTTTACTGCAACCATTTTGGTGAATTATATTGTAATCAATAAATATGATTGAAGTCAGCAGCTGCGGACTACACGCCTTCGAGTCTACATTGGAGTTTTCACTGCTCCCCATTTCTGCATTGCTTTCATATTAAACGTGGCAGAAACAAATGCAGTGCAAAACTCCACTGAATCACCACACAGCAAAGAGTTTGTCTGGGTACTTAAATAATATGGAGAGAACGTAATAAAGAAGTAATGAATTTCCCACTACCCCAAGGGCTGCTGCCCACAGGAGGCACAAATCTGAATTTTAATTGTAATCGGCCAAAGCCAAGCCTAATTATCATCCCCTGGAAGATGAAAAACCTTATTCTTCTTCGCCATGCTTATTTACTGTGCACCTTTTTCTATTAATTTAAATTGAAATTAAAAGTTTCTTTTTTTTTTCCTGTCCTGAAGGCAGATAGGTAGCAATATTGTGGTGATCATTTGCCGTAATCTCGGCTGTTACTATAGCGACGGAACACACAGCATCATCTCAAATACAAGCTGTGAAGCTTGCAGGAAAATCAAAAATGGTGGTTTAATAAAATGAATCAGACTTTTCTGAAGGCCAATTAAATATCTTTGTTATCTTTTATGTGAAAGCTTCTGAAGCTACCTCAAACCATCTTTTATCGATGTGTCTTGAGGTTAATGATAAGAGGGAAAACATTCAGAGTCGCAAAGGGCATTGCATATATATATTTCTTTAAATATATTTTTTTGAACAAGGAGGGTAGATAGAGCTGGAGTGAGTTGCCAGGGAGAATGATTGAGACTGGGTCATGGAATCACTGAAACAGCAGAAAGGTGCAGTGGTAGAGTTGCCAACTCAGGATGGGCATATTCCTGGAGGTTCAGCTGTATGATCTCCTACAGTAAAACAACCTTTTCATCCATCTCCAGTATGCTAACACCAAATAAACAAAAGCTTTCAAACAAAATGATAAAAAAAAACTTTTGTTTAATGTTTGATTTTTCTCCCAGGTTGCTTGTCGGAGTGTTGAGGAGATAAATTTTTAATTCCTGGCTGGCAAAACCTGTGTCCTGATGGGAATGGTTCAATATTGTTGCAGCAACATGTCTGTGGTCAAGTGCAGGAAATTCCCTCCAACCTCAAAAGTTGTCAATGATTGATAGGTTCATGTGGTGAGCTATGAGAGCTGAACAACAGACGATCTGAGGTAGAAATTGGTTTCCATTGGCCTGCTGGCACAAGTGGGGTTCAGGGAACATTTTCTCCACTGGAACAGAAATGCCTTTTGGCTCAATTGATTTTGGGCCCTGGTTCTCGTTTTAATGACTGGTGAACTACATAGGCATACTGTGCAATTCCAGGCAGCTGGCCAGTGAAGCGAGGATGAACATGGGAGTGTTGCTGCCCTCAGTTCCACATTGAGGCAAGTATTTTTCAACAAACTTAACCATTTGTTGGCAACCTCCAGCAGCCTTGTTAGGGACCACAGATTAGGCTGCAACCAGCCCAAGGTTACAGACCACGATCAGAATATCTGTCCAGTAAGAAGTCTTACAACACCATGTTAAAGTCCAACAAGTTTGTTTCGAATCACAAGCTTTCAGAGCACTGCTTCTTCCTCAGGTGAAGGGTTCCAGAAACATATATATAGACAAAGTCAAAGATGCAATACGATACTTTGAATGCGAGTCTTTGCAGGTAATTAAGTCTACAGGTCCAGATGGAGCGACTGGAGAGAGGAATAATCACAGGTTAAAGAGGTGTGAATTGTTTCAAGCTAGGACAGTTGGTAGGATTTTGCAAGCCCATGCCAGATTTGGGGGGGGGAGGGTGAATGTAATGCAACATGAATCCAAGGTCCCGGTTGAGGCCGTACTCATGTGTGCGGAACTTGGCTATAAATTTCTGCTTGGCGATTCTGCGTTGTTGTGCATCCTGACCCCAGTCCAACGCTGGTACCTCCACATCAAGAATATCTGTCAGCAGTGGACAAGTTCACTTATTTTGGCAGCACTCTCTCTCTCTCCATCGATGACAAGACACATGCAAGAATTGCCAAAGCAAATGCAGCCTTTGGCGGAGTACGAAGATCAACTTGGCAATGAAGAGGAATAAGTCGACCTGCCAAACTGAAGGTCTGTCGAGCAATAGTCCTGCCCACCCTGCTCTACGCGTGTGAGACTTGGACTGTATACCAGTCATGCCAAGATGCTCAACCGCTTTCACTTGAGCTGCCTTAGGAAGCATCTAAAGATCAGAGGGCAGAACAAAATACCAGAAACTGAGGTGCTCACCCGTGCTGGTATGCCAAGAATCCAGACCATATCGAGGCAGTCACAACTGGGTTGAGCTGATGATGTAGTCAGAATGGCCGTCACTAATTGACCAAAGTGAATCTTCCATGGAGAGCTAGAATCTGGGGTGCACCCTCGTGGCGGTGAAATAAAGCAAGAAAAAAAACTCTGAAGGCTTCGCTTAGGAGTTCTTTTTTTTTGAAAAATATTTCATTAAGGCATTTATATTATAAATTTTAACAAAATAAGCAACCACACACCAAACAAACAAAACCCAGCAAACATGGTTTACATAAACAACTCCCCATCCCCAATTCCCGCCCAACCTGCCCCCATCTTACCCAACTCTACATGCTTTCCCTTTTTACCCCCCCCCCCCCCCCCCCCCCCCCCCAGCTTAATTTTTCTCAAATAAGTTGATAAACGGCTGCCACCTTCAGGCAAATCCTCGCATCGATCTCCTCAAGGCGAACCTGATCTTCTCAAGCCCAAGAAACCCAGCCATGTCAATTTAAAAAAAAATTGAGAGTACCCAATTTTTTTTTCCAATTAAGGGGCAATTTAGCCTGTTCAATCCACCTACCTTGCACATCATTTGGGTTGTGGGGGCGAAACCCGCGCAGACACGGGGAGAATGTGCAAACTCCACACGGATAGTGACCCAGAGGCGGGATCGAACCTGGGTCCTCGGCACCGTGAGACTGCAGTGCTAACCCCTACTGAGCCACCGTTCCCCCCTCATGCATGTCAGTAACCCATACCCCTGACTTTGGGGGTTCCGAGTCCCTCCATGCTAACAAGATCCATCTTCAGCCTACCAGGGAGCCTCTCTCATTCCCTGGACTCCCGGGTCTTCTGACACTCCAAAAACCGCCACCTCTGGACTCGGAATCACCCTTACCTTCAGTACTTCCGACATGATGTTAGCAAACACCTGCCAGAATCCCCCAAGCTTCGGAGGTGCCCAAAACATATGGACATGATTCGCAGGCCCACCCGCACACCACCCACACCTATCCTGCATGCCTTCAAAGAACCTGCTCATTTGGGCCACAGCCGTGTGCGCCCTGTGGTCTACCTTAAATTGTATCAGGCTAAGACTGACACACGGCGAGGATGCGTTGACTCGCCTCAGGCCTTCCTCCCATAACCCAGCCTCCAACTCCCAACCCACCTCCTCGTCCGACGCACTTCACCTCCCCTATCAGGGCTCTCGCCAACGCCATAAGCTCTTTATCGATTTCCGATACCTTCCACTCCCCGACTCCCGCTTTCGACGCCACCTTATCCTGTGGGCTCTGGGGCGGCAGGTGCGGGAAAGTCGATACCTGCCTCCGCACAAAGTCCCTCACCTGCAAGTAACGAAACCCATTCCCAACGGGCAGCTCAAACTCCTCCTGCAACTCTTCATAACACGGAAAGCCCCCATCTATAAACAAGTCCCCAAGCCGCTCACTCCCCGCCTGCTGCCACACCCGAAACCCCCCATCCAGCCTCCCTCCCGGAACAAACCAATGATTGCGGCATGTCGGTGCCCACACCGACGCCTTCTCCAGCCCCCTATGCTGCCGCCACTGTCCCCACACCCTCAGAACTGCCATCACTACCGGGCTTGTGGAGTGCCTGGCCGGTGGGAACCTGTCCTAACATGAGGCTGCCTCCATCTGCTCCCATAAAGACCCCTCTCTCACTACCCATTTCCTGACCATCGCTATATTCGCCATACCCGCTCCAGCAGCATCTTGTTCGCCTGCGAGGTTTTACCCACCCACACAAACCCTGAGATCACTGCATTCACTTTCCTGAAAAACACCTTGGGAATGAAGATTGGGAGGCTCTGAAAAACAAACAAGAATCTCGGAAGGATCGTCATCTTCACCGTCTGTACCCTCCCTGCCAATGACAGCTTCGGAGTCCTGATTTTAACTTTGAGTCCTGGGAAAAGCTCGTCCAGGATCTGTGCACGTGACACAACCAAATAAAAAACGATGCAGCCTCCTTTGAAAGCAAACAAATGTCAAAAAGAGAGGCAACATGCAAGGAGAGGAAATCCCAAGCCAGGAACATGCCCAAAACTCAATTGTCACAGTAACCTGCCCTATTTGTAACAGTACCTTCCAGGCACATATCAGCCTTAGGCGTCTCCTACATACGCACGGAAACCCAACCTCATTTGCCTTTAAGAATGAACAAGAAGAAGATTGGGTAATCCTGAGCCGAGCAGGCCGGACAACCACTCGCTCAGAGAAAATACAGTTCCAGAATGGGTTTAGGCCCCTGATTAGTACATTCATGAGGCATAATGGCTCATGTTGATCAATGACAAGTATGTTTCTACAGCAGCCACACCAGTATTGTGTTAAATATGATTCTGATGTTATTTTTGCGTTGGGGGGGGGGGGCACTCTGATTGGTCAACAGCTCTGAGATGTCATGGCTCCTGAATTTCAGGTCCACCCGGGAACTTTGGACAGGCCTACCTTGCAGTGCCCATACTTATGGGATTATCCAGAGCCTAATGTATGCTGCGGTACCACAAACCCTCACCTTTGACCAGCTGGTGGAGCTCATCGGTCAGCATTTCCGCCCAAAACCATCCATCATAATCCAGAGGTATTGGTCTAACACGGCAGAGAGAGCCCTGAGTGAGTCAGTCACCAAGTTCATGACTCGGCTAAGGAAAATTGCCGAGTTCTGCGATATGGGGTTACACTGTCTGAGATGTTGCGCGATCACCTAGTCTGTGGCATCGGCGACACAGAGACGCAAAAGAGGCTCTTGGCCAAGCCTTCCCTGAACCTCCAACAGGCACTGCAGATTTCCTTGTCCTGGGAGAGCTTGGGGTTCAGGAGATACATGGCATGGAGGTAATCATCTGGGACATGGTCCCACCTGTGATAGCCACCCTAAACCCCGTCCCAAACCACCTGACAGATGATGTTCAGTCAGTGCACACCAACGGAGATACGCTTCCATGCGAGACGGCCCAGGTCCGACCACAGACAACAGGGGGGGGGGGGGGTGGGGGGGGGGGGGGGGGTCTCAATGATCTAAGAGCCCCGGCCAGGGTAGATGTCTACTTCCGGATCAAAATTTTTACTTGGATGAAACAGACGAAGAAACTGCGATGCAGTTACATTGCCGGCAGCACATCGTGTAGCCTCCATTCGGGTCCCAGTGCAGGTGAATGGGCACATGTTGCACATGCAGTTTGACACTGGGGCGGCAGTGTCCGTGGTGACCCAGAGCACCTTTGACCGCATATGACGAGTGTCTAAACCTTGGTTTTGACAGACATGGCAGCTCGTTTGACCACATATACAGAAGAGCAACTGCAGATCATGGCGACAGCATTGACCCCCATTGTTTATGGCTATCAGTCAGCTCAACTCCACCTCATTGTGACTCATGGTGATGGCCCCAGCCTGCTGGAGCATGATTGGTTGGACCACTTGTGTTTGGACCGGCAGCGCATTCTGCTGGTTGGATCCGGTGGACTGTGCGAGGTGCTCAGGAAGTTCCCAGACATTTTTCAGCCCGGTCTGGAAACCATCAAAGGAGCCGTGGCCAAAATACAGATAGACCCGGTGGCTCAGCTGTGCCTTTTCCTGGCAAGTATAGTTCCCTGTGCCTTGGTGGAGAAAGTGGACACCGAGTTCGACCGGTTGGAAAGTTCAGGTTTATTTCAGGGCCCTTACACTTCGCCAACTGGGCAGCGCCAGTGGTTCCTGTCCTGAAACTGGATGGGATGGTCCGCCTCTGCGGGGATTACAAATTGACAGCCAATGCCGCCTCATGACACGACTGCTAACCCATGCCTCGCATCGACACCCTGCATGCTGAGCTGGCTGGTGGGTGCTCGTTTACTAAACTGGACATGAGCAATGCGTAGCTGCAGCTTGAACTGGACCACAGTCCTCTCGCCAATATGCTACAATAAATACACAACGGGGCCTCTACAAGTATACCCAGTTGCCTTTTGGGGTCTCGTCGGCACGTGTGATATTTCAGTGCGTCATGGAAAATATCCTGCGAGGCCTGCTGCGTGTCGCGGTACACTTGGACAATTGACCAGAAGCATTTGAGGCAGTGCTGCAACGTGTTTTGGAATTTGGCGTATGCCAAAGTGTTTCACGCCAGAGAGATGGTCCACATGGGCTATCCAGTGGACTGCAGAGAAGGTGCGTGCCATCCAGTTGGCTCCCACCCCGACGTACACGAGAGAGCTCCGCTCGTTTTTAGGATTGGTCAACTATTAAGGAAATTTGTCCTGAATCTTGGGGCCATACTGGCCCCTCTACATCTGCTCTTGGAGAAGCACCAGGCCTGGATTTAGGGTGCGGCCCAGGAGGTGGATTTCCGGCGTGTCAAGAGAAGACTGTCTGTCTCGGGTGTGTTGATGCACTATGACTCGGGCAAGCCTTTAATTGTCACGTGTGATGCGTCACCTTATGTGATTGGGGCCATCTTGGCCCATTGGATGCGGGATAGTTGGCACAGGCCAATCGCTTTTACATCTCGGATACTGACCGAAGCCGAGCACAAATCGAGAAGGAGGGTCTGACAGTCGTACTCGGCGTGAAAAGATTCCACCAGTAAGTATACGACCACCATTTCTACATTATTATGGACCATAAGCGCTTGCTCAGCCTTTTCCTTGATGACAAAGCAATCCTGCCCATTGTATCAGCACAAATCCAGTGATGGCCCCTATTGCTGGCTGCACATGAATGTTCCTTTGAGTATCACCCTGGGACCCACATTGCGCACACTGACGCGCAGAGCCGGTTGTTGACTCTGCTGACCAAGGCCTTGCCCTCCACCCCCATCCTTGGCGGGTGAGGATGTCACCATGTAGAATTTCCTGGACCCTCTGCCAGTCACCGCATTGCGCATCTGCGACTGGACCCAGATTGACCCCTTCCTCGCCAAGGTGCAGCATCTGGTATTGGTTGGTGGCCAGCATCGACAGATGCCAGCAGCATTCTTCTCCGGAATGTCTGAGCTCAGAGTAGAAGACAGTATCCTGCTCTGGTTTGTAGTCCCAGCAAAAGGCCATGAGCTTGTATTCAAGGACCTGCGCAATGGACTCTCAGGGGTGTCTAAAATGAAGATGTTGGCGAGGAGCTCTATCTGGTGGCCGTGACTTGATGCGAACATCGAGAAGGTGGTTCAACAGTGTCCCATTCGCCAAGAGCGCCGAACCTACCTGCCACTGTGCCGCTTCATCCTTGGGAGTGGCCAGGCCATCCTTGGGCCCAGATTCTCACTGACTTCGCTGGTCCGTTCATGGGCTTGACGTTTCTCCTTTTGGTGGATGCCCATTCAAAGTGGTTGGGGATCCACATGATGACGACCATCACCCCTCGTGCAACTGTCTCGAAATGCGTGTCTTTTTTTCGACGCATTGCATCCCCGAGTCCCTGTCACAGACAACGGGGTTTCTTTTACCAGTGAGGAGTTCTCGGAGTTCATAAAGCCAACTGGATTCGGCATGTGCATACGACCCCTTACCACCCGGCGTCTAATGGCTGAGCGGGCAGTCCAGACGGTCAAATGAGGGCTCCGAAAACAGACTTCCGGATGCATAGACATGAGATTGGCTTGATCCTTAGTCGCAAAACGGACCACATCACACGCCGTGACTGGAGTGGCTCCGGCGGAGTTGCTCATAGGTCGGCTACTTCGTACCCTCCTGAGTTTGCTGTTCCCTGATATCGGGGCGAACATGCGCCATGCCCAGGAGCTGTAGGAACGGCGTCCTGCACCATGTCGTTCACCCTGGCATTTTTCTCCAGCAGAAATATGTACGAAGGCATGGTCAAGTTTGACTGAACTGCCAAGTAGTTGAACAGTTTGACAACACTCATTATCGAAGGTTACAAACAAAAAATCATCATTTAAATGGGACAGTTTTAATGTGAAAAGAGTGGAGGAAGCAAAAATTTTAAGGTGCATTCAGGAGAACCTTTTTGGCCAGTATGCAACAAGTCCAACAAGCAAGGGTGCAAATCTTGGCTTAGTTTTAGGTAATGAATCTTTGCATGTGCAAGGATTAGCAATGGGAGAGCATTTTGGTGATAGTGATCATAACTCAGTTAGTTTTAAGAGAATTATGGAAAATGACAAAGGAAGCACAGGCATTATAGTTCTAAATTGGGATGCGGCCAACTTTACTAAGCAGAGGAGTGATTTAGCAAAAGTGGACGGGAAACACTTTCTCAAAGGTAAATCAGTATCAGAACAGTAGGAGGTGTTCATAGGGGAGAACCAAGTGGTTCAGTGCCAACATGTTCCCACAAAGTAAAAGAGTTGGGCACCTACCTAAGGAGCTCCCTGAATGTCAGGAAGCTTGCCGGTTCGGATAAATTGGAAAAGGAGTTAATGTCAGACACTGAGAACTCAATGTTTCATGGCAGTACAGTGGCACATGATAGCGCGGTGGCACAGTGGGTAGCATTCACAATGCCAGGGACCCGGGTTTAATTCTAACCTTGGGTGACTGTCTGTGTCGGGTTTGCACATTCTCCCCGTGTCTGTGTGGGTTTCCTCCGGGTGCTCCGGGGTTTCCTCCCACAGTCCAAAAATCATAGAATCGTAGAATCAACAGTGCAGAAGGAGGGCATTCAGCCCATCGAGTCTGCACTGCTCCTTGCAAAGAGCACCCTCCCTAAGCCCATACCTCCACTCTAGCCCCGGACCTCCATCCTTCCATCCTATCCCCACAACCCCACCTGACCTTTTTCGGACACTAAGGGCAATTTAGCATGGCCAATCCACCTAACCTGCACATCTTTGGACTGCGGGAGGAAACCGGCGCACCCAGAGGAAACCCACGCAGACACAGGGAGAACATGCAGACTCTGCACAGACAGTGACCCAAGCTGGGAATCGAACATGGGACCCTGGAGCTATGAAGCAACTGCGCTAACCACTGTGATACCTTGCTGCCCAGGTTAGGTAGATTGGCCATGCTAAATTGCCCTTAATTATCCCTAAATTGTCTAAAGGTTAGATGGGGTTATGGGGTTATAGGGATAGGGCGGGGGAGTGGGCCTAGGTAGGGTGCTCTTTCAGAGGGTCCGTGTACACTCCAAGGCCTGGATGTCCTCCTTCTGCAATGTAGGAATTCTATGAAAATCGAGAAAGTGGAGGAGTGAAATCCAAAAGGAAATTAAGAAAGCAAAGAGCTTGATATTGGCACGCAAACTCAAGGTGAACCCAAAGCTGCGTTATCAATACATTAAAGGGAAGAGGATAACTAAGGGCAGAGTAGGGCCCATGATTTGACGTCGGCTAATGTTGTACTCTTGTTCAAAAAGGGGAATCAGGGACCAGGTAATTACAGGCCGGTCAATCTAACCTTGGTCGTGAGAAATTATTGGAATCAATACTGATGGGCAGGGGAAACCGCCATTTTGAAAGACATGGATTAATCAAGGGCAGTCAGCAAAGATTTGTTAAGGGAAGGTCACATCTGACCATCTTGACGGAACAAGGAGGAACGATGTGATGGTGCCACTGACATGGTCTACATGGATTTTAGCAAGGCTTTTGACAAGGTACCATGTGGAAGACTGGTTAAAAAAAATAAAAGCCCATGGGGATCAAGGAGAATGCAGCAAGCTTGATACAAAATTGGCTTAGTGGCAGGAAACAATGGGCATTTGTTGACAGGTGTTTTTCCAACTGAAAGTTTGCATTCAGCGGTGATCCGCAGGGCACAGTATTAGATCCCCTGTTTTTGTGGTATATATTAATGATTTGGATATAAATGTAGGGGGAATGATCAAGATAGATAGATAGAATTTACAGTGCAGAAGGAGGCCATTCAGCCCATCGAGTCTGCACCGGCTCCTGGAAAGAGCACCCTACCCAAGGATAACCCCTCCACCCTATCCCCATAACCCAGTAACCCCACCCAACACTAAGGGCAATTTTGGACACTAAGGGCAATTTATCATAGCCAATCCACCTAACCTGCACATCTTTGGACTGTGGGAGGAAACCGTAGCACCCGGAGGAAACCCACCCACACACGGGGAGGATGTGCAGGCTCCGCACAGACAGTGACCCAAGCCAGAATCGAACCTGGGACCCTGGAGCTGTGAAGCGATTGTGCTATCCACAATGCTACCGTGCTGCCTGTTTGCAGATGTTTGCAGGTGACCATAACCATGTGGTTGATATTGAGGATAGTAGATATTGCAGGATGATATCAATGGACTGACTAGATGGGTAGAAAACTGGCTAATGGGATTCAACCCAGAGAAATGTGAGAGGCCGCAAACAAGGCAAAGGATTACACAATAAATGAGAGGATACTGAGTGGTGTAGAGCAAGTGAGGGTCATTGGAGTCAATGCCCACAGATCTTTGAAGGTAGCTGGACAGGTCGATGAGGTAGTTCGGAAGGCATACGGAATACTTTCCTTCATTAGCCCGAGGCATGGAATATAAGAGCAGGGAGATTATTCTGGAAATATTTGGAACATTAGTTTGACCACAGTGTGTGCAGTTCTGGTCACCCCATTACAGAAAGGATGTAATTACTTTAGAGAGGGTACAGAGAACATTTACGAGGATGTAGCCAGGACTTGAAAACAGCAGCTATGACGAAAGATTGGGTTCTTTTCCTTGGAACGGGGAAGGCTAAGGGGAGATTTGATTAAGATGTACAAAATTGCGAGGGGCCTGGATAGAGGGGATGGGAAAGGCCTACTTACTTTAGCAGAGAGGTCAGTGTGGTGAATGAGATTCACATGGCATTATAGTTACCAATGTCACTCTGTTCCAAGTAGATACATGTATCAATATTGTAAGTGCAGTTGCACTACCTGACCACCAGGGGGGGAGTAGCTCTGGGAGTACTCGAGAGTTTGTACTGGGCTCCTCCCTTGGCTCTGCCCAGAACTCCTCCCCCTGGAGCTGCTGTATAAAGATCCGTGCCACAGAGTCAGCCAGCCAGTTCACCGAAAGTTCAACGGCTAACAGGCTGGCTCTGTTGTAAGTATATTAAAACCGTTATTCTAATCCTACAAGCACGTGTCCGTAGAATTGTTGGTTCCAACAGTCAGTGACTAGGGGGGGGGGGGCATAGATTTAAAGTGATTGGTAGAAAGATTCGAGGGGAGGTAAGGAGGGGTGCTAGGGACCAAGGAACCTACTGCCAGAAATGGAGAGGCAGAAAGCCTCATCAACTTTAGAACGTGTCTAAAATGCTGTTACCTGCAGGGCTATGGACCAAATGCTGGAAAGTAGAAATGGGGGGGGGGGCGGTTTCAGCCAGCGTGGACACAATGGGCAATGCGGCCTCTTTCTGTGCCGTATTCAATGAACGAGCTTCCAATTATTGGCTAGTGCCCCAGAAAGGCCTCGATCCCTTCGGAGGGAAGAGGAGGGAAGGTGGGATATAAAAAGTTTTGAGTAAATCAAACCGCATTAACAATGCAGAGGGATAGAGGGCTCGTGGTAGCTGCAAAACAAACATTCCTATAGGGACTGTGACTTTCCCCCTGTAGATTATAGGATTGATGCAATGGTCTGTGCAGGATAAATAAAAGAGAAAGCATTCTCAATTTAACAGCATTCCTTTTGCTCAATTCGTCTGTCAGTAAATTGGTTAAAAATATGTTTAAAAGCAGCAACTAATGGCGTAGTCCCAAATGAAATTAGCATTCATGCTATTAAAGGATCTAACTTCAGCTGTTTGTTATTTAAGTGAATAATTACTTCTGTTGATTTATCCGTGCGTTTTCCCTGTGAATTTATCAACTCTAGGTTATAAAGTTTTCAGTTTGGCAGGTCCCAAGAAACTGTGGCTTGCTGAAGATTTCCTTGGGATAGATCCACGAGGATTTCAATTTGTACATACAAATATCCCGGGCGCGATTCTCCGCTCCCCACGCCACGTAGGAGAATCGCGGGAGGGCCCCCCGACAAATTTCACGCCCCCCCTTGCTGCGACCGCCGATTCTCCGACCTGGATCGGCCGAGCGGCCTGCCGTTCGCGACCGTTTCACGACGGCAGCAACCACACCTGGTCGCTGCCGTCGTGAAACGGGTGTGGAGATGCCCATTTGGGGCTTGTAGGTGGCCTTTCGGGGAATGAGCACCGCGACTGTGCTCGGGAGGGGACAGGCCCGCGATCGGTGCCCACCGATCGTCAGGCCGGCGTCCCAATCGGACGCACTATTTCCCCTCCGCTGCCCCGCAAGATCAAGCCACCACGTCTTGCGGGGCGGCTGAGGGGAAAGACAGCCACCGCGCATGCGCGGGTTCGTGCTGTCAGCGTCGTGATGTCAGCCGCGCATGCGCGGGTTGGAGCCGGCCAAACTGCGCATGCGCTGCTGACGTCACATAGGCGCTGTCGTCGCGTCATTCTCGGCGCGACACCTTGACGCCAGCGTCAAGGCCCCGCGGCCGAGAATAACGGAGCGCCGCTCCTAGCCCCCCGGTGGGGGTGAATTCGGTGCGAGGAGCGGGCTCCGAGGCCGTCGTGAAAGTCAGCCGATTTCACGACGGCCTTCACGATTTTTCACGGGAGCGAAGAATCGCGCCCCCCATAAATCGGATGTGATAATACACATTGTGCTCATCATTAAAGCCTTCTTACCTGGTAACCAGAGTCATTGCAAGTCATGTAGCATTTTCCGCAGTTAATACACATTTCTTCATCAATCAAAGCTACTACATGCTCCTTATTATTCAGCATGCCATAGGGTCCAATAAGTGGCAGAGTTCTGCCAATTACTTCCTGAATAAGGACAAGAGAAATATTCAATGTAATTTGGATTGGCAAACATAGATAGAAATGTGTGAGCAAGTACAGCACAGTGCAATTCATGAACAGAATGGTCAGTATTCTAATATTTGACCTTTGGAATATTTACACTTGAATAAAAAAAGGCTTTATTTCTGACAGCAATGAAATTCAAGTAAACAAATCTGATCTTTCTTAACTATTTTATCAATGTAGCTGTTCTTTGACTGAACTTTTCCATTTTGTTTTTAAAACTTTGCTGCAACTTTTATCTCACACTCCATTTGGGAGGGTAGATTTTTTTATTTATTTGTGAAATGTGGGTATTGTTGGCTAGGCCAGCACCTATTTCCCATCCCTAATTGCCCTTGAGAAGGCGGTGGTGAGCCACCTTCTTGAACCATTGCAGACCTTGTAGTGTAGGTCCACATACACTGCTGTTAGGAGTGAGATCCAGGACTTTGACCCAGCGACTAAGAAAGAATAGCGAGATAGGTTGGAGTGTACTTGCAGGTGTTGGCGCTCCCAGGTGCCCGCTGACCTTTGCCCTTCTAGGCAGTAGAGGTTTAGATGGTGTTGTCAGAAGAGCCATGATGAGATGCTGCAGTACATCTTGTACATAGTAAACAGTGTACCACTGATGGAGGGATTTAACCTGGTGGTTTGGGTGCCAATAAAGCGGGCTCCTCTGCCTTGAGTGGATGTCGAGTTCCTTGAGTACTGTTGGATTTGTACTTATCCACGCAAGTGGAGAGTATCCCATTACATTCCCAATTTGTGCCTTGGGAGGTAAGGAGATGAGTTTTACTCGCCGCAGAGTTCCAAGTCCCCGACTTGTTCTTGCAGTCACAGTATTTATGTGGGGGAAGTGAGGAGTGAGAGCCCAGAGGTTGGAGCCAGTGGGGTTGGATATCAGAGCCCTGTGGGATCAGAGGCTGGGATTTGGGGAGCTTTGATGGGGAGGTTATTGCAGTTAGAAATCCACGGGGGAAGGGAGTTGGAGGTCGGAGGACCGGGAGATCAGCGGCGGGGTGTGGAGTGAGAGCCAAGAATTGAAAGGGCGATGAGGAGAGACCAGAAGGTTTGAGAGTGGAGAGTGTCCAATTGTAGAAAATGTGTGGACGAGACAAACTTGATCCAGCGGGGAAGTGGAAAGTCCACCTGGGCATCCTGAATCCCAAAGTCTTTGCCTCCCTATGGATGCTGGGTTTCACGAGACACAGGAAACATGGACAGCCGAATTAAATTTAAAAGTATGCATCAACATGAAGCATACCGTCCTGATGTAATATTTAAATTGCCAACCCACATCCGGGAAGTGGGTTGATGGACTCCTTCCTCCTTTGTTAAGACTGGAACTGGGGACTTCCAGTGGCGGCCATGGAGTGAGTGGTCACACACAGGCCAGCACCATCTGAAAAGCGATGGTTTGTGCTCTTTTTACCTGAAAATGGGGTAATTTCGACAGGAAAGTGTAGCTGAAGGTGTGGCTACCAGACCCAGCAGAAAAAGGTTAAGGACCTGGCTAAGGAATTGGAGCAGACCTGTGTCGCAGTAGCAATTGGGAAGATGGAAAAGTGGGAAGGGTTGTCCCAAGTTGGAAAGCCCCAGATGGAGCAGCTGATGGCGTTTATTAGAGAAGAGTTCCGCCAGCAACCAAAGGAGATGCATGAGGATCGGTCGGAGGCTGTCGAGGGAGCGGTAACACGCCTGAAAGGATCAATGGAGCAAGTTGAGAAATGTCTGAAGGCACAGGGGTCGTCGATTCGGGAGATGGAGAGGGTGATGCCCGACCACGGCGATCGGGTGGTGGCATTGGAGGCAGAGATGGGGCTCCTGGGGGAGCTTTGCAAGACGGTGTGGGGCTGCCTCACAATAGGAAACCCCATTGACCGGCAGGCGTAACAGAGAATCCCGCCGATGGGTCGAGGCAGAAATGTGGCGCGGCGGGGCGGAGAATCCAGCCTCACAGGTTTAAGCCGGGGGAGACAGACGGCATGTATAGGAAGTGGAGGGAGGTGGGGCTAGTGAGGGTGAGTGATCTATACCTGGAGGAGAGGTTTGCAGGTCTGCATGAGCTGTGGGAGGGTGGAGCTGCCGAAGGGAAGCAAGTTCAGGTATGTGAAGAACTTTGCGCAGACGGAATGAAGAGGGTTTCCCAGGCTGGCAGGGTATACCCTGTTGGAGACGCTGCTGCTCCCAGACATGGAAGGGAGGGCAGGATCGGTGATATTTACATATGGCTGGGGTAGCAGGGGGGAAGCCCTGAGGATTAAGAATAAATGGGAGGTGGGGTGGAGATAGGATGGGTAGTGTGGAGTGAGGCGATGCACAGGGTAAATTCAACCACTCGTGTGTGAGGATAACGTTGATTCAGTGTAAGGTGGTGCAGAGAGTGCATATGACTCGGGCGAGGATCAGTGGGTTCTTCCAGGGGGTGGGAGACGAGTGTGAGAAGTGTGGGCGAGGACCAGCAAATTACGTACATATGTTCTGGGGCTGTTAGAAGTTGGAGAGATACTGGGAAGGGGTACTTGGGACGATATCGAAGTTTGTGGGGGTAGAGGCCGGGCCGGACTCTATGGTGGTGATTTTTGGCATATCGGAAATGCCGGAGATGATGGAAGGGAGGAAGGCCAATGTAAATCGCTGGCTTTGAAAGCAGACCAAGGCAGGCCAGCAGCACGGTTCAATTCCCGTACCAGCCTCCCCGAACAGCCACCGGAATGTGGCGACTTTGGGCTTTTCACGGTAACTTCATTTGAAGCCTATTTGTGACAATAAGCGATTTTCGTTTCATTTCATTTGTGGCTTTCGCCTCTCTTATTGCCCAGTGAAGGATTCTGTTGGCGGTCGGCAACTCCACCGGGGGTGGCGGTCTGTCTGGGGGATGTGTACAACGTCTTCTGGCTGGAAAAGAACAAGTTCGAGTTGAGGGTTAATGGAGGGCTTTGAGACACGATGGGGACTGTTCATGGCAATGTTTGTCACAGGGGTGGGTGGGGGGGTTGGCAGTGGAGGACGGAGAAGTGAAAAGGTGAAAAACCTGCACAGATGAACTGTGGGGTGTTGATTCATGTCTTTGTACTTTTGAATGCTCTTGAAATAAAATACATTAAAAAAGACTGGAGTTAGGCGGATTGGAATCCGGATTCAGATTATTAACGCTGTAACCTCCCATTTGAGTTTAAACCAGTCCAATTTACAGGGTCAAAATGCACCCCCCACCCCTTCCCATTAGGTTAAGTAGAATAAGGGGGAACATACATTGTTTACATCCGAGACATGTCTATCTGACCTACTCTCCTCTGCCAAACCCGTGCTTGAGTCCAGTATCATTTGGAGAACAGGAATTTTGTTCGCAACTATCAACCATCCCCTTAAACCGCTTGCCCCCTTTAACAATCAGTAAAGTATCTTACGAACTTCAGAAGTGCTGGGAACACGCTTTCTTCCTAGTAACCAGCACTACAAATAGTTCCACCTGTCCGGTAAGTGAAACTCGCTTTTTGAAATTGGCTATCATCACCCATCTCTTCAAACAATTCCTGCAGCATGCTTTTGTACTTTCAAACTTTTGCTAAATGTCCTACCTCACTTTCTTTTCAAGGGTCCGCAAATGTGTTTCCCAAATTAATTCCAGCAATCCTGTCTAGATCTCTCAAAACAGGATTCCACGATGCGGCAATGTCCAAACTTCCCGAACCAAAGTTACAAATGACAAAATCCACTGCCATATTTTTGACATGGTGGCCCGCACCATCCTCCGCCAACATTAATCCTAGGTTTTCCACACATGATGGGGCGAAACTTGCTTCTGCCCATTCTAACCTCTCTGATTGTAGCCAGAGTTTCACCAAAATTGGATACTTGCTGCCCGCCACAACTCATGAGTCTCCACAGATCCCTTTCTTGGCTCCCCCACCTTCCTAATGTGCATCTCCTTCAATCTGGTCTATTGCATTCGCTGCTCCCAATGTGGTCTACCGTACATTAGAGAAACTAAACGCCGACTGGGTGGTCTGTCCGCAAGCAGGACCCAGACCTTCCTGTCGCTTGGCATTTCAACTCACCGTACTGCTCTCATGTCCGTCTTTGGCCTGCTGCAGTGTTCCAGTGAAGCCCAACACACACTGGAGGAACAGCCTTTCGGACTTAACATTGAGTTCAACAACTTCCGACTGTGAACTCCCTCCTCCACCTTCACCCCATTTTTATTTCTGTGGGTGGCATGGTTAGCACTGCTGCCTCACAGTGCCAGGGATCCAGTTTTGATTTCGACCTTGCGTGACTGTCTGTGGAGTTTGCACATTCTCCTCGTATCTGCGTGGGTTTCCTCTGGGTGCTCTGGTTTCCTCCCACAGTCCAAAGACGTACAGGTTAGGTGGATGGGCCATGATAAAAATTTCCCCTTAGGGTGGAGTGCAGGAAATGGGTGGGGGATTGGGCCTTTCAAAAGGTCAGTGCAGACTCGATGGGCCGAATGGCCTCCTTCTGCACTGTAGGAATTCTATGATTAATTCATTTAATTTCCTCCATCCAAACATTTTCGTTGCACCATTGTTCCCCCCTTCTACCGCTCCACCCCACTAGGGCCATCCATTCCCTGTTCCTAGTTGTCCGTTGACACACTGCATACCTTTATTCTGCCATTAACGCATTCTAATCTATTAATGTGCCACTATCGGCACCCTTCTTGATCACCCCATTTACATTCCCTTTCTGTCCATGACATCTTTGTCAATCTCCACCTCTTGCTGGCCCTCTATCCAGCCCCACTGAGCCACCCCCCCCCCCCTCCCCACCCACCCCCATCACGCCGTATAAATCTGACCCTATTTCCAGTCCTCCCTAGCTTTGTAAAGAGTCATCCAGACTCTAAACGTTTCTCCCTCCACAGACACTGTCAGACCTGCTGAGATTGTCCAGTATTTTTTGATTTTGTTCCTCCTAGATGTGTTTCTCCTTGACAACACCAATCAGAGACATGAAAGCAGCTTCCACTTCTCCATCCCCTCTCTCTCGACCGCTCCACTCTCTCTGTTTAGGCCAGTCTTTGCTGCGATGCAATTTCCTCGAGTGCTGGTGCAGCCAAAACGATTGAATTTGGCTCCAATAAACCCTGAGCCCTTGTTACTGATGTCCATTCACTCTCTGCCTCATGACTCGGGCTGAACCAGATTGCTGATAACCTCAGTGTCCTATTTGACCCTGAGCCATGTTTCTGATTTCTGATCCTCCCCATTTTAAAGAATGCCTGCATTCACCTCCATAATACTGGCATGTACAGCTTAATATCTAATCCATGCTTCAGTCACTTCCAGACTTGATTCCAATGCACTTCCGATCTGCCATTCTCCACTGCCTTGAATTTCAACCATTCCAAAATTCTGCTTTCAGCAATGTAATTCCCAGCAGGTCCAGCTCACCTATAATTCATGTCTACACTGACCTAAATTCCAAAATGTAAAATTGGACTTCAAATTTAAAATTCTCATCTTTGATCCTCTCTCTTCCTCTAAACCTGCTCTAACCGTACAATCCCCCCCCCCCCCCCCCCCCCATAACTCTGTTCTGGCCTATTGCACACCCGCCTACCTTCTTTCCCCATCATTGGCAACCATGTCTTCAGCCACCTAGATCCCACATTCTGGTGCTCTCTTTCTAAACTCCTCTGCCTGCCTCTCCTTATTTGAGACTCGGCTTAAAGCCCAGCTCCTCCAGCAGCTTTATGGTCACCGCCTCCTAATACCTCACTCTTTGGCTTGCTGTTCAATTTTTCCACACATCTCTGTGAAGCATATCGTGCGTCGACACGAAAGATGGTATTTAACTGCAGGCTCTTTGCTATTTTTGTTCTTGTTACCTGAACCCTTGGAATGGGTTTCTTGACTGTATACGGCACTTCATCAGGTTCCTGGACCACTTCATTCATTTCCTTCAGTTTCAGTTTATGTTCTGCTACAATCTTCATGCGCTGTTCCAGGTAAGGGCCGAAACTGGGCAAATGCTGAAAGACAGCCAAGTACAAAGTGCAGTGATTAAATTACCTTTGCTTTTACTAGAAGCTGTACATTTACTGTCCTGACAATTGGCACGTATGTGTAATGTTTAATATCGAACACTAACAGAGACCAGAAAATTCAAAAGGCTGCAGTTTGCCCTACTTTGTAACAGTTCCAACAAAGTATTTTGTTCACTTTAATGGAGGACAGAAAAGGACATTTAAAACGGGGTGAATAAAACTGAGATTGCTGGCTTTCCCCTTTTCCCACAATGACTCCACCTGGAGTGAAATGGATAATATTTTTTTCAACGAATGTGCAGTAGGTTTCCACTGGGGAAAAGTGACCCATCAGGAATCAGCTTAGGTTCATCCAGTGATGGAGCAGCTACTTTCTGAGGCACAGGCTCAATCTGCTCAACGTGGACCTGCCAAAAAATAGTTTCATTATGAATTCAAGCATTGCTGCCTTTGGAAGGGGGCTCTCCCAGGCTAGAGGACTGGCCAACAACTAAACATTCACCTCATTATCTACCATCAGGCTTTTAAATAAATCAATGCGTTATGAACCCCGGACGCCCCCCCCCCCCCCCCCCCCCCCCCCCCCCCCGCCCCCAGCACCGTTATCAGCTGGGCTAGCAACTGGCTCAGGATATTTTAAACATAAGATTAGTGAACTGTTGCCACTCAAAGGGATAGATTTCAATCTCCGTTGTTTGAAAACAGATGTTAAAAAAAAGTCTCAAAATGTGCATTGGACAGCTCAGTGAAGTGCAGGTTCATCAATTTCTTTGTTCCCAGTGGGGAGCCATATCTGACGGGTGTGTGGGTGTGTGTGATAGCAATAAGGTTGCAAACGATTTAGATCCCGGCAGGTATATGGGGTTAGGCCACAGATCAGCCATGATCTCATTAAATGGCAGGACAGGCTCAAGGGGCTGAATGGCCTACTCCTGTTTCTCTGTTCCTACATGCGAACATGTCACAGAGAATACAACAACAGGACCACAGATGTACAGTGACTAAATCATTCAAATTCCGTTTTTAATTACATGGCATTCTGCGTGTTGTCCTGATGCTTTGGGAATCGAATTCCACAGATCCGTCCATGATTTTGCCATCTGTAAATTAACAAAGGGGTAGAGAGAAGCGATTCCCTCTGGTGGAGAAATCAAAACGCCAGAGGGGATAATTTAAAAATTCGAGCCAGGCCATTCAGAAGTAAAATCAGGAAGCAATTTTTCACACGGTCGGGAAAACCTGAAAATCTGCATCCCAAACGGTCGTGTGTGGTAGGAAAATAGGAGCTCTTAAGATTGAGATGTATTTTTTTCTCAGGTAATAGTGCCAATGGTTATCATTTCCCAATCTTCTCTGGTGAGAGGCATGGTGGCAGAAGACTAGAGGACTGCTATAGTATAGTTGTTTGAAAAGGAAGCAAAGATATAGATTGAATAATTATCACTGATTCCCAGAATTGTTACAGTGCAGGAGGACGACATTCGGCCTGTCTATGTTTGCTCTCCAAAGGAGCAATTTACCCCGACCTTCTCCACGTGGCCTTGAACATTCTTCCTTTTCAGATAATAATCCAATTCCCTCTTAAATGCCTTGATTGAACCTGCCTCCACCACGCGCTCAGGCAGGACATTCAAGATCCCAACCATTTGTTGTGTGGGAAAGATTTACCTCATGTCTTCATTGTTCAATTTGCTATTTGCCCTAAATCGTTGCCCTCTGGTTCTCAATCCCTCCATCAGTGGGAACAGTTTTTCCCTTGCCCTCTAAGTCCAGACATCACATGATTTTCTATTCCTCCACCAACACTACTCTCAACCTTCTCTTTTCCAAGGAAAACAGATTAAAGAGGTTGGGAGTATGGACGTTATTGAATTACAGTCAGCCTACCCACAGTGGTGGGAAAACTATTGGAAAAGTTCTGAGTGACAGTATTGATCGTCATTCGGAAAGGCACAAATGAATAAAGGACAGTCAGCGTCCTTTATTAAGGGAAGGTAATGTCTTATTTGTCTACCTTGATTGAACTTTATGAAGAGGCAACTTACTGAAGGCGGGTCGATGAGGTTTTTGTATTTGGTGTCGTCTGCATGGATTTTAGCAAGGCTTTAACAAAGCCTCTCATGCCATACCTGTAAGAAAAGTAAAACCCCATAGGATCTAATAACAGTGGCAAGTGGGATCTAAATCGGGCTCAGCAGTAAGAAACAAAGCATAATTATTGCATGAGTTTTTCTATCAATGGGTTTCTGCATGGCTGAGTATTAGGTCCTTTATTTTTCATGGTATACATTAATGATCTTGACTTAAATATAGTGGACATGATTATAATGTTTGCAGATGATACAAAAATAGGCTGTGTGGTTGATAGCGAGGAAGAAAGCAGTAAGATATCAATGGACTGATTGTTCAGGTGGGCAGAATATAAAATTCAATCTCAATAAGTGTGAGGTACTTCATTTGATAAGGGCAAACATGGAAAGAGTATGCACAATAAATGTTAGGAATCTGAGAATGATAGAGAAGTAGTGGGATCTTGAATTACATGTTCATAGATTTCCGAAGGTCGCTGAATAGATGGGTTGAGAAGGCATGGGAGATACTTTGCTTTATTAGTCGAAGCATTGCAGTGGGTCCAGACCAGGACTCCAGTTTTAGTTAAGGTCATGGATTAGAACCCAACTATTTGGGAAAACTCTGAGGAAATGTCACTGCACCACATGCATGGCAACACTGACCAGTAGCCAGCTTTTATATGAAAACAAACTAAATTTGAACACAGAGTTAAGCAAATTAGTGACAAATAAACAACTTTACAGTTAACAGGCGCAACAGCGTAACTTGCTTGCTGAAACCTGCCTCTACATTTAAGCAACCCACATATTTCAAATACCACTTACGGATAGAACTGACAACCACCTTTTACTTGCTTACCTTGGTGGCGAGCCCTTGGAGAGAGAGAGAGAGAAAACTTTTTTAGGACCAAGCTGAAAACCTTCTGCTCAGCTTCGAGCCCTAAAAGCAACTCCGTTGTCCAGACAGACCTGGCCCCTCACATTAGCTGCACCAGCTGCACTCAAAGCACACAACATTCTTTTGTCTCTTGTTACAAGATCTGCCTTAATTTGTTTAGCTACGCTCAAACTGTTGCAACATTTCATGAGCTCTCTAACTGCAAACAGGTCAAATGGCTTTTAATGTCTATTAGCAAAACACTTACCTTTAAAAATCACTGATTACCTCACTGTTAATCACAGCTCTTGCAGACACACTCTTTGAAAGCATTTTGTTTTAATTTAGAGTACCCAATTAATGTTTTCCAATTAAGGGGCAATTTAGCGTGGCCAATCCAACTACCCTGCACATCTTTGAGTTGTGGGGGCGAAACCCACGCAAACACGGGGAGAATGTGCAAACTCCACACGGACAGAGTCGGGATCGAACCTGGGACCTCGGTGCCGTGAGGCTGCGGGGCTAACCCACTGCACCACTGTGCTGCCCCTTTGCAAGCATTTTAACCTTGGCTTTTAAAAACATTACTGCAAAAATACAAATGATAAAATACGACAATGTTCTTATGTTCATCACATATAGAATTTAAGAGCAGGAACGTTATGCTTGAACCGAATAAAATACAGGATCGGCTACAGGTAAAGTACTGCGTACAGTTCCAGTCACCACATTTACAAGTAGGATCTGATTATACTATTGAAAGGATTCACAAGAATGTTGTCAGGATTGGAAAATTTAAGCCATGAGGTAAGATTGTTTAGGCTGGGATTGTTTTCTTTGGAATAGAGGAGGCTGGGGGTGCTTATTTGATTGAAGTGTATATAGAACTATATGGGACCGAGATAGAATGGATAAGATAAAGCTATTTCCCTTCACGGAGAGGTGAATAACAAGACATAGATTTAAAGTAACTGGTAGAATGTCCAGAGGGGAGTTGAGGAGAAATTCCCCACCCAACTTACTCCTTCCAATGTGGTCAGCATAAACTGTGTCAATGGATCACCTCTCATTACCCCTCTTAGCATCTCCCTCCAGAATATCTTCCACATGTGAACATGGCCCTTGCTATCCAAAAGCTTATTGTGGATGACTGCACCGTCATTATGGCTTTGACATAAACCTGGCTGAGGAGGTTCCGACATGCTTTGGCTCGATGAAGCCTCCTCACCTGACCACAGCCGACGGTGTGGCTCACTTAATCACATCTTGGCCTGTCCCCTTAATCCTCTGAAATGTTCTCCTGTGAGCAGCTCACCTTGCTCCACCCGTCTGAACTCTCATTTTAAATATTTGTTCTGTACCGCCCACCCAACCATCACTCAGCAAGTATCTCTATTGCTTTCTTCTCTCAGCCTCTTCACTGTGCCACCTTTCAACCTTCGTGATTTCAGCTACCATCTCAACTCATCGTGCTTTCTCTCCCAGTTGACATGCCTCTTACCCTTTTGCACTCTTATCCTCTCCCTCCAAATAAATTCCCTATGCAGATTCACAGCCGCCATCGCCACGACCTTGCCATCTCACATGGCCTCGCTGGTTCCATTATGATAAGAATGGTCCTCAACGCCATTCAAATTAGTCCAAAGAATGCAGACTTGAAAGACCAAGGCGGAAAATTCGATGAGCCATCCACCGCTGGACCACACAAATCAATATTGGGCACCATATGCGTCTGCAAAAACTGCTCACTATTCCAGGATAATCTTGGAATTCTAAGTTAACAAGTGCCTTTTTCCTCTGTTGCAAACTGTCCTCTTAAACCCTTGATTTCCACCCTCACGTCCAACAACCTCCATGGTCCCAGGAGCATCCGGCGCAGACATATTTAAATGAGCCTAAATATGTGTATCTGGATCTCGCACAGCGAGGGCAAGATCCAGATCGTGGCATCTCGGGAGGTGTCGCGAGCATCACGTATCTCGTGACGAGGCTGTTAAATTGTACCCTTTGTGTTCCTCTTTCTGTTTCTCAGATATCTATTGAGAAAGGCTCTATTTTCTAACTGGCAATGAAACACGGACTATGAGAATACACCATTCTATTTACCTGAGAAGTCTTCAGAATTTAACTCCTGATTCAAGTGGAATAGGAAAGACACTCTGAGGGAGAAATGTGCTCTCTCAGTGCTGCTATGTAGACATTTGATATAATTAATGAATGACATGAGGCTGCACAGATAGCAGCAACCTGTGGTGTTGCCTGCCTGCGGAATCGATACTGGCTACGTCGCTTGAAGCCGAACTCGACAAATGTATTTATCCCCCCCCCCTCCAATTTGTTTGCCATTTCTCAAGTTGATAAACTTTGTGAGGTTTATAGGCTTTTCACAATTTGTACATGAAATAAAGGTATGCAATCCATGTAGTGATGGAAATTGATCACTGTTTACACACATGCACTTACACATGTACACACATGCGGACACACACGGGTCAGATTTTTATGCACCCCCCCTCCCATCCACCCTGGTGGGTTTTCAGGCAGGAATGGGGAACATGAAATTGCATGGACAGGATTCCCTCTGGGTTCTTGCCGTTAGGAGATTTGGGAATTCGAAAACTGGGCACATTACACGATTGCTGTTGCTCGCTTAGCATAACCAAAGCTTTTGTCAGAGATGCACTCGTTCTGGTAATGTGGGATATTCCAGCCACTTCTTTTCTCTTGGGTCTTATTGCTGCTGTATTTGGTCCCTCCAGATGTGCTAAATCCAGCCCATCTGCAGATTATGGACATTTTCAGTTATAACCTCCGTCCGTCTTCTGAAAAGTATTAGGTGCTAGTTAGAGGTTGACAGCCCAATTAATCATCTGATGCACCACTACAACCCTAAACTGGGGAAGCCTTCACAACCCTCAGTGAAGAAAGGAAACTTCAGTACGATTAAAAATATTCTCAGCCAATGCTTAGCTAATTGAGATGCTCATAAGTTAAAATATTACGTTGAGGCTACATTAAAGGACCATAATGTGACTGTCAGGAGCATTATAAGCCAAAGGTTCTGGTATTAGCCATGTGTTTCAATACTTCAAAATTATTTACACACTTAGTTTTAAGATACAATAAAGAAAGCTTCTGCAAAGAGGGTGCAGCCAACTTGTGATATTATCCGTTTGTCACTCTAGGAACACTTGCATAACACATTGATGCGTCAATGTACAAAAGTGTTGGTTGCAGGAAGTAAATCAAAGTGTCTCACTAATGCTCTCCTAGGCAGAATCAGATTTTGCATATCACTCATTATCAGGAGATAATAATGTCGATTTAATGACAGATATATATGACTTTTAGAATTCACATAATTTCGAGCATTGAACAAAATTGATAGGATGATTATTTTGATTAGCCTTCCAGAGGTAAAATCATTGGCTGTTCAAAATACAGTTGGGCGATCTGATGGAAGACTTACAATACAAGAGGGATCATATTTGATGAGCTGAATGAACTTTCCTCATTCCTGGTATATTAATGCTTGTTTACATTTGCATTTCCAGGTGTGGGTGACAGGGTTATGGGTGGGGGGGGGGGGGGGGGGGGGGGGAGGAGAGTGGGAGGGGGGGAGACACAATGTGACAATTCAGATTTTTTATAATTTGGTTCCAATTAACCATCTTGAAAAGTTCTCTTTACATTTTATGTTGCGGTCGGTCCTACCAGTCAATAGTGGGGGCAGGTCACGCTATCTAAACCTGGTCTTCATTTTTTCTTGACTCTCTCAATCTGCCACTACTTCTTGCAGCTTCCCAGCTGGTTCAGTGTCGCGGGTTCCATTCAGCAGAATGCTTATATCATTATATAGGGGCCGATTTAGCTCGCTCAGCTCAACAGCTGGTTCATGATGCAGAGCAAGGCCAGCAGCACAGGTTCAATTCCCATATCGGCTGAGCTATTCATGAGCCTTCTCAAAGCCTTCTCAACTTTGCCCTCCTCACCTGAGCTGTGGTGATCCTCTGGTTAAATCACCACCAGTCAGCTCTCCCCCTCAAAGCAGGGAAACAGCCTATGGTCTGATGTGTTGGGTAAACTGGGTCTACAAGGACTGCGTTTACTGCAGTGGTGAGAGAGACAGGCTTCCAACACTTGAAGAAATGCAACTCGATTTTATTGAACACCTAACTATAATACATACTTTAACTGTGGGTTGACACTATGCTGACTTTACTGGAGACCTGAGGCTAACCTGACCAGACTATCTTAGTACCACATGTGTTTGTTCTAGTTGCTGCTCACGAGTTCTGACTGTCTCAGAGGCTGGATCCCGAGAGAGAGCGGGAAAACTAGTGCCCTCTGGCTTTATAGTGGTCGTGTCCTGTCTGGTGATTGGCTGCTGTGTTCTGTGTGTTCACTGGTCATCCTCTGTGTCAATTATTGCCTGTCTGCACACCATTATATACCTGGATGTATATTATGACATGGTCATCTGGGACTATGGCGCTGTTACTATGACAAGTCAGAACGGGAGGTCTTGCCACAAACATGTTGCAACCAGGTCTGTCCCGGCTAAGCTGGCTGCATCATGTCATGTCCATTCTTGCAGTAATTCTTGGCTCTTTGAATAAGCTGACATTTCATGCAGCACCGAGAGAGCGCTGCATGGTCAGAAGTGCTTTCTTTCAGATGTTATTACTGAGGCCTTTTCTGGTGTCTCAGGTGAATATGAGAGATTCCACAGCAACATTGGAAGAACAATGGGTTCCTCCCAGCATTCTATGTCATATTTAGCCCGCAATCATAACTACACTTCAATGGCTACAAAGTATGTTAAGACATAAAAAATGGATTAAAGGGATATGGGGTACAGGTAGGGAGGTGGCTTTGAGACCAGGAAGAGATCAGCCATGATCTGATTGAATGGCGGAGCAGGCTCGAAGGGCTGAATTGCCTACTGCTGCTCCCAATTCCTATATTCCTATGTTATACTGAGGTCGAGAAATTTGCTATTTAAATACAAATCGTTCTTTTTGACTCCTTTTCGAGAAAAGCATAATTGGTTAAGAATTAAATAAAGGTAATATTTTACAATTTTAAGGCTTCCAAAGAGTTCAAATTATCCTAGGTTCTGTAAAATCAAGCTTCTCAGATTAGCAGCAGATTTAAGGGTTAAATATCGAGGAAAAGGAATCTGGGAAATTTGCTAAATGGGTAAAGCATTGTTAAATCAAAACAGGGGGTAATGAACTGCTTCCCTTTATTCTCCCAAGGGGAACAGCTTCACAGACAACAATGATTAATGGGGCAGTTAATTGGCATTAATTGTTATTAGGCGAAGTTGCTTGGTTACTCCTGAAATTGACTCAACTTCCAACTGTAACCGTAGTATTGAGTCTTATGAAAACAGCCTCACTGGCAAACCTACGGTTGACTTATAATGTACTTCCCTTGTCAGCAGATAGTACTTATTATGTATAATTTTCTATTTTGCATTTGTTTCTTAGCCACACACAATAGTATGAATAATCCAAACGGAACTCTTTCAGTTCATCAAGAATGATTGGAGTTATGTTGTTTTCATTATACAACAGAAATATTCTATGTCCTCTACACAATGGCATGTATCTATGTAGTTCTGCTGATTGATTGTTGCACGAGTGGAGAATAGTTAAGTATTTGCTAATGTGAGCAATGATACATGTCACTGTTAAACTGTGTACACTGACCAGAGCTTTCAATTTCAATGGAAAGGGAACTTGAGTCGGGTGTAAGACAATAGTAAAGGGCTACAATCAGGGAGTAAGAGATGGAACTTGCAAGAGATATCAAAATCAACAAAGACAACTTTGACAATTATATTAGGAAATTAGCACGGCTAAGAGCAACGGGAAAATTGATAATGTGGATATTGGGCGCGATCGAAAGGCCTCGATGCACCCAACTCGATGACGCAACAAAGCCCTTAAATCTCGCGAGAGGCCTCTCGTGATATTTGTGATGCTCGGAACACCTCGAAAGATCTCATCAGATTTCCTGAGATGCCGCGATCTGGATCGTGCCTTCGTTGGACCACGCGTAACAGTACCTAGAGGGTCACTCAGGCCATCGGAGGCCCCGGGGTGGTCGGGCTTGAGGCAGGATGGTACCCTGGCACTCCCGCTGGAACCTGGGCATCTTGGCACAGCCAACCTGGCACTTTAACACTACGACCCAGCCACCCTGGCAGTGCCACCCTGGCACTGTCAGGGTGCCTGGGTGGATCTGCCAGGCTGGCAGTGCCAGAGATTGAGCCTGGGGATGCGCTGCCTTTAACTGGTGGGGTGAGGGGGGGGGGATGCTCGAGCACCCCATAAGAAGTAAGTTGGGGCATTGGGGGCGCAGGTCTGAAGACCACGGTAGAATGTCTGAGGAGAATCGAGAGCTCAGAGCAGCATTTAAAATGGTGCCCTGATCTCAGCTTATCAGTGCAGGAAGTGAGGTAAGTGCAGCTTCGGCATTCCTCGCCGATGCCAAAAAACCAACAGAATCCTGTTTAATAGCGGGGTAATTCTCAGCTCTGCAGGCGGCAAGAAACACCCTGCTATACGTGCCCAAAACAGGGCATTAAATCGCGCACATTATAAATGAAAAAAAAATAAACAATATGTTAAATATACTTTTCTTCAGCATTTAAAGTATTTAAAGTAGAGGAAGAGGATAATATGCCACACAGCCTGAGGAAACTAATTTTGAGTCAGTGATAGATACTCACCCTGATTGACAAAAGCAACTTCACATTAATGAAGAAAATAACGACACTAATGAAAGTAAGGGCAAGCCGCCAGGCCCAGATGGTTTCCATATCTGGATTTCCAAGAAAGTAGGTGAGAACATTGCAGATGCCCTAACTATGATCTGCCATTCTGGAACTATCAGATTTGAAAATTGCACATCATTCTGATATCTAAAAAAAGTGCTGAGGTCTTATGGGCCAGTTAGCCTATTGTCTGTTGTCAGGGAAATTACTGGAGTCTATGATTAAAGTTAGGGTAACTGAACTCTTTGAAAGTGTTCAGCTGATCACAGAGAATCATCATGGGTTTGTAAAGAATAGGTCGTGCCTGATTAAATGGATTGTTTTTTTTGAGGAGGTGACTGAAAAGGTAGACAGGGGAATGTTTATGGATGCTATTTGTACAGATTTCCAGAAAGCATTCAATAAAGTCCCTCAGACGAAACCGCTGGCTAAAGATGAAACATCTGGACGTAAGGACAAACTATTGAACTAGTTGAGAAATTGGCTGAGACAGTAGGAGACATAATGGGCAGGTACCCGAGGTGGTAAGATGTGACCACTGGTGTCCCACAATGATCTGTGATGAAGTCTCCACTATTTACATTTTCATTAATGACGTAGAAGATGGGATAGAAAGCCAGTACTCAAAAACAGGCAGCATTATAGCCAGTAGACTTTGTTACACAACGTTACAAGATTAAGTTAATGCGCAAAACTGTGACAAATGGTTTTCAATGCAGCCAAATGTGAGGTCATCCATTGTGGGCCTAACAAAGGAGAGAAGACAATACTTTCTAAGTGTTGAAACACAAGATACAGTGGAGGTCCAAGCAGATTTAGATATACAGATAGATTACTTAACTCTCAGGGACAGGTACAAAAAATAATTTAAAAAGCTAATGGAATTCTGGCCTCTATATCTTGATGACTAGAATACAAGGGGTTAAAAATACAGCTTCAGCGACACAAAATCCTGGTTAGACTCAATTTGTGCTCAACTTGACTTGTTATCTGTCACCCACGTGTGGGAAGACAGGTGGATGGACCCATAAAAAAGGCTGCCGTGTCATTGATGCCATGCCTGCTGCCAGCTGCCCTGCCCCTCCACCTCTCTCACTGGGGCCTTGCTAACTGAAGGTTCACAAGGCCAGGTAGGCAGGATACAATTTGGTTTATTTACAGCTAACAATAGACTAATCACTCTATTCCTCTCCCCGCAGGGTCTCCCTCCCTGACCTGCTCCCAGGGCACAGTTTCTATCCTGTGGAGTTCCTCCAAGCAGGAAGAGGCTCCGCCACCCCTCCCCCATCACCTGGAGAGCTTGCACTCGAAGGTAAAGGAGGGGAACTTCGGATATAATGTAGGTTCTGGCCCCTTAGGGGGTTGTAACAGGTCTGTTGTGAGATCTTGAAATGTCTGAGTCCATTGCTGATTGTATCTTCCTTGGCCTAGCCCCAGCACTTCCATTGGCCATTGCCCTTGGCTATGCTGCTGGCACTGCAAAGCTGGCTGCCTCTGACAGCATTACGAGGCAGGACCTGCTCCTAGAGGGTAGGGGAGGTCCGCCTCATAATAATTAAAGGCCTCTTGGCTGTAAAATTAAAGTGAGGCAAACCACCTAAGCAGATTGTATTGTTTGGGGTTTGGAAGGTTTGAAGATAGGAAGCGGGACTAATAGGGTACATAGAAGCATTTTCTGCTGGCTAAGGACGATCAGAAAATAAGAGCCAGACCTTTCATGAGGTCGCTCAAAAATATCCATTCTACTAATTAATTAAAAGTGTAAAATATAAGATGTTCTTGTCTTTCTGACGTGAATTGACATAATTATTAAGGTAAGGTAGTCGCCATAGTCCCAGATGACCAAAGGCTGCTTTCCTCTTTAAAGTGGGAGAGCTGACTGGTGGTGATTTAACCTGAGGAATCACCACACCACAGGCGAAAGGCAAGGTCAGAAGGCGAGGCCTTCATGAATAACCTCAGCTGGTACGGGAATTGAACCCATGCTGCTGGCTTTGCTCTGCATCACGAACCTGCCTTCCAGCCAAGTGAGGTAAATCGGCCCCCATGATTTTTACACATCAAGGAATAAGCCACTAGATGAGTAGATTTCTCTGCAGCACTGGCAGCTTAATCACATTGCGATGATATAACTTTCCGTGCTTTTATCGATGGCTATGTTTGTGACATGAGAGCAGTTCACCATTGAATTCAATTTCCAACTTGTAATGTCGATTGAAATCTGGTGAGATCGGAGTGAGAAACAAAACACACTCCATTAATGCAGTCATACCACAGGCTGCAGACACAACCCATACTGAAGATACATGGGGCTGGATTCTCCTCCCTACCGCGCCACATTTCTGTTTCACACCACCAGCGGGATGCTCCGTTACGCCGGCCGGTCAATGGGGTTTCCCATTGTGGGGCAACCCCATGCCGTCGGGAAACCCCTGGGTTGCTGGAAAAATGGAGCATCCCGTCGGCAGAGAATCCAGCCCATGGACTATGAGGTACCCCCTTTTCAGGGCAACCAGAACTGGGCAGCAAATACGGCCCTTCCGACTTCACTCACATCCTGAGGACAACATTTTAAAAAATGCACACGGTCCACAGATGGACAACATGTTTTAGAAATAAGAAAAGATCCTTAAAACAGCAAATGCAGTGGCCCGGAAATTGCTAGAAAAATGCAAGCGGGTTCACGGCGCCCGCCATTACGGCAACCACAGCGATTTCTGGCGAGGAGGAAATATGCCATGGGTTGAGAATTGCCACAAATTGCTGAAAAACGTTCTCCACCGTTGGCTTGGAAAAACAGGAACTCACCGTCATGTCCCCATGAGTATCAGGGAATGGTGGGATGTGCACCATCAATACGAATGGTTGGAGCTATTTACGACTGGTATTTCATTCTGTCAAGGCCCTGTCAACAATATGATCATGATTCTAAAATGTCAACTCAACCTTGGCGGCCAAGAACAGGAACAAAGGAAGCTATAGCGGGATTCCCCCAGCCCGGGACCGGGCCGGAGAATCCCCACAACCGGGCCACTCTGCCCAATGACGCCGGCACGCGATTCTCCGCGAATCGGCGCCATTGGCGTTGGCGCGTTTGGTACAGTGCCGGTCGCGGGCTGCTATACACGGCCAGGGCGCCGATTCTCCGGCCTGGATGGGACAAGCGGCCGCTCTAAAAAGGCTGAGTCCTGCCGGCATCGACCACACCTGGTCGCATCCGGCAGGAAATCTGCGCGCAGACGGGGGGTGGCCTGGGGGGGAGGGGCGGGGGAGGGTGTCTCCGACCCCGGGGGGGGGGCTCCGATGGGGCCTGGCCCTCGATCGGGGGGCCCACCGATCAGCGGGCCGACCTCTCGCTCCCTGGGCCTATTTTCTTGAGGGAGGCCACCGCGCATGCGCGGATCCGGCGGCGCACAGTTCGCTCCGGGATAGGAGGCTGGAACAGTGTGAACCGCTCCAGCGCCGTGCTGGCCTCCTGTAGGGGCCAGAATTGGTCCTCCCAGCGGCCCATTCACGCCATCGTGAAACGTGACGGCGTTTCCGACAGCGTGGACTCTCTGCCGTCGAATGGGAGAATCCCGCCCCATATTCCTGGAGGTGGTAAATTATTTCGACAGGTTTAAAAAAATAAATTGCCTTTCTTTTACCTTTCCTCCAGGTCTTTTAAAAAAATTTCTGGTTTCAAATCCAATCGTTGTTTACCTCTCTTTATTTTTCTTACTGTTTCTAGTGTGACTCTAATTCACCTTTTTCTCAGGCTGTTGTTCACCATGTCCCTTTCTCTATCCATATTTTTCATTAAGCAGACATGGTGTTCATGAGGTAGGCCCCAGATGCTGGCCTTGCAGCTCTCTTACCCATTCACACATCCAGCAACTTGCAGCAGAGTAAATACAACAAAAAACTTATAGAGCCTGCCATGACCATGTGCCTCTCCATCATTGATTGGGACTTTATTCCTAAAGCTCCAGCTTCATACAATTCACTAAAAATCACCATAAGGTAACGGCACCATGGCATAAGTGAATGGGCAGCATGGCAGCACAAGTGGATAGCACTGTGGCTTCACAGCGCCAGGGTCCCAGGTTCGATTCCCCGCTGGGTCACTGTCTGTGCGGAGACTGCACGTTCTCCTCGTGTCTGCGTGGGTTTCCTCCGGGTGCTCCGGTTTCCTCCCAAGGTCCAAAGACTTGCAGGTTAGGTGGATTGGCCATGCTAAATTGCCCTTAGTGTCCAAAAAGGTTAGGAGGGATTATTGGGTTGCGGGGATAGGGTGGAAGTGAGGGCTTAAAGTGGGCCGGTGCAGACTTGGTGGGCCGAATGGCCTCCTTCTGCACTGTATATTCTATGTTCGAAAATAAGAGTCTGGAATCTCCGTGTAGAAGAGTATGTTATCTCACCGGAGATGAATCGCCTCTGATTTGTGCTCGGGCTGGGTGCAGTGCTCAGAGGCGATTCACTACCGCTTGCCATGCAAATTTATGCCTGGTGGGAAGTGCAAGAGATTCCGTCATGAATACCGCTACCAGAGCGTACTTCTGAGCGAGCGGCCCGATAGCGAGATCTGGCGGCTGTCCCCCCTCCACCCCCGTAACGCAATTTCAGCTCCCCCCCGCACCATAGGATTTGGTGTGTCACCTCACCTCCCCACAGTATGATGATGACCTGACCCCATAACAGAGCCCCTCTCCAAAGATCCCCAAACCAGAGACTGCCCATAATAGAGCCCCCCCCCCGCCATGGGATTCGCTGGGTCACCCCCCCCGCCCCCCCCCCCCCCCCCGCAATGGGATTCGCTGGGTCACCCCCTCCCCCCACAATATGAGGGTGACCCAATCCCCTCTCCCCCCCCCCCCAAGAGACCCATATAATAAAGCCTCGTACCAGAGATCCCCCACAGCAAATGCCCACCATAACAGATCCCCACCACAACAGATGCCCACCATAACAGATCACCACCACAACAGATGCCCACCATAACAGAGCCCCACGACAACAGATGCCCACTATAACAGAGCCCCACCACAACAGATGCCCACTATAACAGAGCCCCACTAGAGGCTCCCATAACAGAGATTTGCTGACGCCAGAACCCCCACAGTACAAAGGTGACCCACCACCAGAATCCCGCATAACAGAGCGCCGATTCTCCGGCCTGGATGGGCCGAGCGGGCGCTCTAAAAAGGGGAATGTCACAAAAGTGTTGCACTGATAAATAAGACTCTTGTGACCTGTGAAACAGGCTTGGAAGCTAAATGACCTCTTGTTTCTATGTTCCAATGAACTGTTTCAGAAGTTCGACTGATACACTTCAGTGACAGGGACACATAACATTCTTTTCAGATTTGGTTCTAATTTGATATACATTTTATTTGCCAAGTATACCTTTGACCTCCAGAACTTACCCTCTACATCTAGTGCATGGCGCAGAAGCAAGCAAGTCTTAAGTAGCAGCTTGGCTTTCTTTTGTTGGTCGTTTAGTTTGTCGATAGAAATTAACATAACATCAACAGGCTGATTTGCAAAATGTTTGATGTAAGGAGCACTACAATACAAGCGTGTTCTGCTGTACAGAGAGCTGATGCATCGGCCATTGAATACAACGGTGATATTTCTGCAGCAAGGATCGACTAAATTTGTACTTTTCTTTTCAGTTTATGCTCTGAATAAAAGGAATACACGGTTCAAAACATTTCAGATTCTTCTGTACCAAATGCAGTTTTCAAAGTTGGCTGAAATATAATTACATCGAGGTAAATGGTTAGAAAACATAAGCTGGGAATTATTGTTGGCATCACAATGGACGACGGCTCTCTTTGTCTTTCTTTGTGTTGCTCCTTAAAATAAATCTCAAAGATCAAGCTTTTGGTTATCTAGCGCAATATCACTTTGTGTGGCTCAGTATCACATTATCTCTAGCGATGTTCCTGTGAATTGCCCCGAGTTGCTTTTACTACATTAAGAGATAAGACACGAGCGCAAGCTGTTGTACTGTTGAACATCATACACAAGGATGCATACTTGATGGTTTCTTACTGTCTGCTGCCAAATTACTGTTGGGAGGAAGTTGCCTTGATAGCAATTGAAGGCATGCCTCAGGTTTGTTAAATTAATTATCGCTGACATAATAGGTATTTAACTCAAATTTTGTCTCATGTCAATCTGAGTCTGCAGCGCAGGTTTCAACTGCTTGGATGGAAAGACAAACAAGCCACTGGGTAGCTTAGCCGCAGCCGACAGAATTTTATCTTTTGCGGGAACTGGATTAAGCTCTCCAGTAGCGCTGCAAACGTCTGAGCATGGCCAGTAACAGCGAGGAACAAGCTGATCTGACCTCAGGTGGCACATTAAAGTGCGCTTAGCCAACAGTGCAGGTTTTTCCTTCTAGGCACAACTGTCTGGAACTGATTGCACAGCAGTGGTTAAGAGGTTATGGAAGAACTGTGCCACCTCCTCAGTCAAGATTCTCCAGAGGCAATGATTGTGGTGGGTATGGGGGATGGATTTCAGGTGGAAGGTGGGGGGAATGGAAGGGCCCAGGTTATTTTTTTGCACTGTTAAGAAGAGAGGCTCTTCTTAAGCTTCAGAGCTTCCAGGAAGAGATGTAGGGCCTCAAGCAAGGGAGAGTGGGTGTGGGGGAGGGGAGGGGGGGGGGGGGGCGCGGAGAAAGAGAGAGAGTCTAGACTTCATAATGTTTCTGTGTGCGGCCACCATCCCACGGGCTCAGAATGTCTTCCACCCTCCTGACGTGAATGGTACCTCTTGTTTTATCCGGTCTTTGCAGTCGTCAATGATGAGAGAAAAAGGAGAGTTTTGTTGTCAATGAGAAGATGAAAGAGAAGGAAGATCAAGGGCCTTGTTAATTGGGTGCACACCCAAATTCTTGATTCTGAAAACAAAAACTCAACCCTTTACTGAAGAATCACTCGTCCTGAACACACTCCCAATTACTACTGCTATCATATGCAGCGCTGAACAGCAGGATGTCAAATCTGAAATTCTTCAGCCAATTGACAGCCTCCTCATCAGCCTGCTGTAGGGCAGTGAGAGCGTCACTGAAGCACAGGTCAGGTTGCGGGTCGATTATAAGCAGCATAGTTTGCACTTCGCCACAACGGCACAGGGGTGAGTCACAGCGTCGCCAGCGGAAGAGGTTGTTCCGGCAGGGTCCGACCCCAGTGCAAAAACTTTTCAGTTTGACCCATTCACCACAGGGGAGATCTATGCCTGGGATTTCCAACACGGGATCATCAACCAAATGTTGATTTTGGGTGGAGTTGTTGGGTGTTGTGTCACAGGTCCTTCCTCAGCTCAGCAGTAGAAATGTCAAATGTCGGTCCAGATTGGGCGTTTTGAGATAAGGGGCCAGATTCTCCAATTCCCTCAGCCGCGTGTTTCTCGGGACGCGCCGTTTGCTGGCGGTGGGATCCTATCTTCCCGCCACTTGTCAATGGGATTTCCCATTGAAGCCACCCCACACCACCGGGAAATCCGGGGACTGAGGTGCACTGCCGGTGGGAAAAGTGAATCGCAATGGCTGGAGAATTCCGGACATGGGTCGGGATTCTCCGAGCCCGGCGACCAGAGAATTGGTGGCAATCGCGCCGGTGCGGTCGCCGCGGCGCCGGTCAGGGGCCGTTGAAAGCGGCCCCCGCAGTGATTCTCCGCACTCGATGGGCCATGTGCCCCTCGAGGTCTGCCGGCATCGTTTGCATATGGTCCTACACGGCGGGACCTCGGCGTTCTGGCTGCCGTCCTGGGGGGGGGGGGGGATCGGACTCCGGGTGGGGCCTCCACGGCGGCCAGGCCCGTGATCAGGGTCAACCGATTGGCGGGCATGCTAATTCCGGGGTGGGCCTATGCTCCTCCGCGCCGGGCCCCTGTAGGGTCCGCCATGTTGCCCGTGGTGGACCGGCTTTTGCCACTGGAGCAGCGCACAGTACACCGGCGCCGTTCTAGCCCCCGAGTACGGGGGCAATGACTGGGCCTGGAGGCCCGTTGACGCCTGCGTCGCTCGCGCCGGTTTTGACGCCAGCATCAACACTTGGCCGGGATTTCGGAGAATCCCGGCCCTGGTGTTTGCTGGCTGGGTGGGTGAAGTACTTTACCAGTAGCAGATCCGGAGTTTTGTCCACTCTTTCTAGCAATCGTATTGTGCTAGCTACACCCTCAATGAAAGCATTCTGTACCAACTGTTGTTTTAAAATAAAAAGCAAAAAAATTATCAAAAATGATGGCAGAATAAATGGTAGAAATTAATCTTGGGTGGTCGTACAAAGCAGGCGGGTATCAGGTTGGTCACCTGTTATACCCAGTGCATCATATTCAATTCACTGCCTGCAGCGGAACTGAATACCAGGCTCTTCGTATAATGGACAGCCGTCTTGCGCCATTGCCCAAGGCAAATTTCTATCCCTGAGAGTTGTCATTGTTGGCTAAGTATCATGCCGAGTGGTGTAGGTGATTGTGGTCTTCCAAATTTCTGATCACAACAACATGCCATCGTTGTTGGCATTTTGGTTAAGCCAGTCATTAAAGTTGTCAGCATCACCACACCATAGAATAAATCCCTACAGTGCAGGAGGAGACCATTCGGCCCATCTAGTCTGCACCGCCCCTCTGAACGAGCACCTTATCTAGGTCCACTCCCCATCTATCCCCATAGCTCCATAACCCCACCTAACCTGCACATCCTTGGACACCAAGGGGCAATTTCTGCATGGCCAATCCAACTAACCTGCACACCTCTGGACTGCGGGAGGAAACCGGAGCACCCAGAGGAAACCCACGCAGACATGGGGAGAACGTGCAAACTCCACACGGTCACCCAAGGCCGGAATTGAACCTGGGTCCTTGGCGCTGTGAGGCAGCAGTGCTAACCACTATGCCGGCCATCACCAGTGGTGCTAACCCCGTTCACGCTATTGTCTTGATAAGAATTGTTTGTATTGATCATATTTGGCTGAAAAAAAGGGAATCATGAGGTGATGCTTTCCTTACACATGTTTGAAGGGAGCACAAAGCTTCCTCCCAGAGGATCCTCCCCTGGCACCAGCTAGATGTTGTCTTCTGGGTTCATAGTTCTGCCGCAGTCACTGCTGTAGAATTGGTTGGATCCAACGTTGACAATCCCTCGTAACTCTTGGCAGAGGGTGTACCAGGTAGTACCAGCTGGGCCAGGAAGACCTGGGGCTCAGAAAAGGACAGGGCAGTCGACATCCTGGAACTTATTCCAATGCCCCTGCTACCCTTATGAATATTCGGTGGCTTGTGTGGACTGAGACAATTCCTGGATGCTGGAATCCTGGAATTTCAGGATAAGGGAGGCATCTAGCTCTTTAAATGTAACACTGGGTTAGACGATTCGACAGGTATTGTGTTGTTTGCTAGATTTAACTTTTCAGGGGTGGTAGAATTTAGTCAGAGCTTTACTAAAGACATTGCATGAAATTGGGTACAATCCATAACTAAACAGACTGTGGATGGAATGGACTTGGCATGAATCACAGTCTCTGTGTGTTACATTAAAAAAAAGTTTTTTTATTCCAGTGGAATGATTATGAGTACTGCGTGGGAAGGGTTACCTCTGCTATTCTACCAGCAATTTACCTGTTAAACGTTTGGAGAGAGGCCGAACCAGACTCTACAAAACATAACCATCATCGGCGAGAATGAAAGTTTCAGGAGAACAGTGAGAGCGAGAAATGTTGGTCCTTCACCATCTGGTGTCACACAAGGAAGAGCCATTTGGATTCGATGCTGGATAGCATCTGCACAAACGTAATGCTGTCAATTTAATTCCTCTTGGATTTCCTCTACAGGTTCTGATTCCTTGGTGTGGCATGCCTCCACAAATTCTGACTGCCCTCCAACTCAAGTGTGAACCCTGATGGTAAATGTCAACAGATTTTTTTTTTTGACCCACAATTACACCTGATCCCATCTTGACCTGACAGGGTAGATGCAGGATGGATGTTCCCAATGACGGGGGAGTCCAGAACCAGGGCTAAGGATACGGGACGAACCATTTAGGACTCAGGTGAGGAGAGATTTCTTCACCCTGAGAGTGGTTAGCCTGTGGAATTCAATACCACAGGAAGCAGTTGAGGCCAAAACAGTGCATATTTTCAAGAAGGAGTTATATATCGCACTTGGGGCTGAAGTGATCAAAGGTTAGGGGGGGGAAAGCAGGAACAGGTTACTGAGTCAGATAATTAGCCATGATCATATTGAATGGCGGACCAGGCTCCAAGGGCCAAATGGCCTACTCCTGCTCCTGGCCTATTTTTCATGTTTCTGTGATGTTTACATTTGGACACCTACAGCGTGCCTGACGTGGAAGCTCACAATATGCTGGGCGGCTATGGAGCAGCTTCAGGGTAGAAACCATCGAGATTTTAAGGAAATTATTTTAAAAAAAGGACTATCACTACTTTCTGAAAAACATCAATAATCTTCCCACGGAAGTCCAATGGGAAGGTTATACATCTCTTTTTTGTTTCAACCCTGAGGTTAGCCATGCAAATCAAAATACCCATCTGCATTGTGGACATAGGGTACCAAGACTTGTTCCTCCACTAGGATAACAGGAGCCTCCTTGGCAATGTAAACTGGTTTTCAATTCATTCGAGTTGTGAAAACTAAGACTGCATGAAAGTCTAAGAGAACAGCAGGTCCTTTTCACAAACAATATGCACCGCAGCACTAGAGCTGGATAGTATCTGAACCATTGCTTAAAGGGCTTTTCAGTAAGCTTATTGATTTTTTTTGTGGTGTACTGCACAGTTGTTTTCTTTTTAACCATTTGGATGATGCCCAAGCCCCCACAGACACAGCCGTAGCCATCTATTTACATAATGGATGTTTTGAAACCTGTTTAGAGTTTAAATTGAATTTCCTGAGCACCCTTCTACTACTGAGCACATTTTTGAATGCTTCAGGAGGTTCTTTATACGTGTACAGCGTTTCCACTCTGCTGCCCTCTCACCCATCTCAGGGAGCATGCCACCACTGCTGAGTGAGGAGACATTGAACTAAGATGGCAGAAAACAATTACAGACATGGTGAGCCTCGCAAAAGATGAAGATGCACGCATTGCGCGGAAAGTTCTGAGATGCTCCGAGCAGTGATTCTGAACTGGCGTGAGTAAAATTCATTTGCCTCATGTTATTCACAGACTTGTCATAGTTTATGAAAACAGGGATATAAAAGCATAAAAGGCTGTGCTATGTAGGCTCACCAGGGTGGATCTAGGGATAAGTGTATTGTCATTCTGAGGAGAGGATGGGCATGCTGGCTACTTGCACCAAAAGCAGAGAAAATTAACAGGGGATTTATCCAGGTGTTTCCTAAAAAAAAATTCCGAAAAGTTTGGAGAGTATAAGTAGACGGTTTTCTCTGGTTCCGAAGTCAGTCACGAATTGACGCTGGGAGAATGAAGAGAGTGGCTGGGGCAATTTTTCTTTACACAGAGTGTTGCTGGGGCATGGAATTCTTTATCAGAGAGAATGCTCGAGGCAGAGACGAGCACTTCTGTGAAGGGAAAAGTAAATAAATATTTGAAACAAGGGGTGGTACGGTGTGTTGCCCATTTTCAATCCCAACAGCATCGCCAATACTGTTGCTAATATTAATGATAATGTTGGTGAACCACAAGCCTCCCCTTATATCGATCAAATAACCACACAACCAATTAGTTAGTTCAAAAGACGGTTTATTTACATACACAAAAGTTACCTCGACATGCAAACACAATGTCTACTACAAGTTAAACTACACCTATCAGCTACAATAACCTGTATTTAACTTCAGGGTGACCGGCACTGTGCAAATGGATAAGGACTTTATCTGGATTTCACTTGGCTGGTTCAAAGAAAATGGCTCTGTCTCTGCTGGGGACATCCCTCAGGTAGCGATCGTTGGTCTTGAACTTGGTTGGCTGTTCCTGCTACAATTGGTTTGGCACAGCCCGGATCCAAAAGAGACAGAACACATGGCTGTGCTCTCTTTTATCCCCCTGGGATTTCACGCTCTTTAGGGCGGCCCTTAACCTTGGACCCAATAGTTCGATAGGCTCTGATCACTGTCTTCGATTTCGGCCAATAAAGGGATGGGTGCCTTGGTAGCTGGGCGGGTCCTTAGCGGCCATTGACCTTGGCAGTTGGGCTTTCTGAGTAAAGGGAGTGGCGCCAATCAGTCTGTGGCTGTACCAGTTGCTTGATTGAAGTTCTATTGCCCTGGGAAAATGGGCCATTGAAATGCAAACGAGCGGGGGTTTTGATCAGGCCTGGTTACCTGTGATTCAGATACATATTCGCTCTGTATCTGTCTGAGCTGTGGGTCGGCCATAATTCCCGTGGCCCCTTGCAGGTGGCCATCTTAGATGGCTGCAGGTGGCACAGTCGTTTGCACTGCTGCCTCACGCCGCTAAGGACCCGGGTTCGTTCCGGTACTGTTCGTGTGGAATCTGCACATTCTCCCCGTGTCTGCGTGGGTCTCAACCCCACAATCCAAAAGATGTGCAGGGTAGGTGGATTTTTAAAAAAAATGTTTCCAATTAAGGGGCAATTTAGCCCCTTAATTGGAAACATGTAAAAAAAAAAATTTTTTTTTTAAATTTGAAACTGAGGAAGTTGTAGTGCGATGCGGAGAGAATGGGTGAATAATTTAGTTTTAGGTTTGTCCAGTAAAGATTGGAGACAGGCACAATGCACTATGAAACCCCTCTGTTATGGTAGATGTGAAATTGCAAATTAGTCTTTTCATATGGGATAATTAAAACCTTTCTAAATTTCAGAAAGGTATGTTTAAGACAACATGGAACTGAATATATCGTTAATCCATGCTGACTTGAAAGAGTGAAATGATGGAGGGTTTAATTCTTCCACTGACTCAGAATTCTGGTGCAAGTAGTTGAGGATCAGAGATTTAAGAACTTGTCGACAGCATGAGGATGAGAGCGGAAAATTGCACACGTGGCTGGCCATAGGCCTCACAATTTCTCTAAATAGCATAGAGTGGCTGACTAGAGATAAGACTGGCCATGACCCAATCTGGGAATCGAACCTGGGACCTGGAGCTGCGAAGCAACTGTGCTAACCACTGTGCTGCCGTGCTGCCCACAAACCTTTGACTCCCAAGCCCAACAAGAAATTCCGCTTTAAAAAATATTCATTGACCCCCCCCTCCTCCACAGCCTTCTGAGGCATACATTTCCAGAGTTGCACCATCAGGAATATCCAGGGATATAGAGATAGTGAGAGAAGATTACATTGAGGCAGAAGATCAGCTATAATCCAGCTGATTGGCAGAGCAGGCTTGAGGGGGTGGATGGCCTACTCCTCCAGCTACATCCCTAAGAATGAGATTGAATGAGTTAAATGGTTCTTAATAACAGACCCAGGCCAAAGATGATTTTAGGGAAGGGTGGGGCTCACAGGTGGGGGCCATGGGGAGAGGAGGGGACATTTGCAGAATGGGCCACGTGGGAAGCCCTGCTCCTATTTATTGATTTTTAAAAAATTTGCCACAGTCCTCTTCAGGATTGATGACCCACATCCCCAACCCCAACCTGTCGACGTGATTTAACTCCTCGTTCCCCCCGACTTGATGTTGTGACGAGGCCGCTGAATATCACAAGAAGCCTCTTGCGAGATTCGCGGCGCTCGAGATGTCTCGCCCGATTCATCCAAACCTGCTGGGCCACTAGGTTCATTTAAATATGAGTTCGCTGGATTCTCCTGGTGCCCGGGACCTAATGGCCGGGCCTGGGAGATCTCGCCAGGGTGCCGTTTAATACTGGTCCACACAAACGTGGGTTAGTTGTAACGGCACCTGAGGGGGTTCTCTCAGGCCATTGGAGAGCCCCGGTTGGTTGGGGACAGGGCAGCACCCTGACACACCTGCTGGCACCTCGGCACTGTCAGGCTGGCACCTTGTCACTGCCACCCAGGCACCCTGGCTAGGCTGGCAGGGGCACTGCCATAGTTCCGGGCTGGCAGTGCCAAGGTGCTCTAAGAGTGAGGGTAGGCTCGAGGACCCCGAAAGTGGTAAGTTGGCTGAAGGGGGTGTGTGATCCGGAGGGCGCAGTGGGGTCGCTGAGGGAGGGGGCAAAAGATCGGGGCTGTCTTTAAAAACGGCGCCCTGATCCGCGAGTAGGCTTCCTGAACTAACAAACTGCAGGAAATAATGAAAGTGCGGCCTCGATGGGGCATTCCCCGTCAAGACCAAATGCACCAAGAAACATCTTGCTAAACATGTCCGAAACTGGACATATAATTTTCTTTGTTGAATCATGCCCTCTGTTTTCTATTTTGCAGCCTGTTAGCTATCCATTGAGCTACTTGTCCTCGAATCCATGTGATGAGCTTTTTTCGTCTTCAATTATGTGGTATATTGTACAATGGAGTTCCAGATATGCGATGGCCACTTCATTGCCCTGGTGTTCTCTCTCTGGTTCCGCCTCATAGGATGCAATGATGTTGGTCAAGCAAGTCTTTCCCTTTTGAAACCGATGCTGACTATTCATTGTCATAACTTTAGCTTCTAGTTGTTTTACTATTTTTTTCCTTCAGTCAATTTAGTTCCATTCGCGTTCCTACCACCGATGTTAAGCTGACTGGCCCACAGTTCTCTGCACAGAATTTATCTCCCTTCTTAAATGTCAGTGCAAAGTTAGCCATCTGCCAGTCCTCTGGCACTACTCATGTTTAGGGTGAACTATTAAATATGTTAATGCACACCTCTGGCATCACTTGCCTGGATCCTTCTAAAATATGTGGATGGAATCCGCCTGTACCTGTTATAAGTCTGATTAATTTACTGAATATTCAAGCCTTTTATATGCTTTAAGCCTGATTAATTTACTGAATATTTCTCTTCTTTTTACTTTAAATGCGGTTACATTGTTTCTAATCTTATCTTCCTCTGTCATGCCCACCTGATCTGTCTCCGTGGTAATACTGAAGCAAGGTAATTATTTAATATGTGTGTGATTTTGCTATTGCTGCCTTTAATCTCATCCTGCTCGCACCCACTCACTAGTGGGTCAATTCGTATTGTGACTTTCCTTTCTTGATTGACATGCTTGTACAGTATTTTACTATTTTGCTTCATGTTCCTTCATAGAATAGAATCATAGAATCCTTAGAGTGGAGAAGGAGGCCATTCGGCTCATCGAGTCTGGGCCGACCCATCGAATGAGCACTTTGTCCATGTCCACCCCACCCTATACCCAAAACCCCACAACCTAACCTGCACATCCCTGGACACTGAGGGGCAAGTTATCATGGCCAATCCACCTAACCTGCAAATCTTTGGACTGAGGAAGGAAACCAGAGCACCCGCAGGATACCCACACAGGGAGAACGGGCAGGCTCCGCACAGACAGTGACCGGATTGAAACCCGTGTCCCTGGAGCTGTGAGACAGCCGTGCTAACCACCGTGCCACCGTGCCGCCCTTGTTTATTTAATTTTCCAGCTTGGAGGCAGGGAATTTTGATTTCTCTCCGAGTCTATTTTTGTTCTCTACTCTTCCAGAAGATGTGGGTGTCACAGGCAAAGCCAAGATTTGGTGCCCATTCCTGATTGCCCTCGAGTGGTTTTACGGGCCCATTTCGGAGGTCAGTTGAAAATCAACCACATTGGCTGTGGATCTGGAGTTGCGTGTAGGCCAGACCAGGTAAGGGCGCTGGATTTCCTTCCCTAAAGGGCACCGATGAACACAATGGGTTTTTACAACAATCGATGATAGTTTCAAGGTCATCAACACCGAGATTAGCTTTTCAATTCCAGATTTATTAACTGAATTCAAATCCCACCAGCTGTCACTGTGGGATTTGAACTCTTGTCCCCACAGGATTAGTCTGGGCCTCGAGAGATTACTAGTCCAGTGTCATTACCACAATGCCATCATCTCCCCGTTAAATTAATAGTCTCCTTTGTCATTTTTGTTCTGCTCTCCATGTGCTTCGTGTGTAGCCCCTCCTTATCCTCAATTTATCGCTTAGCCCTTCAACATCTGTGGTGTCTCATCAGCATTTAGTTTGTTTTTCGACAGAACATATTTTCCTAAATCCTGTTGAACACAGGTTTAAATGTTTCCCGTTGCTGTTCTACAACAGTGTTTTTCAACATTGTTCCTCATTTTATTTTCCTACGTTCTATTAGACATAGAACATACAGTGCAGAAGGAGGCCATTCAGCCCATTGAGTCTGCACCGACCCACTTAAGCTCTCACTTCCACCCTATCCCCGTAACCCAATAACCCTCCTAATCTTTTTGGACACTAAGGGCAATTTTTAGCATGACCAATACACCTAACCTGCACATCTTTGGATTGTCGGAGGAAACCTGAGCACCCGGAGGAAACCAACGCATATACGGGGAGGATGTGCAGACAGTGCCCCAGTGGGGAATCGAACCTGGGACTCTTGCGCTGTGAAGCCACAGTGCTAGCCACTTGTGCTACTGTGCTGCCCAAATATATTATATTATGATCATTATTCTCTATTCTGTTGTCAGCCTCTAAAATTAGGTTTCCTCCAATCGATTATTCGGGTTTTAACATGATCATTTATAAAAATCAATTATTATCTTAAAATGAATTATATTATGGTCATTATTGTCGAGATGTTCCCCGACTTTTATTTCCCTTATCTGTCCTTGTTCATTCCCCATTATGAGATCCAGTGGGAAATCCTCCTTTGTTAATCTTCCAAATTGCATTGGAAAGGAGGACAATGTAGAAACTCGTTGGGCGGGATTCTCCCCTACCTGGCGGGGCGGGCCGTACCCATGCCCCCTTGAGGACTCAGCAGGCTGCCTGTGGAGCCAGGTCATGCCGGTACGGACCTGGTTTGATTTACGCCGATGGGACCGGCCGAAAAGGCACGGCATTTGGCTCGGAGAATCGCCGGGGTGGGCAGCTGCCTGCGGCTGCTGACCGGCGCGGCGTGATTCCCACCCCCGCCAAAACCCTGGCACCGGAAAATTCGTCAGCCGCCGTCAGGGCATGATTCATGCCGCCCCCCGCGATTCTCCAACCCGGCCGGAGGGGGCCGAGAATCCGGGTGCTCAGGAAATCCAGCGAGAATCCCGCCCCATTTTCTTATTTCAGTGTAGATGAAATCCTCTGTGATTATTATTCTATTACCGCCTAATTTGTATGCATATTTCATTCTCCACCTCCTTTCACCTATTAAGCCGATCTGTAGATTACCAGCCCCCCTCCTGCCCACCCCCCACCCCCCAAACTAATTGCTGCGATTGGTTCTCCTTCAGTATCTTTTATCTCACATGTATTTTATTTTCTATTTTCTTCTTCATTCTTTCATTGGATGTGGGCATGACTGGCAAAGACAGCAATTGCTGCCAGGGGAAGGACATTAGTCAACCAGATGGGTCCTTGCAACAATTTGATTTTAGATTCATGGCTATCATTACTGACTCAAGTTTTATATTCCAAATGTATTATTCCACCAGCTGCCATGGTGGCATTTGATCCAGTGTCCCCAGAGCATTAACCTAGGCCTCTGGATTACCAGTCCAGTGACATTACCACGATGCCACAATTATACATCTTTACATAATACTCCCTTAATTTTAGGGCTAGATCTGGATCCCACCCTGAGATTAATTACAAAGTAAGAAAAGTCCATCTGCTGTCCTTGGTCCTACCTTGACTTGTTTGGAAGCCAGCCCAATATTGTGCTAGCCCAGACAACACTGGCTGCTTTGAGATGCTTGGTTTTGAACTTCAGGCACTGTCCTAATGCTTGACAGGCCTGGTCCAGTTCAACATGAACCAAATATCCCACTGGGATTATTGGGCACTGACTTTCGTAGAATCCCTTCAGTGCAGAAGGATTCCATTCAGCCCATTGAGACTGCACCGACCCTCTGAAAGAGCACCCGACCCAGTCCGACTTCCCCTACCCAATCTCCATAACCCCACCTAACCTGCACATCTTTGGACTGTGTCAGAAACCGGAGCAACCAGAGGAAACCCACGCAGACATGGGGAGAACTCCCCACAGATAGTCACCCAAGGCCGGAATTGAACTCGGGTCCCTGCCGCATTGGGGCAGCAGTGGTAACCACTGTGCCATCCTGCTGATGAATGTTTCTTCCATTTGATATTCAGATTTAGGGTGATTTCAGACCACCTTACTGATAACACTTGAATACATTAATGAACTCTGAAAAAAGTAAAGATGGGATGAGAAATCACTATAAGAGAAAGAGTGATTAAAATCAGGGTTTAGTGATAAAATGTTTCAGAAGAGAAGCTAGTTAAATTTTCTTAGGAAGATCTTACTCAATATCCAACTGAAAGTATGAGTCTCTTTGTCCTGATAATTCCTGAAGTATGATTACCAAGTATTTTGCACAACTAATATGTAAGAGAGTCATCCGGACCCAAAACGTTAGCTCTGTTCTCTCTCCACAGATGCTGTCAGACCTGCTGAGATTGTCCAGCATTTACTGTGTTTGTTTCGGATTCCAGCATCCGCTGTAATTTGCTTTTATTTACAGAAGTAAAGGGCTGGATTCCCCGCAGGCTTCATTAACCTGACATGGAACTAAATGGGGGTCCCGAGCCCGCACTTGCCGGCGATGAGACTGGCTCAGCAATATTTCTGGAGGAGACCTCCTCATTGCCCACCTCAACACTCAGTGTTCATGGCGGGGCTCCTGATGTTGCAGGCCCAAAGAGAGAGCCAAGAGGGGAGAAGGGCGCTGCTGACACAGGCAGGAAACCGTGAGGAAATAGCGAGGGTGTCTCTACATGGCGGAGCACTTGGGCTCCTGCTGACCAGGAAGAACGTTCAGCAAATCTGCCACATCAGGGACAGGTGGGGGGGGGGGGGGGGGGGGGACGACACTCAGAGATGCTGCGGTGTTCCAGCCCCTCCCTTGCAGGAGTAACCAGCGCGGACCCCATCATCTCCTCCTAGCAGATGGCCCCCAGGCTACTCATTGGGACGGGCGTGCAGCCGGAGTGAACACCGTGGGCTCTGCCGCTATCTGGTGCTGCCAGTCCCGGAGGCCCACTCTGATCTAGACCAGGATCTCAAAGTTTGCAACCATGGAGCAAAGGGACTGGACCACATCATTCAGTGACTGTGCCAGGTCTCTGTGTTCGGTTCAAGTCAGCTGGCACAAGGCCAATGCTGTCGATGTCCGCAACCATGGCCACTCTGATTAGGCCATGCTCTGGAGCACCGCAATGATGTCCATGTGGCCCTGGTACATAGCTGCCTGCAACATGGCTGCCCTGTCCTCTGCCTCGGCCACCCCCCGTAAAAAGTTCCCCAGACCTTGGACATCTTGACCCATGGCTGATACCGCCGCACTCAAGGCCTCCACCGCGGACACCATCCATGCGTTGTTGGGTAGCATGCATGGTCAGCATCGCCTCTTGCTCCTGCAGGCAGTTAGACTCCTCCAATTGCACCTGCAGGTGCTGGATGGTTGCTGATAAACTCTCCCGTAGTCCCCGGCTCTGTGTCTGCATTTCCAGCATTTTCCAGAAGCCAAGACCCATCTGGATGGCAGCTAGTCCCGGGGTCGGGCCCCCCTCCGACTGTCCGCCGCCTCGGAGGTTCCTACCTCCACCTGATGTACCGTTACATGTGTGTGGTGCACACCACATAGTGTCCCAAGAGGGTCTTCACTCACATGCCTAACCGAGGTGAGTGTCTTTGACATGGTGGAGGGTGTTGGTGACAGCAGTGACTTGACGTCTGTGTCATCCCTGGATGTGTCCTATGGGGTGTCGTGGGCTTGCGGCTGGGGACGCGGGCGAAAGGCAAGTCCAGCCGCATCGCTGGATGAGTCTCGGTATTGTGGCCAGGTGTTGGGGACCTGCTTTGTTCTCGGGTGACCCGGCAAGACAAACGACAGGACCCATGGTTAAATCGTGGGTATGCATGGTGTGGGGGGGTGGGGGGGGGGAGAAGGTCCGTGGGAGTGATCCACGTGCCATAGGGATATCGCTATTCATTGTGGGCTCACTTGGTTCCCCAATGCCGACCGCCACCTCGGCGACTGCCCTCTCTCCCATCCCACCAACCGGTCTCAATGCCCTCTGCTCTGTGATGGTGAGGGGTCGCAGGTCTGGTAGGCCTCCTCCGGTGTTCTCTCTCTCCCTGTGGTTGTGAGCTGCCTTCTCCTTGGAGAGGGGGGGGGGAACTGATAATGCACAGTATGAGACACTCAGAGACAAACGCACTGGGGGTTTACGACTGGTGCCCTCCCAGCCAAGGCCAGGGCATGGGTATTGGCATGTGCTGCAGGGTGGTGTGTGAGTGGCCTGCCGGTCACCCTCTGGGCGGGAGTGTGCTCTGGGTGTGTGTGACGGGAGTTAGTGCCAGGGGTATGTTGATGGTGGTGACCCACCCTGGCTGGCCTGGGGGTTGCTCACCCTTGCCCAGTGCTGCCCACCAGTCCACCTGGTGTGGGGTCACATGGTAGGGGGGGTTATGGGTGTGGGGGGTATGGGACAGGGTTAGTGCCAAGGGCATGGAGCTGGTGACTCACCCTGACAGCCTGAGGAGGTCTTGCAGCTTTTGCCAGCATTGCTGGCATTGAAGCCACGGTTCCCATGGCCTCTGCCACCTGCACCAAGGTCCGGTTGACATCGGGTGCTCCACCTCCTCTCCACTACATCCAGCAGGGTCTCCAGCTTGGCATCTGAGAACCTCGGGCTGCTCTTCAGGTTGACATCTTCTTGGCTGAAATAAGAGCATGTGGTGATATGCGGCTGCAGCTCGTCAGGCTCTCACATGCCAAACCCGACCCCGGTGAATCACACACCAGCGTTCGTTGGAATTCCACTTGTTCCACGTGGCGCCGGTACTAGCCCATTTGCATGTCCTGAATCGTTCTGGGACCCGCGCCGCTTTCGGGGCGGTAGAATTCACACGATTCAGTCCCGACATCACCACTTAGTCACTGAAACAGAAAATCCTGGCCCGCATCTTTAAATAAAACCAATTAATTATGAGCAATAAAATCATGCAATTAATCTGAGGGAATAAGGTTCCCCCATTTGGAAAAGTAGTTGTTTTTCAGGGCTAGAGAGGTTGGTCAGAAGTAATTATGACTTAGTGCACCGTTAAAAACTGCTGATCGAACAAATATTTTCATTTCCTTTGCTAGTGATAATAGTGTGCACAATATCGAAGTTTGCATAAAATCACCAATTTTGTGTTGATTGCAACTGAAAAGACTGCAACAGGTCAACCTTTGGTGGGGCATGGCATCGCGGAAAGCAACTTCCAGATATTCATGTGTGTCAGAGGAACATAGGGATTAGGAGCTGAAATAGGCAATTCTGCACTTCAGCACTTCGAGCCTGCTCTGCCATTCAATCAGATCATGGCTGATCTCTTCCTGGTCTCAAATTCCTCCCCCCACCTGCTCCACATATCCCTTTAACCCATTAAAAAAAGAAAATCAGAAATACATCTATCTCCTTCTTGAAACCATTTAATGACACATATTCCACCGCACTACGGGGGCAGCGAGTTCAACAAATTCACCACCCTCTGCAAGAAGTAGTTCCTTCTCATCTCAGTTCTAAATCGTCCATGTGGGGCTGCCAGAATTTGCTGTCAGTTTTAGACCATAAAGACAGCGGGCACTTACAATTTCACCATCATTACAATCACAAGTTCCAGCAAATTCCAGGAATTGCGATACCAACTTATCATTTGGCACATGGATATTTCTAACATCTTTTCTATTTGTGCCATTCACCTCCTGATGTAATATACACTCTAAAATAAGCAATGTGAACATAGGTATCGTTTTGTTTAGGATGGTTAAAATTTTGGGGCTAGTGGCCAAGGCTGCTGAAACAATTCCGACAAATGCGCCGGATCTGAAATATTTTTTGGCACTTACCGATTAGTTAATTGCATTCTGAGAAAGCATAAATTGCTGGCATGGGTAAGGAAACAGCATCACAAGTAGGAACGTGTAAAGGTTACGGACAATTAGAGACCACTGCGCTCAAAATTGAGGAGAACACTGAAATGCAATTTGATACTTCAAATTGCGAAATCAAGCATATCGTTGCACAAGATAGGTCTGGAAAAACAGGCATTTTTGTGCGTTAATTGATTGAACATTGAAAACATCAAGTATATGGCAGCAGTTACAAAGAGAAATTGAATGTTAGGCTGTGTAAGAGGTTCCGCAGGTGATCATTCTGAGAAAGTGGCAGATAGTTTCAGAATCATTAATGAGATTATTGCAATGGATCACATGACACACGTCTTTCTAGTGATGTCCTGCTGCAGTTCCTGAAAGGTACATTGCAATAGTGATGATATGTAATATTAGTAAAGTAACACTCTTCACAATAGAAAAGGGTATAAAAGCAGGGTAAAGAATTCAAATAAGGGAAATATATGGCTCCATGTTTTGGATCACAAAGTTGTGAAGAGAACATAAAGATTGAAAGAAAAACAGAGTGCTGACAGTACTCAGAAGGTCTGCGGCATCTATGCAGAGGGAAACAGTATTATTGGCCTGTAACTTCCTCTTACGTCGCTGGCCTGCCGCACATACGCGACGCGATGACCTGTAAGTGCGGATGTACGGGCACTTGCGTTGTTTAAACTCCCACTTTTGTTCCCCCGCTTGAAGCCATGAGCTGCACTAGAGCTGCTCAATGGAAAATCAAAGGACAGCGCTAACTGGGACCGCTTGCTCTGATGTCAGGCAAGTTTTGACACCTTTTTATTTGTTAATAAAGTGAAAGGAAAATATATATATATTTTAAACTTTGGTTTGTCACAAGGCTGTTAATTCCATTAAAGGAATTATAATGGATAGAATGCGGTGATCACTCGCTAATGAGTATGATTGTCCATCTAAGATAGTCAGTGTTACTTGTCACGGGTTCTGTGGACCCTTGCATGGCTGATGTGCCCGATCCTAGAGCCGCATCTTCAATCACTCTTTTGGCAGTTTTCAAAAGGTGGGGTCGGTCCTTGGACCCCAGGTCGCGGATATTCCTTTCTCAGGTTCTTTTTTTGGGGCCTCCTCTTGCCAGTGAGCATTTTTTTTTCAAATTTAGAGTACCCAATTCATTTTTTCCAATTAAGGGGCAATTGCGCATGGCCAATCCATCTAGCCTGCACATCTTTGGGTTGTGGAGGCGAAACCCATGAAAACACGGGGATAATGTGCAAACTCCACACGGATAGTGACCCAGAGCCGGGATCGAACCTGGGACCTTGGCACCGTCAGGCAGCAGGGCTAACCCACTGCGCCACTGTGCTGCCGCCATTGAGCATACTTGAAATTTTTTGACTCTTTAATCAGGAGGTTTCTCCTGATTCAGAGCTAAAGTACATTTGGATTTTGCAATGTATATTAAGCAGTGTTGTTTAAGAGTCTCCCTGATGCAATGTTCATCCTTACAGGCCTCAATGATTGCTTCAAATGCTTGAGCAAAGTTTAGTGTGTTAGTTGACATATGTAAGCCAATGTGAACTATCTCTCTGACAGGTATTGCAGCAAATTAATGACCCACCCCGAAGAGTACACTGCCAAAGGAAACATCCCGAAATGATGTCACAGGAGGTGTATGCCAGGACACTGCACTTCAGCAGGTGTCCTGTGCGGGGGTGTGGGGAGGCCCAGGGGTCCCCTCATTGTGAGGTGGGGCATGGGAAGTGGGGCAGTCGTGGGTCGCACCGGGGCTATGTGAAGCCTCGGCCACGTGTTCCCCGCTGAGGTCCTCATCTAACCTGAGTGATGATTGATCGCGTTGCTCGCTATGGGACTTAATTCCCATTTAGCTAAATTGTGCCCTCTGTCTCCAGCGTATCTGTTCTGATGATAATATTTTCCAACATGGTGCTGTGTCTTCCCTTTTCCTGAACTGAGTATTCCCCCTCACTGTGGTTGACATGGTCCTCAACTCTGACTGAGTCACATCTGTTCTCACCCATTCCCCTCCTGCCAGAATCATGTTAGGGTTCTCCTGGGCAGCACGGTAGCATTGTGGATAGCACATTCGCTTCACAGCTCCAGGATCCCAGGTTCGATTCCGGCTTGGGTCACTGTCTGTGCGGAGTCTGCACATCCTCCCACGCGGCATCGGGAAGGCTGTCGCAAACTCGGCCGAATTCCACGACGGCCTTGGAGGCCGCTCCTCGCACCCTAGTCACCCCCCCCCCCCCCAGGGGGCTAGGAGCGGTGCTCCGTAAATCTTGGCCGCCGGGCCTTGATGCTTGCGTCAAGGCGGCGCGCCGAGAATGACGCGATGGCGGCGCCTAAGTGACGTCAGCCGCCCATGCGCAGGTTGGCCGGCTCCAACCCGCACATGCGCGGTTGCCGTCTTGCCCTTCGTTGCCCCGCAAGACGTGGCGGCTTGATCTTGCGGGGCGGCGGAGGGGAAAGAGTGCTTCTCTTGGAGACGCCGGCCCGACAATCGGTGGGCACCGATTGCGGGCCAGTCCCCTCCCGAGCACGGCCGCGGTGCTCACACCCCTCTCCGCCCCCCACAAGCCACAAACGAACCTTTGGCGCCATGTTCACAATGTCAGCGACCAGGTGTGGTTGCCGCCGGCGTGAATAGGTCGGAAACGTCAGGCTGCTCGGCCCATCCGGGATGGAGAATCGGCGGTCGCCGTGAAAAATGGCGAGCAGCGATTCTCCGAGCGGGGGGGTGGGAGAATCGGCATGTCATGAGTCGCCCGGCCCTCCTGCGATTCTCCCACCCGGCGTGGGGAGCGGAGAATTGCGCCCCTTGTTTCTTTACTACTACCATTCCCTTTACCTTTCGTTCCATGACATCCTTGGTATTTAATCACCCTGCTTCTAACCTGTCTTTGACCTTTCCTGTTATACCATATTGCCCCGCTGCCCACCTTTTTCAACAGCATAAACTCATCACATTTCTACCTCTCTCCAGTTCTGAAGAAGAGGCATATTGGACTCAAAGCGATGGCTAGGATCTTCCAGCCCTGTTGCGGTGGCACTTCCACAGGAGATTCGACAGCCTAGTCAGCAGTCCATTGACTTTCGGCGGGAGCTGACAATCCCAGCAGCGGGCGGGCCCCGAAAACGCTGCCGTTAATTCTGTTTTTCTCTCTCGCCACAGGTGCTGCGAGATCGGCTGAGCTTTACCAGCCCTTTTTGTTTTTATTTCAGATCTCCGGCAGCAATAATATTTTTCTTTCAGAGAAGCATTGCATCATTGTGCCTTCAATATTCACAACAGCAACTCTGGTAGTAACATGGCTTCATTGCTGTCCAGCTACTGTATTGAGGATTTGGACTCACATGGCAAAAATGCAGCTCAGAAAGTAGAAATGAAAACAGAAAATGCTGGAAATAGCCAAACAGAGAGATCGGCTAAGATCTTACTGGATGGTGGAGCAGGCTCGAGTGGCTGAATGGCCTCCGCTCCTATTTCATATGTTCGTGTTAGGTCAGGCAGTATTTGAGGAGAGAAAAACAGAGTCAACGTTTATGCAGCTCTCTGTGTTATCTATCGAGTCCAGACAAAATGAGTCTGGGAGTCCGTTGTTTTGAGTTTCCAGTATGTCCATGAACAATACAAGGTGTGAATTCCATAAATTGATCTTTAGTCTTGGTATATCCATTCGAGGGTGGGCCCTTGGCCCATGGTCATTCAATTAATGCTTCATGTTGATGACCTTCCTTCAGAAAGATAGCCCTGGTTTCCCAAAGGCCACTCTATAAGATCCTTCGCATCACTGCAGTATGGTGGTCTGCTGCAGATGTATCAAGGCTGCTCTCCATTAACAGTCATATTTATGTCTCCCTGATAAGGAAATTTGCATATTCTGGGGGGTGGGGTAATCCACTGATAGTTGTCAAGCCCAAAGCACAATTCTAAACTTGGACTGCATTCAGTCTAGAATTTTCTGCAACTGCCTTTTATTTCTAAAAATGGACATTAAAAGACCAACAGGATGGCTACTGAGGGTCAGATGACCTTTGCAGAAACTCAAATCTACCTCAAGGCCCTGGAAAGTTGATAGAATCCTGCCCCCCCATGAATGAACATACTAATACAAAAAACAATTGGGGGAACTCAAAATTCAATGGAATCCCAGGTCCGCTGTGTCTGAGCTCAAAATGTAACAAAGAGTGTTGCATAAACCAGTTATCTCATAAGTCGGTGTGAATAGCCCCCATCTATTTTCCCATTGTGAAGCAATGGTTCTGCTCCTGGCATGATCTCCTTATACTCTTCACTCTATACTCTGGAAGGAGAAATGGATGCATAGACTATTTTCTGAATGGGGAGATGCTTAGGAAATCAGAAACACAAAGGAACTTGGGAGTCCTTGCTCACGGTTCTCGTAAGGTTAACCTGCATGTTCAGTCAGCAGTTAAGAAGGCAAATGCAATGTTAGCATTCATGTCGAGAGGGCTCGAATACAAGACCAGGGATGTACTTCTGAGGCTATGGAAGGCTCTGGTCAGACCCCATTTGGAGTATTGTGAACAGTTTTGGATCCATATCTGAGGAAGATATGGGCTGGCCTTGGAAAGTGTCCAGAGGAGGTTCACAAGAATGATCCCTGGAATGAAGAGCTTGTTGTATGAGGAGCGGGTGAGGACTCTGGGTCTATACACATTGGAATTTAGAAGGATGACGGGGGATCTTATTGAAACTGACAGGGTACAGTGAGGCCTGGATAGAGTGGACGTGGAGAAGATGTTTCCACTTGTAAGAAAAACTAGAAGCAGAGGACACAATCCCACACTAAAGGGACAAGCCTTTAAAACACAGATGAGGAGGAATTTCTTCAGCCAGAGGGTGGTGAATCTGTGGAACTCTTTGCCGCAGAAGGCTGTGGAGGCCAAATCACTGAGTATATTTAAAATAGAGATAGATAGGTTCTTGATCAATAAGGGGATCAGGGGTTATGGGGAGAAGGAGGGAGAATGGGGATGAGAAAAATATCAGCCATGATTGAATGGCGGAGCAGGCATGTAGGGCCGAGGGGCCTAATTCTGCTCCTATGTTTTATGGTCTTCACTGAACCAGAGTTGGCCTCCAAGCTTATAAAGCTAATGGTAGAGTGAAGGATATGTCGGGCCATAAGGTTACAGATTCTGCAGGAGTACAATTCTGCTGTTGCTGATGGCCCACAGTTACTCTTGGATGCCCAGTTTTGAACTGTTGGGTGTGTAGCTCATTTCCAATTAGCATGGTGGCAGTGCCACACTACACATGAAAAGTGTCCTCAGTGTGAAGATGGGCAAGATAGTAGCAAAACAGGCGGATGGCACGGTGAGGCCTACTTCTGGGTCACAGTTGAGCTCCGTGGGTTGGACAGCTGGTTTAGGGTGTAGAGTAGGTTCAATTCCTGTACCGGCTGATGTTATCCATAATTATCTCAACCTTGCCCTTCACCTGAAGCGTGCAATCACCACAAGTCAGCTCTCCCCCTCAAAGGAGAGGGGAGAGAGGGGACTATGGCGCCTTTACTTTTTATAAATAAGATAATAGATCCACATCCAGGATATATTCCTTTGAAGAAAATTAGATTACAGGTACAGGATATAATGATTCTTTTTCAATTTTGGTTTATTCAATAGTTCAATATTCGCTTAAAAGAGTCAAATTGATAATATAGTAAAGCGTAGGCTAAGGGAAATAGAAATTAATTTAAATACTTGAACACGGTTGTTCAAAACAATTTGTACCCTACGATTACATTATGCCAAGGCAAATGTTTTTATAAGACTATTGGAACCACCTAAATGTAATGGATTAAAATATCAGAAAAGGACACTCTCAGAATCAAACAAAGCATTCAGTGATTCGAAAAGAACTGTGAGCAAATTACTATAATTTTGCACAGATCGTTTAATGCACACACCATTTGACAAACAGGACTGGAACATAGATGTACTTCATAACTGAATGCACACCATATATGAACAATTATGCTACGTATTCCTTGAAATAATTTCTTCATTTACCATTGCATAGTGAATATTAGGCCCAAATCCAATGTTTTAGTTTGACTGTGACAGGTGAAAGTGTATGCCAGGGGTGGGCAAACTTTTCCGTGCAAGGGCCACATTCAGAAATTCACAATTTTAAAGGGCCGCATAGTATATTAAGTAAAATAATTACTTCACCCGGTTATGATTCTGGGCGCCTCATATAGGACATAGAACAGTACAGCACAGAACAGGCCCTTCGGCCCTTGACATTGTGCCGAGCAATGATCACCCTACTCAAGTCAACGTATCCATCCTATACCAGTAACCCAACAGCCCCCCCCCCCCCATTAACCTTAAAAAAAATAATTAAAAAATTAAAAAAATTTTTTTTTTAATGATTTGGTGGGCCGCATAAAGACCTTTGACGGGCCACATGTGGCCCGCGGGCCGTAGTTTGCCCACCCCTGGTGTATGCTATTTGCAGAGTGCATCACGTGTCACAGGCGAGGGTGTGTTCGAGGCTATGTGCATTGTTTTTAAAGTGTGATATTAGACTTTATTCAGAAAATGCTTCGAAGTCTACAGTCACTGAGCTCTTAATTTATTCCTATTCTCTCGAAAATTGAGGTTTTTTTAAATTTTAAGTGCGACGGAAAACATGGTCATATGCTGCAAGCTGCAAAATGCAGTCAGTTCCCTGAGGGCTACAACTGAAATCTCTCAGATGTGAAACGAGTTAGATGTGATGCATGTTGGGGATTTACTGTATCAGTCACACTCAATGATTCCCCAGTTTCCACTTCAGGTAGTTAGTGGAAGGTGATAGTAATCTGCGTGAAAAAAAGCTTAGATGTAATCCTTGAGAAACAAAATGTGCATGGTTAATTAGAGAAGATGTCAAACAACTAGCTTTAAAAAAGCCACTGTAATTTATCTGTACAAGGTGTACTGTGGTATGCCATAATTAAATTTGTAAACCTTAATGTATCTCTTTGCTCAGGCGCTATTAATTCAACTGGAAGAGTTTGTGTTGTTCTATGTTTTTTTTTGCTATGCAAAATGGATAAAATGTAAAATATGTAAAAGTTTAAAAAAAAACACTGGTACAAAAGCTTCCAGGCTTATGGATGAACAAAAAAGCATGATGCCCAAGAACTGCCGTGTAGTTCAATGCAGGGGGAACACTCGCATAGCCTCATTAAGCCAAAGCTGCCTTGGACCAGTCTCATGTTCTGCATGACAGCAGGATCTTGGTTGCATAATAAGTCTTTCTCAGTTCCTTGAAGGTATTGGAACTGGTGAACTGTGGCCATTTTAATGAGTGGTATTGGTGATGTGCATAATCTGTCAGGCACATGGTTGACTTGAATCAGAACCCGACCACAGCTCGAGAAGTACAGAATATTTCCAGATTCCAAAATCCATCAAGCTGTTTCCTGAAAGGACAATGCTGCAACCCTTGAAAAATGTGACACTCCCTTCATCCACCAACTAAGTGTTTCTGCAGTGATTACCCCCTAAGGGAGCAAAATGGTAGCATAGTGGTTAGCACAATTGCTTCACAGCTCCAGGGTCCCAGGTTCGATTCCCGGCTTGGGCCACTGTCTGTGCGGAGTCTGCACATTCTCCCCGTGTGTGCGTGGGTTTTCTCCGGGTGCTCCGGTTTCCTCCCACAGTCCAAACATGTGCAGATTAGGTGGATTGGCCATGCTAAATTGCCCTTAGTGTTCAAAATTGCCCTTGGTGTTGGGTCGGGTTATGGGGATAGGGTGGAGGTGTGGGCTTCGGTAGGGTGCTCTTTCAAAGAGCCGGTGCAGACTTGATGGGCTGAATGGCCTCCTCCTGCACTGTAAATTCTATGAAATCTATGAAAATTGTGAGCTAATTTTTAAACCACTCCAAAAATATGCAACGTAAGGCAATCATCTTTATTGTCACAAGTAGACTTACATTAACACTGCAATTAAGTTACTGTGAAAAGCCCCTAGTCGCCACACTCCGCTGCCTGGTCGGGTACAGGGGAGAGAATTCAGAATGTCCAATTCACCTAACACATCTTTCGGCACTTGTGGGAGGAAACCGGAGCACCCGGAGGGAACCCACCCAGACACAGGGAGAACAGTCAGACCCTACGCACACAGTGACCCAAGCTGGGAATCGAACCTGGGATCCTGGAGCTGTGAAGCAACAATGCTACCCACTGTGCTACCATGCTGCCACATAAGAACAACTATTAAATAGATGTTTTGCCTAATTATTTGCCAGGGAGATTAACAAGATGTACACGATGTTAGAAAAGGAAATGATCAAATCCATGGTCAGGATGGATTAGAGAGGGCAAAACCTAGATAGATCGCATCACCACATATTAAATGAAGTTAGGGAAGAGATAGCAGATGTCCAATAACGTTTCAATAGAAAAATAAATCGTGCCAGAGGTTTGGTGACCAGTCTCATTCTTTCATTTAAAATTAAAAGGTGGCAGAAAATCCAAGGAACTATAGGCCAGGTAGCTTAACACTGGTGGTCATAATGATAAAGAAGTCTTTCCACAAAGATGTAAAAGAAAAACATTTATAAATCAAAAATGTAGCAGATCAGTGAGCATAGATTTCTAAGGGAAGGCCATGCTTTAACAACCTTACTGATTTAGAACATAGGACATAGAACAGTACAGCACAGAACAGGCCCTTCGGCCCTCGATGTTGTGCCGAGCAATGATCACCCTACTCAAACCCACGTATCCACCCTATACCCGTAACCCAACAACCCCCCCCCTTAACCTTACTTTTTAGGACACTACGGGCAATTTAGCATGGCCAATCCACCTAACCCGCACATCTTTGGACTGTGGGAGGAAACCGGAGCACCCGGAGGAAACCCACGCACACACGGGGAGGATGTGCAGACTCCGCACAGACAGTGACGCAGCCGGGAACCGAACCTGGGACCCTGGAGCTGTGAAGCATTTATGCTAACCACCATGCTACCGTGCTGCCCACTGAAGAAGGAACAGAAAGCATATTCAAGGGTAATACGGTTTTTCAATAAGGTCCCGGTAGAAGACCCATGACTAAGATGTCGTCTTGGATGTATTTAATGGGAAGCTTCGAAAACCACATGAGGGAAAGTTCATGATAGAGGAGCAATAAAAAGGTCACAGAATCACAGAAAAATACAGTGCAGAAAAGGCCCTTCGACCCATTGGCTCCACACCGACGCATCACAGGGATCTGATCTGCCAATCCTAATCCCGTTTGTCAGCACTTGGCCAATAGCCTTGAATGTTGACGTGCCAAGTGCTCATCCAGGTACCTTTTGAAGGATGTGAGGCAACCTCTACCATCTTCCCAGGCTGTGCGTTCCAGACCGTCACCATCCTCTGGGTAAAATATATTTTCCTCAAATCCCCCCTGAACCTCCCAACCCTCACCATGAACTTATGTCCCCTCGTAACTGAACCTTCAACTGAGGGGAGCAGCTGTTCCCTATCCACCTGCTTTCCATGCACCTCTATTTCCATAGAGGGGGTTCATGCCCCTCATAAATCATGCTGATAGGATTAGATTAAGCAGGATAGGGTGGAGGCTTGCATGCAGCATTAATGCTGGCATAGACCAGTTGGGTCAAATGGCCGATCACTGTTGTAAATGTATACATGAACTTACTAAATAGGAGAAGTAGGCCATTCGGCCCCTCGAGTCTGCTTTGCCATTTGATATAATCATGGCTGATCTGTTTGTGTTTCGAGTTTCAAATTCCCATTCACCCTACACTCAATGTAACGCAACGTATCGTATAATTACACTGGACATGTATCATCAAAGCCTGAAATCGTGTTCATACAGTATAACTATCTTCCCACATTACTAGAAATGATCGACAGGTTCAATTCCTTCTAGTTGCTATTGTCAACAAAAAAAAACGAACAGCGTGAGTTTAACACAGATCTGGTTTGTTTTATACATGCACACATTAATTACTGGAGGAAAAATAAACCAGGCTGGTGCTTCAGTTCCATGGAAAGAAAAAGGACACAAATGTAATCTAAAGGCAATTTATAGAAATGGAAACTCCACAAGATTTGTGGAATTTAAAAAAGAATTAGAGCCAACAAAGAATGAAAAATAGAATATAGCTAAAAAAAAGTCTGCCTTTCTTGCAATAACACAAGACCGGCAAAAGGGGAATTTTCTAAGCCGATTGGCTACAGTGGTGGCACAAGAATCTGCACCGAAATTCCACAATTAGCGAAGAAACAATCGAGCAGACTTTTAATTCCTGATAATTTTATGGAAACAGAGGTGCATGGAAGGCAGGTGGTTATTATGGTCAATAGTGTCAAAAGAAAATCCGCACCAGCATTACTTGACGACGTTCTAGCAGATCAATAAGCATTCAAACAAAGGGTGGAATCCTCCCAAGCCTCCGCTGGTGGGTTCAATGGTGGTGGTGGTGGGGGAGGGGGGCAAGTATGACAGGATGCTCAGAAATAAGTTTCATGCTGGTGTCAGTTTACAGTGGGGTCTTCTGCTGGTACTGCCATGGCGGGTGGGAAAACCAGCCTGAGGCCGGTGCGAACATCATTTGCATCCTGTTAAAGGGATGCAGTGGAAAGCTTCACACCCCACACCAAATTCTCCTCGAATCCTGCTGGAAAACACACCGGCATGAAAGATGTTTCGAACAACGTGGATTGCCGATGTCTGGACTCATCTGAACAATGCCTGGTGCTGCCTCCAGAGCTCAGGATGGAGGCCGCCCTGCAGCACTGGACCCACAGCAGTGGGCCGGGGGAGCACCGGCAGGTTGACCATCCAGATTAGGGGTGGAATTCTCCGACCCCCCGCAGGGTCGGGGAATCGCCCGGGGTCGGCGTAAATCCCGCCCCCGCCGTGGCCGGAATTCTCCGCCACCCAGTAATCGGCGGGAGCGGGAATCACGCCCCGCAGATCGGCGGGCCCCCCGCGCGATTCTCCGGCCCGCGATGGGCCGAAGTCTCTCCCGCTGGCAGGAATTGGAGCACCTCTGGTGCCGGCGGGATTGGCGGCGCGAGCGCCCCCCCGGGGTCCTGGGGGGGCGCGGGGCAATCGGACCCTGGGGGGTGCCCCCACGGTGGCCTGGCCCGCGATCGGGGTACACCGATCGGTGGGCGGGCCAGTGCCATGGGGGCACTCTTTTTCTTCCGCCACCACCGCGGCCTCCACCATGGCAGAGGCGGAAGAGGCCCCCCTACCGCGTATGCGCCGGAGGTGACGTCAGTGGCCGCTGGCGCACCGGCGCATGCACGGACCGGCGAAGGCCTTTCGGCCAGCCCCGACGCCAGGTGGCGGGCACCAAATGCCGTTGGCGCCGGTTTTGGCGCCAGTCGGCGTGGCGGAAACCACTCTGGCGTGGGCCTAGCCCCTAAAGGTGCAGAGAATTCCACACCTTTGGGGAGGCCCGATGCCAGAGTGGTTGGCGCCACTCCACTACGCCGGGACCCCCCGCCCCGCCGGGTAGGGGAGAATCCCGGCCCTGGTGTCCTGGCGGGGGTCCATCTACCTTCCAGTCTCAGATTGTTCCTGGAGATCCACCATCGTTCTCGGGAGGTCCATTTTCCAGTCTCAAGGGTGCTCCCAGAAATTCATCGTCATTTCCAGGTGCAACTTCCTTCGTCGGTTGTGGATCAGCGAGGTTGGACACCTTTGCAACACGGCATCCAGACACAATGGCAGATGATGCAACAACCAAGCCTGCCTGCCACCGAATACTTCTGGGTGCATATTTATTGAGGTTAGGGCTGGGAGATTTGGCACATTTTCTCGCTGGCCGCTGCAGTGGAATACACTCTACATTCCCCCCTTTGCCAGAGCAGTAAGGGTGGGATTTTCCCCCAAAATGGCAGTGCCAACCGGTGTGATCCCCGTTAGGTCCCGATGGCACGATCCGACTGCAATTTTTAGGCACTTAGCAAAAATGGTTTTCTCCACGAGAAAAAAGCCACGCCTAATGGTGCGAAGCGCCTCATTCGCCCATCCCGGGGGTCATCTGAACCCTTTAATGCAGTGGGGGCTGCATTTAAAGGACTCCACAGAAATTGTTTGCGTTTATAGCAGGAGAATGGCAGCTAGGAAGCCAGCTTCTTGGTTCATGGAGGGGGCCCTCCTCAATATGCTGGATGGCCTGGAGGAGAGACAGGAAACAACATATCCTTGGACTGGCAGTAGATCCTCCAGCAAAGTCATGAACCCCACCTGGAAGTTGCTCGCAGCGTCAGTGCCCAGAGCCCGCATGGAAAGACGGGAGTGCAATGCCTCAAGAAGATGAATGACCTACTCTGTTCTGCCAGGTTAAGTGCTCCTGGTCTTCTCTCTGCACTCTACCTTACCATCACCACCTCCGTCTAGTGGGTGGGAAGATTTGATGAGTGCT